>NC_021161.2:37459472-37484286 GCF_000331145.2 Cicer arietinum
TATACATATATATATATATATATATGTATGTAAGCCTATAAGGTTAGCTAATACGCCTACCAGCCTAGCTAAATGCATCGCTAAGTTTTGATTAAGTTTGAATAGGAATGGTACTAGTTTAATTATTATTATTATGAATTCTCAATTGCATGGAAGAATAGCATACCTGATGTGGTTTGGTATTGAAAGGCGGCAATTGGTAACAAAAGCTAATCCCTGATCTTTCTTTCCGTAACAACTATGCGCTTATATATATATATATATATATACCAGCCTAGATTTTATTATTATTACTATTTTTATTTGGTTTTAAGGAAAAATAAACAAAAATATTTTTAATGCTAATAGTTTAGATAAATTTTAAGGTAGCACAAAAAATTATCAATTATATCAAACACACATATAATAATATTAATAATAATAATAATAATAATAAATTATTATTATATTACTAAAATATAATAAGAAATTGGGTGTTATACACAAGGAAATCCACTTTGGACTACTTATTCCTCCTTGGAGAATGAGCCATATCATGGAAAAATGCTATAATAAATACTCAAAGGGTTCAAAACACATGGAGTTGAAGTATTTCTTTGTCAAGGAAGAAGTTCAAAAACAAAGAGTATCCATAGAACATGTTAAATAGTCATTTTGATTGCTAACCCGTTAACTAAAGGGTTACAACCAAAGGAATTTAAGGAACTTGTACATAGAATGGGTCTTTGTTGTCCTATTAAATAATGTAGTTGATGATATTGATACTCGGAGCTCTTTTTGATTATATATTTTTGAATCCTTATAATTTGTTTGTAGTCATTGTGCACATAATTTTAATTATGAGTTATACCATGAATGTCCTAGAAACATTTACGGGACCGTAATGATATTTGATGTGGTGCTTAAATACTTGTATAGTAGAGCACTAGTGTTTGTGGTGTATGGAAGACAATGTTTCTCTATTTGTTTCTTCCCCAAATTCTTAAATCCCTAAATTCCTAAATTATAAAATTATCAAATCCCTAAATTGCATCACCAAAATCAAATTTTCTCCTAAATTGGTAACCCCTAATTCATTATTTTGGGAAATGGACAGTAGTGGTAATCAATTCAGAAAGAGTAATGACGGTCAAAATACGAACAAACTCTTATCTCGAATGCAAGTGTTGGAGAAGAGTTGTAATTAGAATTGTAAACATTGGAGCAGATCTAGGAAAACCTTTCTTTGATGTCTTTTTTATAAGGTCAGTTATTTGACACCTTTATGCATTTTGCTTTCTTCTTCCTGCACTTTTCTTTGTTATTTCATGTGTCTTTAATTAATGTTTTGACTCTGTTTATGAGGTTGATGAGGTTGAGGTTCCAAACCTTTGTAATCAATCCCGATAGTGGTGTTAGTATGCCTTCAACAGTCTGGAGTTGTAAAGTTGTCTGGAGAAGACTTGGCTGGTAGAGTTAAGGTGTTTGTTTTTCTAAAAAGTTTGGGGTTGTAAGACAATTTGAGTAGACTTACTTGGAGGGTTAGGTGCTTTGTAATTCATGTTTTTGAAGTAGTGAATTAAATCCTTCAGAGTGAAGGGACTAGATGTAGCCTAGTTAGTGGTGAACCAGGATAAATTACTTGTGTCACTTTACTCTTGCATTCCTTAGTTTTGTTATTGCTTCTACTTCAAGTAAATCATCAAGATCGAATCAGTGTTAATCAAATTATGAAAAAACTATCAACTTAGTGAAATGCATTTCAACCCCCTTTCTCGTGTTTGCACATTCAATTGGCATCCAATCTCAGTCTCAAGGCTGAGCACTAGTGTTTGAGGAAGGATCCAAGGATTCAACATGTCTGAATTCAGTGAAGAAGTTTATGGAGGAAGCATCAACATACGACCTCTGTTTGATGGTGAATATTTTGAGTACTTGAAAGACAGGCTGAAGAGTTTCTTTATCAAGGAATTCCTTCAAGAATTAATGGACATGAATTTCATATAGGTAAGTTATGCAAAAAATGATCATGTGTTGTTGGAACCAAATAGGTTTTACATTTAGAGCTTTGATGTTAACAAAAGTATTTTATCAAAACAATATATTTGACTTCAAAGAGTATCAAAGAATATTCATGTTTTTGAAGAAAAATCAAAAATAAGATTTGATTCAAATTTATAATTGAAGAAAATAAAAAATAAAGATTTAATTCAAATTTATAATTGAAGGAAATCTAAAATAAGATTTGATTCAAATTTATAATTGAAGAAAATCTAAAATAAGATTTGATTCAAATTTATAATTGAAGAAAATCTAAAATAAGATTTGATTCAAATTTATAATGGATGAAATTCTAAAATAAGATTTGATTCATATTTGTAATTGAAGAAAATATTTAACCAAATTGAAAAGAAGATATGGTCAAGATTTGAAGAATATTTGATGACGATTTAAAGAAGATTTTATTTGAAAAATTTACAAAGTCAATCTACACAAAATAGGAACATAATCAATCAGAAGAATTTACAAAATCAATCCGAAGAATTTACAAACTCAATCTGAGCAAGATACAATTCAAAATTAAACAAGGACTAAATTGAAGCCCAAATTTTTACTATAAAAAGACACTCAAGGCTGAAGGAGAATAGCATCGAAAAGCAAAAAATATTAGAAGAACTCAAGCTCAAAGTTCTCAATCCATCTTAGAGTTCAAAGAGAAAAACACTTGTTCATGTTAGAAATATTTTATGAGTGTTTTTTTCTTAGAGTGTTAGAGTTATTATTTTTATCAGCTTTGTTAGAAGCAACTACTCAAGTTCCAATCTTTTGTATTCAACTCGATAGTGGTTTAGTTCCTTCTTCAATTTGGGGTTGTCAGGAGAAGACTTGGCTTACAGGGTCAAGGTGGTTAATTACTTCTTCAATCTAGGGTTTTCAGGTTGTTAGGAGAAGACTTGGCTTGAAGGGTCAAGGTGGTTAGTTCCTCAAAAGTATGAGGTTGTCAGACTATTTGGGAAGACTGGTTTGGAGGGTCAGGTGCTTTATAATTCAAGGTATTTGAATGAGTGGATTAAAGCCTTCTAAATGAAGGGACTGAATGTAGCCAAGTAAGTGGTGAACCATGATAAATATATGTGCCAAATTAATTATGCTTTCATTGTTTACTGCTTCTGAATCTGATTGCTTCTTATTTGAGTAATTCATCAAAATCAACCAACCTTCATCAAATTAGCAAAAAGTTATCAACTTTATCAAAACCCAATTCAGCCCCCCTTCTCGTGTTTGCACCTTCAATTGGCATTAGAGCCCGGTCTCAAGGCTGAAGACTTTACAATGTTTGAGAAAAGATCCAAGGATTCAATATGTTTGGATTCAGTGAAGAATCTGTTGGAGGAAACATCAACAAACCACCTCTGTTTGATGGAAAATGTTTTGAGTATTGGAAAGAACGGCTAAGAAGTTTCAATATTTGACAAGATCCTGAACTTTGGGATTTGGTGGAAGATGGTTATATTGCTCCGAAGAATATTGATGGTATTGAAATTCCAAGAAAGAAGATGAATGTTGATCAGAAGAAGATGTACAAGATGCACCATAAGTCTAGAA
Source organism: Cicer arietinum (assembly GCF_000331145.2). Taxonomy (NCBI): domain Eukaryota; kingdom Viridiplantae; phylum Streptophyta; class Magnoliopsida; order Fabales; family Fabaceae; genus Cicer; species Cicer arietinum. The sequence continues at coordinate 37,463,058 of NC_021161.2, forward strand.
CATTCATGATAAATGCAATCACCTTTTAGGAGTTTGACAAGTGTACTAACAAGGAGACAAGAAAGTGTATTTATGATAGTCTGATTCTGACCTATGAAGAAAGAAAGAAAGTTCATTAAGCAAAGGCCAACCACCTAGTCAAAAAGTATGAGTTGTTCAAGATGGAAGAAGATGAAGACATTGAAACAATGTTTTCCAGACTTTAGACACTGGTCTCATAATTAAAGGTACTTGAGAAGAGTTACACTACTGCTGATCATGTGAAGAAAATTCTTAGGAGTCTGACAAGCAAGTGGAGACATAAGATCACTGTCATTCAGGAAGAAAAGGATCTGAATACTCTAAAGCTGCAAGAATTAATCACCTCTCTCAGATCACATGAAATTGAGCTTGAAGAAAATCATTGTTGATCAATCTGGAGTAAAAATACGATTCAGAATTAACAAGGACTAACCTGAAATCTTAATTTCAACTATGAATAGTGGATCAAGGCTGAAGAAGACAGATAATAACAACATGAATACACAAACTCATCATAAATCCAAAAAATCAAGTTGTTCAAACCTCAAGAGCTCAATTTTCTAAGTATTCATAGTTGATGGTTTTAAGTTCTAGCAAAGCACTCGTTCAAAGCAAAATATTCTAAGTGGTGTAGTGTGAAAAATCATTGTGTCAAATCAGCTTATTAGAAGCAATTACTGAATTTCCAAACCTTTGTAATCAAACCTGATAGTGGTGTTAGTGTGCTTTCAACAATTTGGGGTTGTAAGATTTTGTGGAGAAGATTTGGCTGATAGAGTCAATGTGTTTGTGTTCTTCAATAGTCTACATTGTTAGCTATTTGAGAAGACTAACTTGGAGGGTCAGATGCTTTGTAATTAATGTTGTTGAATTAGTGGATTAAGTCTTTCTGAGTGAATGGACGAGATGTAGTTAAGTTAGTGGTGAAATAGGATAAGTAATACTTATGTCACTTTACTCATGCATTCCTTATTTTTGTTATTGCTTCTACTTCGAGTAACTCATCAAGCTTGAATTAGTTTTAATCAAATTAAAAAAAAAAAATTATCAACTTAGTTAAACTCAATTCAACCCCTTTCTCATGTTTGCACCTTCATTTTTTTTTATCGAAAGGAATAACACATTTTAGTTTTCTTGGTTCTAGTTATGCACCAATTCTTGATGCGCACAAAACGTTTGACATCCAACCTTCCAACAATAAAATGTGTAACATAAACAAATATTGTAAATTTTATGTGAGAAATTTCCTAGTTAGTTTTAGAGTTTTAGAGTTTTGCTTCTCTATTATTCAATTGATGTACTATATCATAACATATGAACAATGAAGGAGTATTTTAATTAATATATCAGTCTAATAATAAATAATTAGTCATGTAAACAATATTTAGTTGAATAATAAAGACAAATAACTCCACTAAGATTTATAGAGTAAACTCGAAGGCATTAATTTGATTAAAGGGTTCCATCTTTGGCCATAACCAAAATCCAAAATACACTATAAAAAATACATAATTGTCAGATTAAGTTTGGTCATAATCAAAATACATCTAAATGAACAAGTGCTTACCCAAAATACATCATCACCAAATACATAATTGTCAAACTAAGTCTAGTCATAATCAAAATACATAAAGTTTATGAAACTTTGGTCTTAAGGTTGCATTGCAGAAGTTAAAATGAAGTATATGAAACCATGGCCTTAAGGTTATTGTCTAGGAGATGGGATTGGAATTATTTTCTTAATGGTGTTGGTTTTCTACCTAGTGTTGGTCAATTGAAAGATTGTGGAGAAGGTGTGAGTCCTCTGAGTGGTGTTGTTCCACTAAAATGGAGAAGGTGTTTGTCCTCAAATGAGGGTGGTACACTATAATTTTGTGGAGAAAGTGTTGGTCCGCTAATTGGGGTGGTCCACCGAAAGTTTTTGGATGTGGTGTTGGTCCTCTAATGGGTGGTAGTTTGATTCTATGTCCATCAATGATTTCCTACAAAAATTTAAACAATCAAACAAATTTCTTCCAGATTATAATTACTTAAAGGCAAAAAGGTCCCAAAATGGATGACTACCTATATGATTTTTCTCTCTCTTAAATTTTCTAACCTATTAGAAAAAACTCCCTAAAACTTTCTTGTAGTAGACAAAATGCTCCATAGCTAAACCAAATTATGACACAAAGTAAACTAGTTTGTTAAAGAGAGATTGGCCACAAAGTAAATTAGACCTACCAGATCAGTACTTGTAAAATTAGTTTATTGATCTTAAGATTGTTTTTGCTTTTTAGTTGGGACATATTGTGATAGAGGGATTTTTGCTTGTGTTTCTGTTTTATTTCGTTGGACTTTGGGAATTTAACACCATTTATTGTTATGCTCATTCCTACCATTGTTAGAGCCTCTACACTCATTATAACATCTCTTCATATTATAACCACTGATTGAGTCTCCATTTTCATAATTTTGTTTTTGGCCTTCAAGGAGTTTTCTTTAATGGAGGTGGAACATGGCTTGAGTAATCGAATATCCTCTTAATATTGTTGAGAAGTTGTAGGTTTGATGAAGTGATAGGTTGTATAGTAAAAGGCAATTGTAAGCAACACATTACAATGATCTTCTAGCCTTAGGTTTTTGTGTGCTAGTGTTGAACAAGCAAGCGTGCAATAAATTCCTAAATGACATAAGTATATTTTGTTAGAATTAGATGCGCATTCACTTTCAGTTATATTGATCAATCACACAATAGGGCTTATGAATTACAAACAATCACTCTTACAAGCACACACATTTAGGGGCGTGATATACTTATATATTAGATGCTTTTAGAAAATTGAGGGTGAGAGAAGAAGTCACCTAATAAAAAAATTAATTTTTTATGGACCTAATAAAAAATTCGATTGATTACATTGAAATGTTATAATTTTAAAATTCAGATTCAATTTAAAATTTCATTTTGGCTCAACAATAAGACTAGTTGCCTTTTCTAGTAGATTTTTTTAAAAGAAATTATAAAGTAACTCAATTTTAGCAAAATGGGCCTATAATTTTACCATTCCAAGTTGGGCCCAAACCGTATCAATCAATTGTATAAGAAATTTGATCATCCTCACTATTGCTGAGAGGCCCCCCAAACTTTCCAAATTACCCCTTATTGGATCCAAAGTTACAAGTAGCTAAATTCCGAGATTCATGTATCTAGTACCTTATGTTACTAGATTCACACATCTTGTATTTAATTTTTTTTTAAATTGAATGATGCCAGATTAACACATCCGGTGGTTAGTTTTTCAAAAACTAAACACTACTGAATCACACATCCAATAATAGTTTGTGCATACTATATAGAAAAATTAATAGACATATATAAGATCCTGTATCCATGCAAAAAAAAATATGGAATTTACTATTCTAACACTAATGCATCTGAATTAAACTATTATATTGAGATATTAAATCCTAATAAATATGACAACTAGTTAAAAAATCCAATCATTCTAGATATAAATATAAATATGCATATAGATATTTTTTTAAAAAGTAAATGTTTGGTTTATAATGAGATATCATCACATGTTTTCAGAATAACTTAACTATAACATAATTGGGAAATGTTGCATCAACAAATTTAAAATTCATCATGTTCTTGGGCTTGAATTTGTTCATGGCAACAAATTCCTCCATCCTGATCCAATTGTGGTTGTTTGCATGGTGAAATAACATTATATAGTAAAATTTAGTTTTCCTTAAGTATGGAGAAAATTCATCTTGATATGTCTGCAATTGAAATTCATGTATAAACTATTAAACACAAGATTTAAGAAATGTTATAAATAACTATATTACATTCTTTAATTCATTATTGCAAAATTAGAAACATAAATAACTCTGTTTGGCTTCTGCAATACAACAATATTGTTCGATTTAAACTTTTACTCATGCTATGACATGATGCAAAGAAAGAGGAAATGTTTGTTTTTGTTCAACAACAATATGAAATATATTTAAGTCAAAATATGAAAATAATACACATGATGTTCCTAAAGTTCATAATCTCATGTGATTGTATTCTATCCATCAGTGATATGTGGCTAGAATTAGACTAGTTAAATGTAACTCGATATTTGTTTTCGTCAGAATTTATCAACCACTAAGTTTCTCTTAATTCCTCAATGAAGTCTTCTACAAACTTCGGTTCAATTTCACAATAATCCTATAACTAAAACTAAGAATTCCAAGGACAAATATATAAATATATAAAGTTAATAAGATAAATTTGCGAGAATATAAGAATCAATGTGTATGTAAGAAAGACATAAGCACATTTTTCTCAACTCCTCATCACATATATGAATATTGTTACCTTACTTTCAACATGAATTCACAAAAAAATGCTTTTTGGTAACTTCATTCGCATATTGATATATAAATCCATCGTATGTATGCTACAAAGAATTTAATGAATTAATCAGTAAACAATATAACAAATATAACAACTTAGAAGACATAAAATCACTTGAAACTACAACAACCAATTAACACAACAACAACAACATTAAAATTCATCCCTAACATAAACTAATTGAAACTACACCAACAACATAAAGTAATTATCTCTCACTAAAAACTAATTACAAATAAAAAATATTTAGTTAAACACTTGACATACAACAACTATAGAATCTTAGGAAACATAAATTAAATTGAAACAATAACAATCAATTGACATAACAACAACATCAAAATTCACTCCTAACTACCTATTGAAGCTACAATAACAACTATAAACTATTTATATATCAATAAAAACTCATTACAAATAAAAAAAACATAAATGTAAATACTAAAATTACATATAAAAAATTAAAAACTTACCTTTTGATGATTAAGAGTTGAAGAATAAAAAAAGTGATGTTCTAATGTGGATTTGAGAGAAAAAAAAAATGAGATTGAGTTGGATTTGATAGAGGTAAAGATTTATAGTTTTTTTTTATTTGAAAAATAGAGTGCATGGAGAAAAAGGCATTCTGTCATTTATTAAGGTGCTTATTGGATGTTGATTCTGATAACTTAAGTTATTTGATACGAGAATTCGATAAACTAGCGATGGGGTAGTGAGAACGATAGGAGATGAGTATTATTGTTCAGGTAAAAATATTTTTGATATATGTTTTAATGACAACAAACTTTATGAAATAAATGTTTAAGTTTTATAAATGATGATCTACTCATGCTTGCACTTGAATTTTATTTAAATAATATGAATTAGATAATTGGACAAGCAAGAAGTCATTCACATCAACAAATGCATAAATATCTATTCAATGATGAAAGACTCAAAGTTGTCATAAAATTACAACAATAATATCATAAGCATCATGAAGATATTAGAAGGGTATTGATTAAACCCCAAAAGAATTAATTCAACTACCTTATTATTTGTTGATAGAAATATTTCTGGCTAGAGAAGAGAACATTCTCTTATCCCAAAGGTGAATGTTGGTCTAAGATTTCATGGTTATTGTGTCTACCTGGTGTTAGCATTTTTCCAATCAAGTTTATAAATCTATGAGAGTCAAACAAATGTTTAGAAGAATGATCAAAATGATCATTTAATATCTTAAAGAGTATGTCCAGTGGATATATTATAGGGATTAAGGACTTTAAAAATGTTTATTCTAAAAATACCTTTTACTAATTTAAATTTTAGTTTTTAATAATTCTTTTATTCTTATAGAATAAGTTTTGATGAAAGCACTTGCTTAATGTACTTATATTCTTTTATGAGATAAAAAGACTAATTATATTTAACTAAATTTGTTAATAGATATAAAACTAGTTATTTTCAATTTGCACAAAGTTTATCCGTGTTGTAAATATAAAAAAAGTCTATAGTTATTGTTTAAAAACATATAACAGGTATGATGGACAATAAATTATCATAAATTTAAGATTATGTTTACCGTAACTTTTGATTTCTTAGAACACATAAAAAGTTAATGCTATCTATTGTACACGTATGGTTTAATTTAATTCTACTATATAGTACAAATTATATTATATATTATGGACTTAATTGCAGTTTTGTGTTTCTCTCTGATTTTTAAGTTAAAAAAATGATTAACATATTTTTAATGACGTGACATACAATTCTATGATATAGAACTATCTAGATAAATTAATTATTCATATCATTAATTAAATTAAAAATATGGTAAAATTTTAAAGTTGAAAGCTAAGTTTTTATGACGTTTTAATCAAATTTTATGGGTGTTAATCATTCTAAATCATCGTATTATATGTCACGTTAATTAAAATATTACATGTTATTATTTTTTTAGTTAAAAAAATTTAAAGAAATAGACCATAACTGTCGACTTTTAAAATAGAAGAACCAATTTCATAAATCAGTAAAAATAACGAGCACTAAAACTACAATTAAGTCTATATTATATTATGAGTAAATTTATATCTCTCAACCTAGTTGCCTCCTTCTTCTTTTCTTCATCAAAGATTGGTAGTTTATTATCAATTTTTGATTCAAATTAGTCATTTAAATTGTATTTTTGTGTGTTTTTCATTTAAATAAGTAATTTCTACCTATATTAAATTGTTTTGTTTGGAAAACATAGTTTTGGTTTTTCATTTTGTTATTGAATTCGTTTGATTTACATTGACAGATAACATTTGATCTAATGTTGATTTAATTAATGACTTTGGTGTTGTCAATGCTGATTCATTATAGATTTTATCATATTTTACCGTTTTATGTTATTAATTCAGATGTTGTGAATTTGTTCTCAGATTCATCATTTTTATTTTTTTACTTTTAATGACTTTAAATTATATTAGATTTTAGTGATTTTGAGTGACTTTGAATTTTTATTTATTTATTTTTTTACCTATTTGAATAATGAATTTTGTTTATAAGACAAAAAAAAAAGAGTAAATGTACATAATATGAATAACAAGTTGATATGAGATAATATTTCTACAAATTAATGCTAAGTTTCTGGAATGAACCAAACGTATATGATCACACTCTTGAAATGATATTTTTTATATTTATTGGTACAAAGTTTGTAAAAAAATTTGACTGCAAATTTTTAATATTTATTAAAATAGGAAATTTTGTTGCAATGAATGGGGTGTGTAAAGCAGCCTCCTTAACTGGCAGTTTAATTGGCCCATTTAGAAGCAAGTTCGGGTTAGAGGGTTGTCTTGGCTTAATTGATAAGCACGAATATGAATCTATAGGATTAATTTTACAAATAGCACTTGTGGTCACTTAACTTAATTTTAGTTAATATTTTAATAATTTATCTTTTTTTTTTTTTCCGATTTTGTCGTTTATTTTAATTTTAAGTGATAATTTAATCTTTTATATTTTAAAATATCAATAATGTTATCCTTTTTGTTTTTTACAAAGATTCAAAATATTAATCAAAATTTTCAAAACAAACCCGTAAAATTAATTATATTCTTTAATATAATACAAATTTCATCAAATTCGTAACTCAAATCTTCAAATAAACTCATATTTTTATTCTTTATTTGGTGTTATTAGAGATGAAAATATGAGTTTATTTAAAGTTTGAAGTTATGAATTTGATGAAATTGCATTATATCGAAGATGATCATTAATTTTATGAGTTTTGTTTGAAATTTTTGATGAATTTTTTTTTTGGAAAAAATAAAGGTAACATTGTTTACATTTTAAAACATAAAAGATCAAATTATCATTTAAAATAAAGGATCAAATCAAAAGAAAAAAATAAATAAATAAAAGATTAAAACGTTAACTGAAATTAAGTTAAAGGAGAAGAAATATTATTTAGCTTTTATATATATATATATATATAGAGAGAGAGAGAGGGGTTAGTATTAATTAATTAGCTAGGTGGTGTTAAATTTAATATTACGATATTTGTGATAGTTTTTTAAGATATATTCGTATTGCAAAATTTACAATTGAATTGAAAGTTACTATTTAAATTTTTTTGAGGTGTTTGTCGTGCGGTGTGAATTAGTTTTAAGGTAAAAAATTTATCTATTTCATATATTAAATCACTGTAGTTTGATTTGGATGGCTCTTTAAAACAAATTTGATCCAATCAGATCCAATTACATGCAATTTAAAATTGATTGGCTTTTTTTTAATACAATTTACATCAATTATGTTTACGATGTATCAAATAATAAAAAATAGATTTAATTAAACCAACAAGAATTATTAAAAGAAATTAAAAACCAACAAATAATATATTAATACAATATCTCATACTAATAATAAATAAATAAATAAATAAACATTAAAATTCAAATATGCAGGTTGATTCAGTTTAAAAAAAATAATTTTAAAATTCATTTCAAGCGGTTTACACAAAAAGAGATCCACATATACTTAATAATATTAAGATTTATTCGGTTTAAATTTGAACACTATATCGTTACTATAAAATTTTATATTAAACTTCAATTATTTGATATACCATTAAAATAGTTAAAAATTAACGTATAATGAACTTTTATTAAATAATAACAATATAATATACTAAAAAATTAATTATTTTAATATTTTATTGACTTTCGAATAGTCAATTTTAGTAATATTAATATTTTTAGCAATAATTAGTGTTATGTTAAAAGTGGAGATCAAACTCATGACCTCCCTTTTCATTAATCATTAATAGTTTCACCCCTCAACTGTAAAATCAACTTTATATCCTCATATAATATTGATATAATAGGTAAATCAATAGATTCAATATAAAATATATATAACATATAATATATTGAAAAATAAAATTATAGAATAACAATGGTCGTTTGTGTTTAAAATGTATCAAATAGTTAAAAAATAGATTTAATTAAACAAGTAAATATTATTGAAAAAAACAACAAATAATATATTAATAAAACATCTTATACTAATAAAAAATAAATAAACATCAAAATTCATAGATGCAGCTTGACTCGGTTTTGAAAAAAATATCCAACGATTTTCACAAAAGGAGATTCAAGTACATCAAATAAAATTGAGATTTATGCATTTTTTTAAATTTGTTTGGATCAATTTGCTATTTTGAATTGGATCTATTTGAATTTAAAAATCCCTAAATCATGCTTTTAAAATGTTATACTAATTAAGATTTAATTATTTGATATATTGTTGATATACTTTAAAATAATGTCTAATGAATTTTTTTATTAAATGATAACATATAATATACTAAAAAAATTAATCATTTTGATATTTCATTGATATAATAGATAAATTAATAAATTTAATGCAAAACATAAGATATAATATACTACAAAAATAATACTACAGAATAATAATAATATATGTATCAAATGGTAAAAAATAGATTTAATTAAACCAATAAGTATTATTAAAAATATTAAAAACCAACAAATAATAATAGATTAATATAATATCTCATATTATTAAAAAAAAGTAAATAAGTATTAGACTTAATTGCAGTTTTGGTCACTTTATTTTAGCCGAATCGCGAAAGTAGTCCCCCCATTTTGTTTCTCTCTAGTTTTGGTCCCAAAAACAGAATTTTAGTCCAAAACTTGATGAAATTTCATTTTTTTAAAGCTGTACTACACCATTTATGATCATATATTTCAGGTACAATTGTTGCAAATGAAATCTTGAGGCATAGTGTGGCTTAAATAAATGCAAAAAGAAAATGAAATTTCATCGAGTTTTGGACTAAAATTCTGTTTGAGGGACCAAAACTGGAGAGAAACAAAATAGGGGGACTACTTTCGCGATTCAGCTAAAATAGAGGGACTAAAACTGCAATTAAGCCTAAGTATTAAAATTCATATATTTTGTTTGGTTTGGTTTTGAAAAGAAAAATATGAAATCTGATCTAAGTGCTATTCATAAAAAGATATTCAAATACATCTAATAATATTTAAGTTTATGCAATTATCAATATTTTGAGATCGATTTGTTGTTTTTTTGTTGGATTAGTTTGAATTTGAATACTCGTGTATTTAACCAATCATTGATATACTTCAAATAATATCCGATAAACTTTAATTAAATGATTTCAAATCAATGTCAAAATTTATAGACATATTCTATATGATAGTAGCTTTCAAAGGTGCTAAACATTAAGTTTTACATATTTGTGTCAAATGATTCTAATCCTTGTCTACATGACAATATGCAACATTTGTGAAAAAAGATTACAACACTTTGAATTCAAAGTGAACGAAAGGATGTTGAAACAAATGATGACGAGAGTTTATCTGTGGAGGTAATGTACTTGCAAATATTTCAATGCTCAAATTAATGAATAAATAATGTGAGTGAGAGGTAATGAAATGACAATGTACATTTATTCGACGCATGTAAGCACTTATTTATATAGGCACAAAAGAGTAGTAATATTTTTGTCCAGAATATTGTTACCTTTGAATCGGTCGAGGAATAATCTATGTATTTTTATATTGTCGTCGAGGTAAGCATGTTACTGTGGTTAAGTAGCTTATGGAGAACGTTTGGGGAATGATCTTTGCTTATGGGTTAGTTCGAATTGGGCCTGGCCCACTTACCATATGGGTTAGTTCGAATTGGGCCTTTGGGGTACATGGATAAATGAGAGGGTATAGAGTAAAATTTTCTTTTATTTTTCATAATAATTAATTTAAAATTCAAATCCATTTGTTTAATCCTATCATTCTAATACATTCTATTAACAAGGCCAATCTAACTCTTAAAGCCACTAAATCTAGGGCTTTAAATATCTACTTTTTTGGATTATTTTGGCCTCAAATTTAGACCTATAATCAATTTAAATTATATATATAAACATTTTTGTATTGTAAGATGAATTTTAATATGGCATAATAACTGACCTCCTTTCGTTAAGTACTACTTAGTTTTGGACTCTTAGGGATCAATATATTTTTTGCAATTTTATTTGTCTTTTTAATCACATGACCATAATTAATCAGAACAAAAAAAATCATCACACACCATCATATCTATTGCTTTCCATGAAAATTTAGTTGCATGTTTTATTTATATATACTTACTGTTAAATACTACATTACTTAGCCATTTTAGCCACTAAAAAATTGATTAAATTTCACAACAGTTTACATATACAAAAATAATAATTATATCAATCTTAAAAATTATACTGAATAAAATATTAATTTTCCAAAAAATAAATATATAATATTTTTTAACAGAAATAAATTATATTTAAAAAAAAACTGTTTATTAAAATTGATCTTAGGCCTCACAAATTCGTTGAGCCGGTCTAGTATATTAAATAGTTTTCTTATTATTTAATGTCTTACTCTTGAATGTTTATCTAGCTAGGTACCTAAGACACATATTTGACTGGTCTTTCTGTTTTTTTACTGAATGTTGGACTAGTTGATACGCATGTATTGTTGGCAATATGAACATAGTGTTAATTACTTAAACATATCAATGTAAGTATGATTCCGTATTAATTGTTATTAAGGAAAATAGACTATTGTCCTTTGTCAAAAAAATATGCACCATTATAAAAAAACAAAACAAAAGAATATTACACAATCCACTATGCATGTACCACATTATTCGGTCCAAAATTCAAATGTATTACTTAAAAGTCACAACACAATATTTAAGAAAAAAACAAGACAATCAAAAAAGAATTTCTCATACTCCCCGTGCTTTACTTTCTCCTAGTGGAGAATTTGCCATATAGCTAGGTACCTAAGACACATATTTGACTGGTCTTTCTGTTTTTTTACTGAATGTTGGACTAGTTGATACGCATGTATTGTTGGCAATATGAACATAGTGTTAATTACTTAAACATATCAATGTAAGTATGATTCCGTATTAATTGTTATTAAGGAAAATAGACTATTGTCCTTTGTCAACAAAATACGCACCATTATAAAAAAACAAAACAAAAGAATATTACACAATCCACTATGCATGTACCACATTATTCGGTCCAAAATTCAAATGTATTACTTAAAAGTCACAACACAATATTTAAGAAAAAAACAAGACAATCAAAAAAGAATTTCTCATACTCCCCGTGCTTTACTTTCTCCTAGTGGAGAATTTGCCATATACTTGCCAATATTTGAATCCCTTACGATACATGTACGATAATTATAAGAATTATATATTAAATCTAAAAGTATATAATTTTCTCATATAAATTTAACTCTTCTTATAGCTGCTATAGTGCATCTGGTGTAGGGGATCTAAATATTCTAAATATTATATTATCAAAATTAAATAATTAAACTATGATAGAAAAAATAATAGAAAAAGTATAATCTTAGATAATTAAACTATATTATTTAAATTTATTTGTATTGGAATAAATTAATTGACTTAAAATAAATAATTTATCAATTCAATATTTTTAATATAATTGTTATACACTTTTTGTATCACTTTAAAAAGTAACAAAAACGAAAAACTGAATAATTATTTTAGGTATCAGAATTTTTTAATGTAATTTAAAAAAAAAATTAAATGAGAGGATGATATATAATTCAATTTAAGGTAGAAAAAAAATCTTATAACTCAATGAACACATATATATCAATAAGTTTATATTTTTCTATCTTCAATAATATTAAAGTGATAAAATTTTAAATTGTTGCTATGGTCTTTCTTCTTCCATTATTAATATTTGAATTTACTTTACCACATTTTTGTCATATAGAAATTAATTTGACAAAGTAATTTAATTATTTTTTTACTTTTCTTGTATTTTATTTTTCTGACCGACGCTTAATTCTTTAAAATATAGTCTTAAGAATGACTATGTAGAAATATCTTTATTTATTTAACACGCTTGAATACCGATATCTAATATATTTAAAGAGTATTAAAGTGTTCACGTGTGTGTATTTATATATATATATATATTGTTGAACAATGATAATGATATTTGTTGCTTGATTATTAACAATACCATTCAAACTTGAATTTTGATTTTATTGAAACACCAATATATATTGTAAATGGTACGATTATGGTTCCGTATCATGAATTACTAGGGAGCATGTTATATGGTGCTGAAATCAAACGAGACAAGGACAAGACTTAATTAAAAGCCAATTAATTCCATGTCGTATTCTTGACTAGATATAATTCTATTCAACTCTAAATGTGTACCTTTCATTATGTCACTGTTTTTGTTAGCGTTTTTGAACATATAAGCATTACCGTTTTGTTGACCAAAATATATCATTACCGTTTTGACTGTCGAACTTTGCTTCAAAGGTCATATTCATACATATTGTTCATACTTTAAGTGAAATTAATGCTCATGGAAATTTCCATAATTATGTTTTTATATCTTTGTAATAAAACAAACTCAAATTATTGGCCTATACCATATCTTTTCAATTAGTTAATATCTATCTCATTTTGGTCTTGTTTTGGGTTGGATTGGTTATGGATTAGTTACAATTTTTTTTCATTTTTTCAATAGTTTCTTTCAAAACCCTATCAAACCTTCTAGAGTCTTTATGCCATCGTGATTTAATTGGTTTATTCTATTCAATTACAATTGAATTGGATGACAAATAAATAAATATTAAAGATTAATATAAATAAATAAAATTAGTTGAAATAATTACAATTGATTCGATTTATCTCAGTTCAATTTAATTATATCAATTGGATTGACTAATTCAATCTTATTTTTAAAATATTGATATCTTTTATCTCTACAATATGGTCTACCTAGTAAGATCTTTTATTATTTTATTATTTCACCTTTCATTTTGAATAAAAACTACACATAATATTCTCTAATAATTTGTTCACTATGAAGTCTCGTCTAATTCAACGATTCATTTATTTATATCACATATATGTTTCTTGCATTTCTTATTCCTCAATTTTTTCTTTCTCTCCCACTATTTGTTAATTAGTTGAGAAATTAATCAATAATCATGAATTAGTGTTTATATATGGTTGGAAAGGTGGAAATCTAATATTCCAAGCTAGATAGTCAAACTAACACAAACAACAAATGGAAAGAAGGTCAAATGCCATTTATTTAACGAAGGTTCAAAGTATGGTAATATGAAACCCATCACTTAGACTTTATGGGAGAGGCAATGGCAAATATTGATTGGCATATTCTCTTTGTTTTGCTTTGTCTTCAATTAAAACAAAGATACCAGCAACACAATCATAATATTCATGTTTATTTAGTTTAAAACTCAGCCTCCCCCACGTTATTTAACAAGTAAACTATTAAAATAGCCATTGATTATATAGGACATTCTCAATTTAGTATTCGAGATTATGAATATTTTAATTTAGTCTCCAACTATGTAAAATATTTCTCAAATATGTCCTTCAATTAATGACTATTATTAAACTTTGTTAATATTTTATTAAATTGAATGCTAGCATTTAAAATGATCTTTGACTTTGTAAAACACTCTTAATTTAGTCATTGAGAATATGAAAATTCTAATTTAGTCTTTGAGTTTCTAAAATGTTTATTAAATTCATCCTTTTATGAATGGAGACATTTGTTTAATAATTTTTGTGTACTTATTATTCTCTTTGTTGACACTTTATCTTTTTCACTACAATTTTATACATTGTGAATAAAATATTTATTTCTCCTTATGCACTTTGAAGTGGTAGAGATATATATTGTTCACTCTTATTTTTTATTTCATTCTTTTGTAAAACTGTATATTTTCAAAAAAATACTAATGATAATAATTTAAATTTATTTGATTGTTGTGGAGACATGTATAATGTTTTTTTTTTCACAGTGCACAATTTTGTAGAATAGAACATAAGATTTTAACAAGAAAAAGAAAATGAACACAAAGTTATGGTCAATAATCGTTCTCTCTATTTTCAACTTCAAATGTTTTATTTTCTCAATGATTAGAAGTCTAGGACCATCCATAATATACACAATATATATGTCATCGACATAAACATAATTTAATGACGGTCATTTATAAATAGATAAATTTAATAATTATTTGACAGAGTTAAAAATGAAATTAAAATATTACTAGTTTCAATAACTAAATTAAGAGCATATCATGTGGAGTCAGAAACCATTTTAATGGTTTACTCTTAACCTAATCTATATAGATAGTTATATAATATAATACAAATATTGTTCACAAAGTTGCTATAGGTTTCCCTTCTTAAATTCCAACCATCGAATATTATATTATTATTATATTAAAGGCTAGATCTGGAATTCTCGGCCATACATAAATTAACCAATATGACCTTAAAAGCCACCTATAAATATATACTTGACAACTAATTTTTATTTGAATTACTTTTTTTAATAATTTTTGTTAGATATTTTATTTCATCAATTCAATTTAATATATTTATATTACTTTAATGATCACGTATAATAAAAATTGAATATATATAAATATAAAATCTATATTTAATATTTTATTTATTTTAAAAAATAATTATACATTTAATTAAACTTACTCATAAAAATATTAAATATTTTTAAAATTTTATAAAAATTTACATATTTATCAATTTAATAAAAATTATCAATTTAACAATTAGATAAATAAAGTTTAATGTCTATAAAAAATTATTAAATCGAGTAAATCAAATAAAAATTATTGTTTAAGTCTTTTATATATATATATATATATATAATGTAGCATGCCCCGCTCTATTTTGCCGCCCTCTATAGATAGATGGTAGGTGCTCAAGTGGGGGGACTCATCTATATATGTAGGTAATCATGGTAAGTTCTTATGTATGGGGCAACTTTATATTTTACTTTTGTAATTCCACAAATATTAGAAAGAACAATCTAGTCGTTTAGAGCTTCTTGATTAATACTTTAATAAAAATACAAATTTATTTTAGTTATTATTTAATTACACTTTTGATCTTTCTATTTTAACTGAATTATGAAAATATTATTTTAACAAATTTTTTTTTTTTTTTTAGTTTTAGTCCCTCAAACAAAATTTTGATCCAAAATTTAATGAAATGTTATTTTCTAATATCACACCACATCATTTATGATCATTAATATCAAATACAATTGTTGTACCACGAGATGTTGAGACATATTGTAGCTTCAATAAGTGCAAAAAAATGATATTTTTTTAAGTTTTTGACCAAAATTCTATTTAGAAGATCAAAACTAAAGAGAAACAAAATAGGGGGACTACTTTCGTAATTCAGCTAAAATATGAAGATCAAAACTGCAATTAAACCTTTAGTTTTTTTTTTTAAAGTGAGTGAGGTGTAGTTACTATATAGCATTCAATGTATTGAAATTATATATTATCAATTTTTTTTAATAATTTTATAAATTAAATTGATTAATAAAAGATACATTTAAGAATTAAATGAAAGACACATTTAAAAATAAAATATATATTCAACTATATTTTTATGTTAAATTTTTTAATTATTAATATACTATAGTAATTGACTATATATAAATTAAAAAAAATCTATAAAACTTGGGAGACTATGAAACATGACGATCCCTCTTTTATCCGCCTTTTCTCTACAAAAATATTATATAGGTTCATTTTTAACTATTGTTTTAAGGTTGTTTATAGAAACCATTGACACTATTAAAATTTTTCTATTTCATTAAAAAAAATATGTTTACTACATTTTTTTCAACTATTTATTATTTTAATACACTTATTTCTCTCTCTCTCTGTAATAAGTAAGCACAAATAATTTTGAGAAAACAATATTTAATACTACTTTAAAATTTAAAAATGACATATAAAAAGGAACATTATTTTTTGTGAAAAAACAACACTTAAAAAAGAAAAAAATATTTTAATAATATTGGACCCACTTTTAAAATTCCTTAAAAATGCAACTTTTAACAAAAAAATATAGACCCAAAAGTCGCGTGTGACATTTATAAAAAATATTTTAATGTTAAAATACCTCTATATGCAACTTTAACTTTGACACTAACATGTAAGATGCTAAGATACCTTGAATCATTTTTCATAAAAAGAGTATTATGAAACAAATTTAAGGTTCGATTTCTGATGTTAGTATTTATCTTTATGACTAAATTGACCACTAATATTTTTGTATAAAAAAAATTTATTTTCTTGCACTTTTTCTTATATCATCCTTTATTTTTTTTATCTATTTTTAATTAACAATTTAGATTAAAGACCACACAACTTCATGTAAAGATCATCAATTTAAAAAAGAGTTTATGATAATTTTTATTTTATTTATATAATCTACTAATATGTGTTTGAATAATTCTATTAGAGGTAAAATTGTGTGACTTAGAATTAATGACATGAACAATTTTATTTTTGTTGCATTATGAAAGTCAGTGCAACAACTTCAGAGACTGATTATCAAAGGCAGCATTCTGGAACATGTTGCAGTTATTAGAGCTAGCAAAACATGAGCTTCAAATGCGGGATTGAACAATATCTTCGAATTTCAAAGTCATTCAAAAAATAGACTTCATTATACGCATGCAAAAATGTTGTTAGTTAGAGCCATGCAGTAATACTGTTCATTAGAGGTATACAAAGATATTGTTCTTTAGAAGAAAACATAAATACTATTCGTTAAAGGCATGCAAGAACACTAGTCATCAAAGGCGAGTATAGATATTGTTCCGCAAAGGCATGCAAATATACTGTTCTTTAGAGGCATCCATAAATACTGTTCATCATAGGCATCCAATAATATTGTTCATTAGAGGAAAACAAAGATATTGTTCATCAAAGGCAAGCATAGATACTTTTCATTAGAGGCATGCTAACATGAAACAAATTTCAGTCTTTAGAGGCATACACACATAATCATAAGAAGCAAATCTTCAGGGGTAGATGTGTGCACACAGTAGCACGTGCTTTGACTGAGCTTGACTTTGCTTCCTCTGGTTGTTTGCTCGGGTCGTTTCCTCTGGTGACTTCCCCTGGTAATTTCCTGTTGTCACTTGCTTCTGATATATGCTTCTAATTTCTTTTTTCTAATTTTGTTTCTTTGATTTCTTGTTTTAATTCTTGGTTCCAACAATCTCCCATTTGCTTATGATTTCTTCTTCTGATGTTGTTTCTTTTGATGCCCTGTTCTAATTCCTACACACTTAATGAAATCATTAGTCCAAACAAATTGTTCTAAAAAAATACATTTGTTAACATCAAAATCACAAAAGAAAAGCCAACTTGGTTTCAAGAATCTCCCCCTTTTTGATGATGACAAACTATAATTTTTTATAATTACTCGACTCCCCCTAACTTAAGTCTCCCCCAAGTTTAATTAGTTTTATAGTTCTTTTCTCCCCCCACGCATACACTTTCTCTCTCGACATAAACATATCAAAAAAGAAATTATTCTCAAATATACTTCTCCATTTTTTGTCATCAGACAAAAATACTTGAAAGTTTTTTTGTCATGCCTTTTTTTATTAATAAAAAAGAGTAGACAAAACATAAAATACACACTAATATGAATCTAAACTAATCTAGGCATAGCACAACATTAATCATATATAAAGGTAAGGTTTAGATTTTTCTTAATGAATTCAAATATGTCTTCAGCTAATGGTTTGGTGAATATATCAGCCCATTAGTGTTCAATGTCTATAAACTGGATATTTAGTACTCCTTTTTGGACAAAGTTCCTAATAGAGTGATATTTCGTTTCTATGTGTTTAGCCATAGAATACAGGATTGGGTTCTTTGTTAGGAAAATAGCCGAAATATTATCACAAAATATGGGAATGTTACTCTCAAGGATTTTGTAATCTTCTAGTGTGTGTTTCATCTATAGTAGTTAAGAGCTGCAACCAGTTGCTAAAATGCACTCAACCTTTATTGTTGATATTACAATTGTGCTTTGTTTCTTACTTGACAAAAAGATTAAGTTTTAGAAATGTGCAATTTACATTGGTGCTTTTTCTTTCAAGTTTGTCTCCAACATAATCAGCATCTCAATAGCCATTTAATCTATACTTAGTAGACTTCGTATAGAACAACAAAATGTTAGAAGTACATTTCAGATATCTAATGATCCTCTTAACATCAGTTAAATGAGATTCTCTTGAATCAGCTTCAAATCTTGCATACACACACACACGCTAAATAAAATATCAGGTTTGGAAGTAGTAAGGTACAAAAGTGATCAAATCACTCATCTGTATGTTTTATGGTCAACCTTATGGTGTGATTGATACTTTTCCATTGAGTAAGTAAGGTGCATTGGTGTAGTAATAGGTTTGCAATCATTCATCTTAAACTTCTTGAAAAGCTATCTTGTATACTTGGTTTGATGAATGTATACACCCTTCTGACTTTGCTGAATTTGTATCCCTAAGAAGAATTTTTGTTCTCTCATCATGCTCATTTGAATTTCAAACTTCATCAACTTAGTAAATTCTTGATAAAGAAGGCCATTAGAAGATCCAAAAATAACATCATCAACATAAATTTGAATGATAAGAACTTACTTATTTTCTAAATAGTGTGGTGTCTACTTGTCCTATTTAAAAACCATTTTTAAGCAAGAAATTACTTAATCTATCATTCCATGCTCAGGGTGCTTGTTTTAGACCATACACTAATTTCCTAAGTTTAAACACATAGTTTGGAAATTCAAAGCTTTCAAAATCTGGGGGTTGCTTAACTTAGACTTATTTACTTATATACCTATTTAGGAAGACACTTTTAACATCTATTTAGAATAACTTAAAGTTATTAAGAGAGTAGGATACAAATTGCCTCTAACCTAGCACCAGAGCAAATGTCTCAGTGTAATCAGTATCTTCCTGTTGATTGTAACCTTGTACAATCAATCTGGCCTTATTTCTAACAACTTCCCCTTTTTCATTTAACTTGTTTCTGAAAATCTACCTGGTTCCCATATTGTTTTATTTGGTTTGGGTAGTAGATCCTAAACACTGTTCCTTTTAAATTCATTCAACTCTTTATGCATGGTAAGGATCCATCCTTCACCTGCTAGTGCTTCACCAACAAAGGTAGGTTCAATTGATGATAGTAGACCAAAAAAGGTTGTGTTCTTTAGTGATGGTCTAGTCTTCAGAGGATCATTTTAATTTCAATAATTAGAGTTTCAGGATGGGATAACTTGTATTTCCATCCAGTTTTGAATTCTGAGTTATATTGACTGCTTTTGACTTGGTTAGTTTCATCTTCTGATGTTTCGTCATATTTCTCTAATTTACTTGCATTCTCTAATTGTTTGAGTTCTTTTGGTTTGTTTGGATCTATTTTCTTTGGTTCTAGTAAACCTGTAGTATGCTCAAATTGCTTTGACTTTTTAAGGTTAAGCTGTTTGTGATCAAATTTAACATGTCTGGACTCCTCCATAATTTGAGCTTCCCTATTGAACACTCTATAAGCTTGGGATCTTTTAGAGTATTCAAGGAAGGTACACTTTTGTGAGTAGGGGTCATATTTGCCCAAACAAAATTGCCTCAGTTTATGCATAAATTACAAGTGATGCAAGTAAGAATTAGTGCAACTTCTGAATGGATAACACATGTCTAAATAATCACACAACAAAGATACCAAACATGTCACTGCGAATTTTATTCTTCTAAAAGAATGTCAAGACTTCCACAACCAAAGATTATTAAAAAAAATGTATGCCTTAGTGAAACTTGTCGAATTGAGCAATGACATGAGCTAAGAAAAAGAATTTAAATTTCAAAATCTGAAATAGATAGCTTAAGACCAGCTTCAAGTTGTAAAAATTATTCATCATAGTGCACGTTTACACACAATTACAAAGAAATAAATTTAAATAATAAAAATAATATTGTAAAAATAAAAGTTACCTCTACCTATAGGTTGCCTCCCACAAAGAGCTTATTTAAAGTTATTAACTTGACGCATCAACCATTGTCAAGGTGTATTATATGACACAAAGAATACATCATCTTTCTCACCAAGGGATACATATTTCAAGTGAGGTGGAAATTGCTTGAGTTCAACCAGTGGCGTCTCTTTCTTTTTCTCTACATACTCGTCTGTATTCCCTTTCAACTCCTCCCATCTGGTATGGAAGTGGAGGGAGTGAGATGATGATGCTTCTAACATGGCTAAAACATCTTTCACTTTTGGATCTTCATTATCTTTAACAACATCTGGGGGTAGGCACAATGCTCTTTCTAATGGCAGAGTGAGTACTTGATGTTCCACTTCTTCATCGACTATCGAATCG
>NC_021161.2:37484387-37577592 GCF_000331145.2 Cicer arietinum
CACTCTTTCTAACGACATAATGGGTACTTGATGTTCATCTTCTTCATCGACTATCGAATCGAAAATATCAATTCAGTTGCACCTTTCTTTTTCGTTTGAATGTTGTATGGCTTTTAGAATATTGAATGTAATTGTTTCCTCATTTACCTTAAACGTTAAGGTGTCATCCGCCACATCAATCGTAGCTCTCCCTTTTGCTAAGAATGATATCCCCAAGATTGAGGGGATATCATTATCTTCCTCCATCTTCAGTACCACAAAATCCACTAGAAAAACGAACTTATCTATTTTGACCAACACATCTTCCACCACTTCATATGGGTGTTTCATTGAGTGATCCGAAAACTTTAACATCAGCTGGTTGTCTTTGACTCTTCCAATGTCTAACCTTTTGCATATGGAAAGGGGCATAAGACTCACACTGGCCCTAAGATCACACAAGACTTTCCCAAAAGTTCTATCCCCAATAGTGCAAGGAATAGAGAATCTTCCAGGATCCTTGAGCTTAGGTGGCAACTTCCTCTATAGAATGGCATTGCACTCTTCAGTAAGAATCACTGTTTCACCACATATTCTTCCTCCTTTTCATGACCAATGTCCTCCTCAACTAATGTCGAGTTGACCATTTCCTCCGAGTGGGTTGGATCTGAAGCACTCCCACCACTTTTGGCTTTAGGTGGTACTGGTTCAATTACCTTGTCACTCCACATTATCACGACATTGACATTATTTAGTAGATTTAAAACTGTGTCACTAGGACAATTTCCAGGCGCTTTTTGCGCTAGTTGTTGAGCAAGTTGACCCAGTTGGGTCTCAAAATTCTTTATTGAGGACGAGTGATTTTTGTGGATGGTTCTTGACTCTTCAATGAAAGAACTTGTGTTCGTTACTAAATTCTCAATAGCACTCTCCCATGTAGCTTTTCGAGGTGGAGCATGATTTGCTTGAGTTCCCTTTTGACCTTAAGATCCACCCTATTGATCTTTCCATGAAAAATTTGGATGATTTCTCCAACCCGCATTGTACATACTAGAGTAGGGATTATTCTACTTCCCGTTGTTACCCACAAAATTCACATCTTCTATTTCTTCTGTATCCACCACAAAAGTCACAATCAGTATGTTTCAATAATTTGATATGGGCCACTTGAGGTTGTATATTTAGAGCTGATATCCATTTCTTTATCTCAACAATGATAACGTCTTCTATTTGTTTTGAGAGTAGCTTTCCTTGAGCTAACCCGACATCCATAACACTCAATTTCAGCAGACCACTTTTTGACCCACCACCCCTATCATACATCATCATTTGTTCATTTGATGACATGATCTCGATAATTTTTCGTGCTTCTGATGCGGTCTTTAATTCAAAGAACCACTTGTTGTAGCATCCAACGTAGTTCTAGTGCAAGGCCTCAAACCATTACAAAATATTTGCATCTGAGCAATGTCGTCACAAGCATGATTGGGCATCCTGTTAGTAAACTCTTGAACCTCCTGGAAGTGTCACGAAGAGATTCTCCTTCTTTATATTTGTAACCGAAAATCTCTTGCCTTTTTCTAGCGAACATAACTGGGGGGAAATATTGTTCCAAGAACTTATCTTCAAATTCGTCCCATGTGGTGATGCTACAAGAGTGTAAAGAATTAAGCCACTCCTTAGCATCATCTTTTAATGACAATGGAAATAGTCTCAACCTTTTGCCTGCTTTAGTGTTACCATCCACCTTCACTGTTTCACATAGTTCAAAGAAGTTTGTGAGATATCTATTGACATCTACGTTATGTTTACCAGAAAAATGAATTTTCTTCAACTCTCGATACAGAGCGTGACTTATTTCATACTTGTTAACTTTATCCTGTTGGTTATGGATGGCCAACCGAGCACGGTTTCTATCTCGATTCCCATAATCGCCGACGGTACATTCAGGTGGTGGTGGATCAGCCATTTATGCAAATATGGAGAAATTCCCCCGATCCTCTTCTTCCTCTACTAATTGTCTTTCCATATGTCTCCTTTCTCGAACCGCCTTTCGATTTGCTTTCATAGTTTTTTCGATTTCTGGATCAAAGAGAAGTTCATATGAGGATTGGTCTCGATACAATATTAGACAAATTGTGAGTAATGAAAAGTTTTAAAATAAAGAAAATAAATAAATAAAAACAAAAAATTTATTCCAGAGCAAAAAATTTCAATTAAGTAAATAAATTATAAGTCAATAATGATATGGCAGTCCCCAAAAACGGTATTCTCTTTATTATTGTTGTCCTAATGTATTAGTGACATACCCTTTATTCCAAAGTAACCCATAATTTCTTAATGGATTTAAGATTAGAATTAAGTCTTACATGACAAGAATTCTCTTATTAAACTTCTGCATTTGCAACAAATTTAATTGGTTTCATGATCTGCATGTATCTCTAGACTACAATATAGTGATTTACTCATATATTGCATTCGTAAAGTCCACTTCTGTTTCAAAAAATGAATCGTATATATTTTAAAGTTGATCTCGCAATAAAAAGCATTAAGCACATATATGAGAAAAATAATTCAATAAACTTATTCATATAACTAGAAATCAAATCAGATAAATAATGGTTTCATATTGTTTCACTCATCCCTAACAAATATGGTTTAGTTACTCATGACAAAGATAGAAAAGATAGAGATTAGAGAATAATTACAAGAAAGATTCATGAATGATTCTTGATAAAATAGCTCCAATGGTGTTAAAAATAGTCGTCTCCGAGTTTCTCTACTAGGGCACAAGTCTCTAAACTTCCCAATAGCCAAAAAGATCCTAAAAAGTGATAAAAACGTGTTTTAATGTAATCTGATGTGTGTCACGCGCCCCAAGTGCGCTTCAGGCGCATTGCAACATAAAAGAAACATATTGTACAAGCAAAAATGCGCCCCAGGTGCATGTTTCGCGCTTTAAGCACAAAACCTATTTTTTCTAACGTATACTGCATTGTTCTCCCCTTTTGAGTCCGAATGTTGCTTCGGTGTCTTCATGAAAGTTGTAGCTATGAATTGTAGCTTTCATTTGTACTTGGTTTGACACCAATTGGACATCTGTAACTCCATATATGGCTAAAATAATCCACAAAGGTCATGTTGATTTCTCACCAAAATTCAGCATTGCACTAAAACAAAGAAAAAACGCAAAACTGTAAAAAGTCTCTACTTAATCAAGGAAATAAGAACATAAACATTTCATTAAATCCAAGAACTAAAATTAACAAAATAAATCAAATAACTCCTTAATTTAACTAATGATTAAAGATAAATAAGACTAAAAACAATGAAAAATATTCATATGGTGAAGAGTCATCACATGCCAAGGTTGTCTTTAGTGTTTAACATATAATAAATACAACCAAATTACTTTAAGAGATATTAGGCTTTTTACTCGTCCATAATTCATGTGGTGTTTTATTCAATATTGGCATAGTTAAAATTTTATTCTGAATATAGCATGCAGTGTTAATTGCCTTTGCCCATAAATGTTTTGCAACATCCATCTCATTTAACATGGTTCTAGCCATTTCTTGAAGGGTTCTATTCTTTCTTTCTACAACTCTATTTTGTTGTGGTGTTCTAGGAGATAAGAAATTGTGTAAGATTCCAATCTCATCACAAAAACTTTCAAAGAAGTTTTCAAATTCTCTTCCAATATCACTTTTAATTGTTATAATCCTTAGATATTTTTCATTCATTACTTGTTTGAGAAATGCAATAAATATTTTGTGGAAGTCATCTTTATTTTAAAAGAATTTTACCCAAGTCCACAAAGTGTAATCATATACTATTACAAATCCACATTTCTTTCTATTTACTAAAGCTGTTTCACAGACCCAAAGAGATCTATATGCAAGAGCTCAAGGGGTTTGGAGGTAGAGACTAAGTTCTTTGGGGGTAAATCAGTTCTTAGTTTGTTTTCCCTTTTGACAAGCTTCACACATAATTTTAGTTTTGTACTTAAGCTTAGGTAAACCTTTAACAAGTTGAAGTTTGTTCAATTTTGAAATTAATCTTAGGTTTGCATGACCTAACATTTTGTGCAAAATTAATTGTTCTTCATTTACTGACATGAGACACCTAACATCTTGTTTCTCTAAGCTAAAAAAATTTATGTTATATAGGTTATTTTACTTCTGACATGTAAAGAGTACATATCCATGTTTTTGACTAATTGCTTTGCATGATTTTTGATTAAATATAATATCATAGTTATTATCACTTAATTGACTAATACTTAATAAATAATGTTTAAAATCTTTAACAAACAAATATATTTAACGGAAGGAGATGTGCCCTTACCAACTATGTCTTGTCCAATGATTAAGCTTTTCTGCTTTCCTCCAAAAGTTATTATGTCTCCTTTAATCAAAGTTAGGTCTTGGAACATAAATTTTTCTCTCGTCATATATCACGAGCATCCACTGTCCAAGTACCATGACTGGTGTTTCAATTTGGTTGCTGAGAATATCTGCAACATATATAATTTTGTTCTTAGGTACCCAAATTTGGTTGGTTCCTAGTTTGTTAGTCTTGAAAGGTTTCTTGTCTTTCCTTGTGTTTAACACGAGACACGATATTTTGCAGTGACCTTTCATGGAGCAAACAATACATAAAACATAAGTTTTGATAAGTTCACACTTAGTTACTGTTTCTTGGTATCCTATACCTCTTTTACCATTTCTACTATCTCCATAAATCATAGAAGCGTACTTTCTTCTTCCTATATTGTTAGCTAGAAAGTCTTGGAATGCTACTTCATATTTATCAGAAATATATATGACATTTTCTGAAGGTTTTGAAACATAATTATCTTTCATAGTTGTATTTTCTATTTTAAGCGCAACACTTTCATTTTTTAAAACATTAATTTCTTCAATCAAATTTGCATTTACTTTCCTAAGTGATTTCAGTTTTAGAAACAAATAGTGGTTTTTATTTTAGAAATCATTCATGAATTTAATTAATTCAGATCGGGTTAAGTTTGAAAGTACCTTAATTTCTTCATTTGTTGATTCACTTCTAGAGTCATAATCAAATTCAGAATTATTATCAATTTTTGATTTAGAGTTAGAGTTAATATGAGCAATCAAAGCCAAATTTGCTTGCTCTTTATCATCAGAGGATTAATCAGAATCATCTCATGTAGCCATCAAAACCTTCTTCTTTGGTATAAAGTCTTTCCTCTGATGTTTCACTTTTTCCAAATTTGGACATTTAGACTTGACATGCCCCGGTTCATTGCATCCATATCAGATGATACTTTTCTTTGAGGGAATGGCTTCTTTCTGTTGTGCCACATCCTCAGAATTTTTCTGGATATGAAAACCAGTTCCTTATCTTTTGAGTCCATATTCTCGTCATCAGAATCATTATTCTGTGATTCTGCTGTTACATTCAAATCCTTCTTCTGTTTGGATTTTAAAGCTAAAGTATTTTGCTTCTGCTTGGGCTTATCCTCTACAAGCTCAATTTCATGCAATCTCAATGAGCTAATAAGTTCTTCCAATTTAAGAGTATTCAGATCCTTAGCTTATTTAATGATTGTAATCTTAGGTCTTCACTTGCTTGACAAACTCTTAAGAACTTTACTCACATGATCAACAGTACTATAACTCTTTTCAAGAACCTTTAATCTTGAGACCAAAGTCTGGAATATGGTAAATTTGTTTTAATATCTTCATCTGAAATAGTTCATATTTTTATACTAGGAAGGTTGGCCTTTGTTTCTTGAAGTTACTTGTTTCCTTCATAAGTAAAAAACAAATCGTCATAGATGTTATTTGTTGTTTCTTTGTCAGTGCATTTGCTAAACTCCTTAAAGGTGATTGAATTTATCATGAAGGTTCTAGATTTGTGATACATCTTGTACACCTTCTTTTATTATTCATACATCTTTTTCCTTTGAATTTCAATGCCATCAGAATTTTTTGGAGCAGTGTAGCCATCTTCTATTAAGTCCTAGAGTTCAGGATCTTGTGAGAAAAAGAAGCTTATGAGTCTGTCTTTCCAATACTCAAAATTTTCTCCATCAAATAGAGGTGGTATGTTGATGTTTCCATCAGAGGCTTCTTCACCGAATCTGGACTTACCTTGGATCTTTTCTCAAACACTGTAACATGCTCAACCTTGAGACCAGACTCTTGATGCCAATTGAAGGTGCAAACATAAGAATAGGGTCTTGATAGCGTTTCAGCAAGTGTACTGAATCGTTGCAAGTAATAATTAAAACGGTAATACCGAAAGTCGAACTCAAGTATTGCGTTTTACTATCGAATTATGTTTAATTACTAAAATTGAACAAAAAGTTCCCAAATTGATTGAAATAATATTTAAAATTAAAAATAATAATAAAATTGATCCTTTATAATAAGAAAAATGTTAGGGACGAGTTTCACTTCGAATCCAACCTTGGTGTCTAATTTGATCCTAGTTACTGGATTCCTTTATTGAATTATTACCGAATTCTCTTTATTATTCTTGCCCTAATGTCTTAGTGACAAAACCTTTAATTCCAAAGTAACCCTTAATTCCTTAGTGGATTTAAGATTAGAATTAAGTCTTACCGTACATGAATTCTCTTGTTAAACTATTGACTTTGCAACTAATTTAATTGGTTTCATGACCTACATTTATCCATAGACTACAAATTCATGAATTTCTCATCTCAAGCATTCGTAAAGTCCACTTCCGTTTCAAAATTTGAATAGTAGAATATTTTAATGATCAAGCAATAAAAAGCAATAAACACATATATGAGAAAAATAATTCAATAAACTCATTTATGTAACTAGAAATCAAATCAGATAAATAAGGGTTTCATCTTGTTACATTCTTCCCTAACAAATAGGGTTTAGTTACTCATGACAAAGATAGAAAAGAAAAAGATTAGAGAAGAATTACATGTAAGATTCATGAATGGTTCTTGATAAAACTGCTTCAATGGTGTTAGAAACGACTGTATTTGAGTTCCTATGTTAGGGCACAAGTCTCCCAACTACCCAACAGTAAAAAAGATTCCTAAAAAGTGAGAAAAACGAGTTTTAATGTGTTCTGCTTCGCCACGCGTGCTTCAGGCTCAGATTGACAGTGGCTTCAGCGTGAAATGTGCTTGAGGTGCGTTGGGGGCACGCTTCAAGCGCACAACATCTTCTATCTGGCGTTGAGTGCATTTGTCTTCTCTTTTGAATCTGAATTTGGTTTCAAGGTCTTCATGAAAGTTGTAACTATGGATAGTATCTTTGATTTGCATTTGGGTTGACTCCAATTAGACATCTACAAATCTAGATATGGCTGAAATACTCCACACAGGTCATGTTGATTTCTCACCAAAATTTAACACTGCATTAAAACAAAGTAACAACTAAGGAAATAAGAATATAAACATTTCATTAAAGCAAAGAAATAAAATTAAAAAATATATATCAAATAACTACTTAAATTAACTAATAAATAAAAGATAAATAAGACTAAAAACAATGAAAAATATGCATATGATGAAGAGTCATCAGGTATGAATTTTGTTTGACTAAGTTGGATTCTTTATTCAAGAACTAGTTCGGGTTAGTGATTTTAACTAAAATAGAGGTAGTAGTAATCTGGCTTAAGTAATCAGAGGCAACAATAAAGTAAAAAGTGTAAAAGTAAAGTGACACAAGCAGATTTATCATGGTTTACAACTAACTTGATAGCTACATCGAGTCCTTTCACTTAGAAGGATTTAACCACTAACTCAAATCATTGAATTACACAATGCCTGATCCTACAAGTCAAGTCTTCTCCACATTGTCTGAAAACTACAGATTGTTGAAGGCAACTACACCTTGACCCTACAAGTCAAGTCTTCTCAACACAACCTCCAAATCACATATTGCTTGAGGAACACTAAAGCCACTATCGGACTTGGTTTCACAAGTTTGGAACATATTGTGTTTTGCTTCTACTTAGCAGATTTGATACAATGATTTTTCCACACTAGAACACTTAGAATATTTTACTTTGAATGAATGATTTGATAGAACTTAAAACCTTAATCTTTGAATACTTAGAAAGATTGAGCTATTGAGTTTTTTTTATAATAACTTTGGTTTTTAGGATTTCTAAGTTTGTTAGTTCGTTGAGTTCTTCTTCAGTCTTGAGTATCTATTTATAGTTAAAATTAATGCTTCAGTTTAGTCCCTTGTGAATTTTGAATCGTATCTTCATCCAACTTGGTCAACAAATGTTTCTTCTAAATATAATTTTGAAAGATATGTTTTGATAATATGATCGTTAGCCAATTCCTTATTTTCGAATTTGATCTAAGTAACTCTTCCAAAAAGATATGATGTGTATTTTTCCATATTGCATTTGGAAATTATTCAACGGAGTCTTCCTTCATACTCTTGATTAGATTTTGGGGCACGAACAAAATCTGGCATGTTCAATGATCTTCAGAATTTCTCAAAGTCTTTGACTATCTATCAGAGTTGTTGAATTTTCTCCATTGGAATCACTGACTTGATTGTTGGAGTCACATGTTGTGTTGTTTGAATAATTATGTTAGAGGAAAAACCATGTGACTTAGAATTAGTGGCATGAGAAACTTTACCTTTTTTGCATTATTAGAGTAAGTGCTACTTCAGAGACTTCTTATAAGAGCTTGTATTCTGGAACATGTTGCAATTATTAGTGCTAGCAGAAAATGAGCTTCACAGGTGGGCTTGAAAAGTAGCTTCGAATTTCAAAGTCATACAAAAAGTAGACTTAATGAGAGGCATGCAAAAATACTGCTTATTAGAGGCATGCAAAAAATACTATTAATTAGAGGCATGCAAAAATACTTGTCCTTAGAGGCATCCATAGATATTGTTCCTTAAAGGCATGCATAAATATTATTCATCAAAGACATGTAGGAATACTGTTTATTAGAGGCATTTAAATGCATTGTTCATCAGAGGCATGATAACATGAAGCACACTTCAGTCTTCAAAGGTTGACACACATAATCATAAGAGGCAAATCTGCGGGGATAGATGTGTGCACAAAACATAAGTATAAAATGAATTTGGTTCCAACACTTAATTGTATTTGTTAGACTATATCCAAAATAAGCAATGATCTGCCACATTCCAACACTTAATTGTATTTTGTCACCTA
The DNA here is from genome assembly GCF_000331145.2 of Cicer arietinum. Classification (NCBI taxonomy): domain Eukaryota; kingdom Viridiplantae; phylum Streptophyta; class Magnoliopsida; order Fabales; family Fabaceae; genus Cicer; species Cicer arietinum. The sequence continues at coordinate 37,493,550 of NC_021161.2, forward strand.
ACCCTGCCACATTCCATTTGTTTAGCTATATTTTTCCTAATTATTGCATTACTAATAATTGTTAAATTTCCCATTTTTTCTATATTTTATTTCTATCTTTCTCTTTCTATCATCACTCAAACAAGAAAGTTTCCAAAAGAATATTTAATCAAAGAGAAATTTATATTATGTGATTAAGAAATAAAAAAACGTTCAATGTGGATCAAAACAAAACCTACCAAATTGTATTTCTCTCATTGTTTTTTGTCCAAATTGGGCAATCCTCTAACTAGGTTTAGTTTGTTTATCTCTGAAATCATTCTCAAGTTATCTTGATCCAATTGCATGCGCTAGACCCATTGTTCTTCATTCATTGACATAAGACATTTTACCTTTCTAAATCAGAAAGTTTGATTTTGTAAATAATGCTTTTCCTTTGTCCAGTTAACAATATAGATTATGCATTGGTTCTTTAACAACTGCCACTTAATTGACTTATGCTCAATAGGTTATGCATTGGTTCTTTAACAAAAAAACACTTAATATACAGTAGATAACCATTCAATATTGTTCTACTGTCCATGATCTTACCTTTTTCGTTCCCTCCAAATCCAACGCACCCACTTTCTTGAGGGTTAGGCTTTTGAACATACGCCTTTCTCCAGTCATGTGCCATGAACATCCACTATCCATGTACCATGACTGGTGTTTCTACTTTGTTACACAAAAATTTATTAGTAAGTCACAAATGTTTATGTTGCCCATGTTAAATAGTCAACAACGTAGATTCTTGCTATTTCTTAACCAATTTGCACACTTGAAGTAACTTGTTAGTGGATAATTGTTATTTTGCTTTGTTACCATTAGAACATCAATAATATGTATTTTTATTTGAACCAATATGAACTTTACAATCTCTCTTTTTTTTGATGATGACAAACAACTGAATAGCGTGGAAAAAAAAATTCTTAACAAAGTAAAGAAAAAAAATAGAGGAAAACAAAAAGAGAAAGTAGTAAAATAAATAGAGAATAAGTGAAAATAAGAAAGCATGGGAAAAATCTCTCTACATTACATATCCTATAGATATTAATATAGGCATGCATGCAGCATGAAATGAATGTAGACTCACACACTTAGTAAACAACCATATGTTTTCAAAGAATTCAAAGGTTCCCCTGAATTTGATACACATGTTATATTATTGCTTGCATTAAAATTATGATTATATTTTTACCTTGAATAAGAAAATTCATAGGACAATTAGTTCTTTTGAAATTCACGTAGTGAGAGTTTGTTAGGCTCATTATAGCAATGTTTATCTAGTGATTTTCAATTCAAATCTCCTTTGGATGTTAAGCCGCAAGATTCATGTTTTTCTTATGATGATAAGTCTAATGGAACAATTCATGTTTCTAGAGGATGTTACACCTTTTAAAACAAGGGTGAATTACATGTATGCATCATATTTGTAAGTACAGGAGTGCGCCTAAGAGTGAGGGTGAATTAGGTGTTTAGAGATTTAGTGTTTGATTTTTCTGATTTAAGATAGTGTATAGAAAAGATAAATGGCAGAAAAATAAAGAACACAAAGATATTATCCTGGTTCCCCTTATAACCAAGGGTACATCCAGTCCTCTTGCACACCACAAGAGATTTTCTACTATTGTTAGAATAAGTACAAGTCCCACCCTAGGAAATTTGTTACAAACTCATAACAATCACCCTAAGATAGCACACCACTATCTTAGTTTACAAAACTTGAAGAAAGAACACCACTTTTCTCAATTTACAACACTTGAATGGTTTAGCAATATCGATTTTGACTTAGATCAATATGATATAACAGTTGATGTACAATGATAACAATCCAATATAATTTCAAGTACACTAGAGAACTTTTCTCAATGATATGAAAATGTAAAATCTGTACTTGAAATATAAAAGTGAAACTTTGAAAAACTCAAAACATTTTAGAAAGTTTGTTCAAGGTTTGGTTGTAGGATTGATTATGTTTGATCTGAAGTTATGGTGTATTTATACTCCATAAACATCTCTTCAGATTCATGGCTATTGATCCAAGAGGTTTGATGAAAAAATACAATGATCTGGAGCCATTCCAGATCTGAAAAATTGTATTGCTTCCAGTTGTATTCGAATACAAGATGTGTGTATTTGAATACACCTCTTTGTAACGTTCAAAATATTCAAAAATTACACCTTGTATTCGAATACACATGTGTGTAGTCGAATACAGATTAGTGAAAATTTGCCACTGACTTACTTTGTATTCGACTACACATAGTCGTAGTCAAATACATCTTTGAGATTTTTGCTTCTGACTTGCTTTGTATTCGAATACAGGATGCTGTATTCGGATACACTTATGTATTTTGCCAAAAATATTATTTTCAAACATTATTTATATATTTTTACTTTTTGAAAATCCTTTTGATGCATATGCTAAAATGAAAGGTTCTCATGTGCATTTGAAATATACGAATATTAGATTGCATCATGTACCTTTATATTATAAAACTTCTAGCATATTTGGCCATAGTTGTCTTTGATGTTTGACTTCTTTTTGAGCTTGCAACTTGATCACTTTCCTTGGTCTTTGTCTTCATCAAAAACATGTATTTTACATTCTCCCCCCTTTTTGATAATGACAAAACCTTGTTGTTGTTGTGACTTCAAAGTGTTTGATCGTTTTAATCTTTCTCCCCCGTAATACATGTTTACTCCCCCTTTGAGCTTGAGTTCATGCCATCATGTTTTAAATATTTTGAAGACCTGCAAAAGTTTTTAACAACAACATAACAAATTTTCTCCCCCTTTTGACATGATCAAAAAGAAGAGAAAAAAACAATAAACAAAATACAAAGCATATATAAGGAAAATCGCGAATATATATTAGACGACACACTTATTGTATCAACAACAAGATTTTCTAGAAACATGTATTCGATTACATACAATGTGTATTCGACTACGATATCAGAAATTTGTGTTAAAACGAATTTTTTTAAAAAAAAATCCACATGTAAAGCACATATTCATAATTACAAAGTACAGAAACATCAAAGAATCAATTTTTATCAACATATTAAGTGAAGATTTTAGATCTTGAAGAGAAATGAATTACAAAGTATCAATACCTTGTATTAGTACCTTTCTTGACCCACACATAATGCCCATTTGGAACGCCAAAGTTTCTAAAATGACAAGCATTAGGTGTGTGGCCTTTTAGACCACAATAAAAGCATGTAGGAGTAGATTTACTTCTATATGTAGGTATATGAGATTTCTTTTGGACAAGGTTCTTATAGTAATGATGATCTTTTTGCATAGTTATAACTTTCTCTTTGGATTGACCACTTGCCTTAACAAAGATGATTTTATTTATACTTGGTTTATCAAATGTTGAGTAACCAAGACCACTTTTGTCATTGGAATATCTTTGCATATTAAGGACATTTTCCAATCCAACTTGTCCATTTTCATATCTTTTAATTACTTTATTTAATTGGACAATTTTGAAAGAAAAAGAATCACACTTATCGCATGTAAAATTTTGTTTTAATTTTTCAGAATCTTTTTCCATAGTGTCAATTTTCTCTTTAAGAGATGAAATTTGTTTCTTTTGAGTTGACACTATTTTGAACAGATTTTTACATTCCATAAGTAATTCTTTAATTGCATTTTGAGCATCATTATACTCAATAAATAATTCACTATTAGTATCATTATTATGAGAAGAGTCTTTGTTACTAACCTCTTCTTCTTCGTCGAATTGGTGTGATGCCATCAATGCAACATTTGCACATTCCTCACTTTCCGACTCTGAAGATGAACTGACTTCATTGTCCTCCCATGCTATATAGGCCTTTTTGGATTCTCTTTGCTTGTGAGCACTTTTCTTAATATTTGGGCACTCTGCTTTTATGTGTCCTTGCTTGCCACACTCAAAACAAGTGAAGTTTTGATTCGAAGTGGAGACATCCTTTTCCCTGAAAGTTTTTCTTTTCTTTCCAATTTTATAAGTTTTTTTCATTTTGAAGGAACTTACCAAATTTCTTTACAAGGGAGGTGATGTTCTCGTCTTCATCAGAATTCTCATCATCCATTTTCTCTTTTGACTCCGCTTTTAATTGTTCTTTTGATTCAGTCTTTAGAGCAATGTTTTTGGTATTCTTTTCTTGACTTTCATTTTGTTCTAACCTTCCAAGTTCGATTTCGTGTTCTTGGAGTTTTCCAAAAAGTGCAGAAAGAGACATCTTTGATAGACTTTTCTTTTCAGAAATTGTTGTTACTTTAGGTTGCCATGCCCTTGTTAATGATCTCAGAACTTTAAGGTTCAATTCATCATTAGTGAAGGTTTTTCCAAGAGCGGTCAAGTGGTTGGTCAGATGAGAAAATCTTTTCTGCAAGTCCAAAATAGATTCTCTGGGCTGCATTCGGAACAATTCATACTCTTGAGATAATGTGTTGAGTTTGGAACGTTTTACCTCAATAGTTCCTTCATGTGTTATTTCAAGTGTATCCCAGATTTCTTTAGCTGTTTTGCAATGAGATATGCGGAAAAATTTGTCCATTCCAAGTGCCGATTGTAACATGTTTTTGACCTTTTTATCAAACAATACTTTCCTTTTGTTATCATCTGTCCATGAGCCTTTTATCTTTACTTCTTCTTTATTATTGATAACTGTTGTTGGAACATAGGGGCTGTTTTCTACCGCTTTCCATATATCATCTCCTTGTGCCTCAAGATATGCCTGCATGCGTATCTTCCAGAAATCATAGTGTTCACCAACGAAATATGGTGGTTTATTGCTACTACCACCATATCTAAAAACTGGTTGTGCGGAAGCCATTAATAAGGATCGAAGAGCAAATTACCGGAACCTGCTCTGATGCCAAATGCATCATATTAATGATACCTTTAGTAACACAACATGATGTTTTACTTGACACTAACATAATGGACAAAAGAAGAGAAGATATTATGAATGACTCAATAAGTACTCAAGAGACAATCAATAGTACTATTAGATGGATGCATAAGTATGATACAAAGAAAATATGTAAAGAAAATGTAAAGAAAAAAACTAAATTAACTTAATTTAGGCTACTACTAAAGAAACTAGAAGAGAGCCTATAAACTAATCTACCAACCAAACTAACTAATCTGAACTATCCTAGAGCTAACTAAGCTAAACTTAATATTAACTTCTTCTAAACTGTCCTAACGGGAAACTAATTAATATTAACTATCCTAAACTTATATAGAAGATAAATGAATTCTATACTAAAAAAAACTATTTAAAATCTCTCTCATTTTTTTGAAGCAAAAATAAAATTATTACATTTATTGTCCTTTTGAATTAAATATGTCTTTACTTTTCCTCGTTCCCTTTCTCTCGTTGAAACATACATACCTAAGAGAAATTGGAAGATTAGAGCTCAAGGCTCATGATACCATGTTGAAAGAATCATAAAAGAAAGATAGAGTAAGACATAAATGAAAAAGCTAAAGATTGCTTGATAATTAAATCAATGATAGCAGTACAATATTTATAGGAAATTAAATGGATGCAACAAATAATAAAATGAGTTCTACTGTAGCCTAACTATAACTCAAATTTAGTTATGAATTGAGAAAACTTTGCATTGGAGGAAGAATTAATTAGTACACTAACACCAACTCCACAATCCGCACCACATTCCTTTCAGGAGATCGAACACTTGCTTATATTGAAAATTTATTATTCTCAACAATTATTAATTTTGAAGTAAAATTAAAAAAATTATTCTTTATTTTCATTTTGTATTCCAAATTAGGAAGAGTCCGAGGGTGTGTAAGAGGTGCAGTCACACAGGATCTCAAATTTTAGGGGTACAAAAAAAAATTGTAGTAAATATAAACACAAACATTTAACAAACTCAAGTTTTTAGAATTTTTGAATACTTTTTTATAGGTATGTTTAATTTATTATAGGAACTAAAATTATTGATAAAATTTTTGAAGGATTATTGTTTTCGAAATTTTTTTAGAAGAACTAAAAGTGAAACATGATGTATTTTTAAGGATCAAAATGTTAAATAATAAAATTATCTTATAGTATGATATTCTTTCATGTTCCAACTTAAATTGACCTTTAGACCTTTATATCCATTATAAAATTCCAATCTAAATTTTAGACATTTTAAATAAAACTAAAGAAAAGTAAAAGCTCCAGCTCACCATCATTGTAATCAAGGGACAAGTTGGATACTTATGGTGAAAAACTTATCATATAAAGACACAATGAATCGTTGAATCTGTTAAATAATCTTTTGTGATTTTTTATATTTAATTTATATATTGTAGATTAAATAATTGGTTCACTTAATAAAAACTTCGAATAATACAACACATATGAAAATATTTTTGGACTTTTGTTTATTATTCGAATAATATTCAAATATTAATATATGGATAAATATTATTATTATTGTTGAAAATTAATTACTAGTACATATGCGAGTTAATAAATACATGTATAACGAATTTTCGTTAGTCTTTAAATTAAATAATATATATATATATATATATATATATATATATATATATATATATATATATATGAGCACCTTAAATCTCAATTATGGCCCGGTTGAAATCCCTTTCATCCAAACACGCACTAGAGTAATTCTTAATTTGAATCCTACATGTGTCTAAAACTGATGAAAGGTAAAAAAAAAAATCTATATTCTAGAAGAAAATGAGTAGTAAAATGAGAAGCTATGTTCCCTACAAACGGTACAAGTGTACTATATAGTATGTAAAAATTCTCATTTACAATATTGTTGGAATTGCTTTTTCTATTTTTCAATTTGTCATACATACATACCCTTTTAATGGATGTGGCAGAGTTGGATAAAAATGGTCCAGCACCACTGTACCCGTGCAATTACATTAAAGTCAAGGGACCCTTTTTTTCATTTTTTTTTTTAATTAGAATAAAACCATATTACGGTACTGTACTACGGAAAAATACTGGTTTCATCAACCCCATTTGACTACATTGTTTAGACATATATACCAAAAACAAAAGTACTTAATTATTTAATTATTTTAAAATAATATTCATTAAATATATATATAAGTTTGTATGTCAGTCTAAATAGTGTGCTCAAATAGTTATGACTATATAAACGGGAGTTTGACTATGAAGATTTTTTTTTATAACATTTTGGAAAAAGAAATTTAAAAATAAACATTTAAATTAAAAAATTATTTAAATAATTTATCTTAAAATATTATTTAAGTACTTTATTTATTTATAATGAAATTTCAAAAATAATTAAAATAAAAAACTATTTTGAAAAGCTCTTCGTAAAAATCATATTAGAAATATATTTTGTTTTACTTAATTGCAGTTTTGCCTCTCTATTTTCACCAATTCACGAAATTAGTTTCTCTATTTTAAAATTTAACAGTTTTGATTCATCATTTACATTTTTTTATCTAAAAGTCATGATAATTAATTCATACAATTGTAAAATCATGGATTCAAACCCGAGACAAGACGTTTAATTTAACAATACGTATGAGTCACTCTCAAGCACTATACCACTAACATAGGTTTTTTTTTTCAATAACCTCTTTTTTGAATTTTCTTTTTTATCAAAATACTCCATTTTCAAAATTGTATACCAAAATATCTCATTTTTATACTCACTTACAAGTTGCCTTTGCAAATGGCGACTTCCTTAAGGAAGTCCGCGTTTGCAAAGACGACTTCCTTAAGAAACTTTTAAAAGGTAACTTACTCATGATGATGTCACGTGACACGGAATCCTAAATGCAAGTTTAATACTAATTTAAAACTTACATTTATGTGTATTGAGCTTTTCATTTGTGCTACTTGATTTTAGGGTGTTGATGAAGGATGTCCAATATGCATGAAAATTTAAATTTTTATACGATAATAAACTTCCGCTTAGTGTTATGTGTGAGATGACATCAACTTAGGCAAACTATGATGTCATTTTTAATGTAATACATCAATATCTCTAACAGGAGAGTATTTTGCAAAAATGGTAGCGCAATTTATTATTTTGTAGATTTGAATTATCAAATTGACAAACACTTACAATTTTACGACTTAAAATTATTGTTTCTTCATAAGAGTATTTGGCAAGAAGAGGAAGTTTAAGAGATAAAAATTGAATGATGGAGAATATGAAACACAGAGAAGGAGAGTTGGGTAACATTTTTTTTTGTGCATGACCATTTCTTTAATCTTTTTTTTTTCCCTATATTATGAGAGTGCAATTTTATAGCATTAAAAAAACTTCTTAGTCTTTATGATTTTTGTAATTTTTATATTAAAGGCCCCACAGAGTAAATTTGGGTGAAAATTCTTCACTAAATTTAATTTGTATTGAAACTCATGATGCCACATATTTTTCCCAATCCTCCCATGAGAGAGAGAGACTAAGTAATCAAAAGTATCTTAATGAAAAAAATACTTAATACTAAAAAATTTGAAAAAGTCTTATATAAAATAATAAAGAAGATTTGTATTAAGAGACTGATGCAATAATTAGAATGCCTCTAATAATAGTACAACTACAAATTGTTCTCTTAATCACATTAATGTGGAAATTGAGGATGTTATTCGCAGGAATTGGAGACTTATGTTGTTGAAGAAGAAGTAGACCGATTCATGGCTAATGAGGTTTGGTTACCAAAGTTCTCTCAAGTGCAAGTTGAGAATTTGGTTGCTCCATATTTAATTATCATCCTCTCTTACTCTTGGGAGTAGCGTCCATATAAATTTGATAGTCTTCATGGAGAATGGGAATTATGGAGATTGAGTCACATAAGTAGTGGATTTGTTTTATGTTGTTAGTGAATATTTATCTACGTTTTTAAACTTGAACCGATGATCAACTTAGTCAAGATATTGGGTCAATAGATCACTGAATGAACTAATGAGTCATTAATTGAATCACATGACTAATGACTGATTTAAATTAAACATGTCTAAAAATTAATTACCTATCAATTTGATATTTAAAAGAACATATCATCCTAAATGTATTTATTTATTTTTTAAGTCACACAAAAATATAACTACTAATGATATTCATAAAGAAACGTGATGGTTATTAATTTATTATTATTAAAAAATAGGTGGTAAGGGACAAAATTATAAGTATAATGATTAAATATAATTTTTTAAGTAAAAGCACAAGCTTTTTGAGTGGTTCAACATGAGTTTTATCAATCTAATTCAACTTTGATCGGTTCAAAGACATTCTTTGTCCAAAACCATGACCAAACCAATAAAGGACATTCTTTGGTAGTGTTATCTCATGCATTATTTCTAAGGAGGATAATATCACTTTTGTTGCTTTATTTTCCTTTTCTAAGGTTCTATCATTATTAATCAATACCTTGGTTATCTTATTATCCAAAGTGGAGGCCTCAAATAAGGTGAATTTTCATGGTACTAAATTTGCAGAAAAGTGAAGTAATAATGTTAAATATAAAGAAGGGGGTTTGAATTATAATTGCCCTTTTTAAAAAAAATTCTGTTTAAAACTGAAAATTCAACTCAAGATTAATCTTGGTTATAACGAAGATTGATCTTGGTTAGTAAAAAACAACAATATCAATGTTCTCAACATTTGACTCTTCCAAGATCGTTCTTCCCATCTCTTGCCAGGTTCTATTTTTTCTTTCAACAACTCCATTTTGTTGAGGAGTTCTTACGCAAGATAGATTATGAGAGATGCCAAGAAATGTTTTGAAGGATGCATTAATGAATTGACCACCATGATCACTTCTCACAGTGATGATTTTGGATTCTTTTTCATTTTGAACTTTTTTACAAATTTTTTTAAAAGCATCAAATGGATCATCCTTTTGTTTCAAAAATAGCACCCCATGTGTATCTAGAAAAATCATCAACAATAACAAATCCATATTTCATACCTCCTAAACTGGTGGTTTTGATGAGACAAAAAAGATCAATGTGAAGTAGTTCAAGAGGTTTTTTGGTTAATATAAACTCTTTTGAATGAAAGCTACTTTTAACTTGTTTCCCTTTTGCACAAGCTTCACAAATCTAATCTTTTTCAAAATTTATTTTAGGAAGTCCTCTAACAAGATCTAATTTTGACAAGTTTGAAATTATTTTCATACTTAAATGTCCAGTTCTCTTATGCCATATTCATTTGTCTTTATTTATGGACACGAGGCAAGATTCAACTGGTAATTCTTCAATGTATAAAATGTAAAGATTTTTCTTTCTGGATGCAGAAAATATGATTTCTCCAGAATTTGCCATTCTCACTTCACATATGTTTGGTTTAAAAATAACTTCAAAGCCATTATCACAGAGTTGACTAATGCTAAGAATATTATGTTTCAAACCTTTAACATATTGAACATCATTGATTTTGGCAGAATTTATTTTACCTATGGTTCCTTTTCCTTTGATCTTGGCTTGACCATTGTTTCCAAATGTTACGGATCCTCTGTCTTTTTTGATAAATGACATGAAGTAGTTCTTGTCACCCATCATATGCCTTGAACAACCACTGTCCAAAAACTATGACCTTTTCTTGACATCTTGAGATCCATCTTGCATGATGCATTATATCTTTTTAGGTACCCACTTGATTTTGGGTCCTGAGGAGTTAGCTTCGAAATCTGATTTTTTCTTAGTGTTAAATGTTATCTCATAACGTTCTTGAAAATGGTTTAAAAAAATGGTTTAAGAATATTCAGTGGTTTTTTAAAATGGTTTAAAAAACTGAGTTTTAGTTGGTTTTGATAAGCCTCCAAAACGTTCTTCGTTTTTTACATTAACTGAAGATCGTTCTTGATTTTTCAGTTTTTGAGAAAAATTTGCTTTTGTTGTCAAATGTTCTTCTTTCTTCAAGATCCTTTTGTTCTTGATTTTTTTATCCTTTTTAAAAAAAAAAAAAATAACATGCAAATTCAAAATGTCCAATATTGTCACAATATGAACATTTGATTTTGCATTTTCCTTCTTCCATTTTAGGAACAAAAAAAGTTTCATACATTTTGGTTTTTTGAGTTTTATCAAAACCAAGCCCAACATTATCAAATATCCCTACCTAGGATCCCACGATTCTCTGAAAGGTCTCAGTAGCTTTAATGAAATTTTTCAAATCATTTTTAAGAGTTTCAACTTCAGCCTTGAGAAGATCGTTCTTCGTTTGAGGTGAAGATCGATCTTAGCTTTCTGTTTTCTCAATTTCAAGATTTTTGAGTTGAGATTCTTTCAGATTTTGAATGATCTCTAAGTTTATCATTCATAGCCTGAATTTTCTCTTTCTCTTCTTTTTCCTTATGAAATTTTTCTTTAAAAGAACAACATTTTTGAATGAGAAAATTTTAATCATTTAGCAAATTATCAAATTATGTTTCCATTTGTTTACATACAAGACATGGTTCAGAATTTGATACCTATGTATCTTCAATGTTTGCCATCAAGCACAGATTGGCTTCTTCAGGTTCATCTGTTTCTGATTCATCAGAATCATCCCAGGTTGCCATCATTGACTTCTAATTTTTGAAAGGAAATTTATTTGGCACTATTTTGTTTAATGGACATTCAATTTTGTAATGTCCTTGTTTGTTGCATCCAAAGAAAGTGATTTTGCTTTTATCTATTTCAGTCTTGAAGTCTTTTTTGTTTGGGGATCCTTTTTTGATCTGATCTCTTCTCCCCATCATTCTTTGTATTTTTCTTGTGAGAAGAGCAATCTCTTCATCAGTATCTTCATGGCTATCTTCTGAGTCACTTTTCTCATTTGTTTGTTGAATGTTTGGTGAGCTTTGAGATGCTTTTAAGGCTATTACTTTGCCTTTCTTTATAGGTTTATCTTCCAATAACAGTAATTCATGCACCCTTAGAGTTCCAATAAGTTCTTATAATCGCAGTACTTCTAGATTCTTGGCTTGACTTATAGCTATTACCATTGATCTCCATATGATTGGAAGACATCTCATGATCTTTCTTACCCTGTCTTGTACTGAATAAGCTTTGCCAAGGGAACGCATTTCGTTGACTATAGTTGTGAATCTTGACTACATTTCATCGATTTTTTCTCCTTCATTCATTTCAAACAATTCGAACTTTCGAATACCAATGTCAATTCTTGTTTTCTTAACATGACTTGTTCCCTCATGGTGAGTTTGCAATGTGTCTCATACCTTCTTGGCCGTATCACATTCATCTACTCTTTCACTTTCTTCCCTGCTTAAGGCACATGATAAAAATAATTGAGCTTTTGAGTTTAGAAGTACCTTAGATTTTTCATCTGTTTCTTTCTTTTCAGCTGATGTTGGATCGTTTTGATCTACTTTTGGTATGAAGTCTCCATCTGTGATGATTCTTCACATACCTGTATCTTGTGACTTTAGGAACAGTTGCATTCTGCCTTTCCAAAAGTAATAATCTGAGCCATCAAAGTAGGGTGGTCTGTTTGAAGATCCTCCTTCAGCTATGTATTTAGCTTTTGACATTTATCTTCCTGAATCTTTTGCTCTAACACTTTTTGGATGTTTAAACCTTAGAGACTTGATCTGATGCCAATTGAAGTAATAATGTCAATTATAAGGAAGAGGGTTTGAATTATAATTGCCCCTTTTTAAAAAATTCTTGTTTAAAACTGAAAATTCAACTCAAGATTGATCTTGGTTATAACGAAGATTGATCTTGGTTAGTAAAAAATAGCAATATCAATGTTATCAATATAAAATCTGATTGTCAAACATAAAGTAAATAGAGATAGAGATATAGAGATTACACACGCATATATCCTGGTTCACCCAAACACGGGTTACGTCCAGTCCTCACAAATGTGAGATTTTCCACTATGTGCTCAAAGGCAAGATTGTTCTTGGTTATCGCACTATTTTTCACAGATCAATCTTGATCTTTACACAGTTTCTACCCTTCTACCATGAAAGGATTTTTACAAAACACTCAAGCTTATGTTAACAAAATAACCTTGAGTTACAAAGTGGTGATTTTGAGAATGTTTAGAATCTGGGTATTTACTCAACTCTTGTTTGAGAAATAGATTCTGTAAATAGAACTCAGTTGGTACTGATTCTAACAAACCACAAAGATTAAGACAACAAGCTTTAAGAATGATATCGAGACACTTGAGTATGATTGAATGATTGATTCTTTTCTTAGCACTTTGAGTTGTGTATTGTTCTTTATATTCAAGCTGTATTTATAAGCTCCAATAGAGCTTTAGGACAGCTCATATGTCCGTTGAAATAGGGCCATCTGTCATGAAGGAGTGGTTGGATAAAGCGAGTCATAAAGCAAGAGTGATTGTGCTAAATCCAAGAACGTTCTTGACATCCAAGATCGTTCTTCGAATTTGTTGGTGATGAGCTGACTTGTACTTGTGATTGTGTCAGTTGTCTGAGATGATTGCTTGCTTTTCAGTCACATGTATAGGTCTAGATTGATAGTACAATCAGCAGTGTACTTTTACAGCTTGTGTAAGACCCGTAATTTTAAAGTACCATTTATGTATTTTTGGTGTATTTTGGATTTTGGCTCGGAAGCTTTTAAGCCAAAGTTAATAATATTTTGGAGTTTTATAATCAAAAAGATATTTTGATGCCAATTAAGATTCCTCGTCGATAAATAAATTGAATTTAACTGTGATGAATCCTTTACGGAGAATTTAATGTGTTTCGGGTGAAACGGTAATTTAACAAATATCTAGATTTTGAGATATTTGTTAAGTTATATTCTTTATTTTTATGTGTTTGTTTGGAGGAAAAAAAGAAAGGAAAACTAGAAGGAAGGAAAAGGAAAAGAAAAGAATATATAAAGGAAGGAAGGAAAAAGGAAGAAAGGAAAAACAAAGGAAAGAAAAAGAAAGGAAGGAAAATTTCAAAACTCCATCTTCTTCCTCTCTGTGACCGCGAGCCATTTTTCCCTCCCTCCCCCGTTTCCATTTTCGTCGCTTTCTTTTCTTCAAAACTAGTAACCCAAGGTTGGGTGAGAGTTAGATCAAGGTTTTCGCAACTCCACTCTTCCTCTTTGATTCGAAAACGAAGAAAAACGGTTTTTGAGATCCAAACACAAACCCCTCCGTTTCTTCTAGATCCAAACCTCATTTCTCGAAGAGATAGAAGGGAAAGTTGCTCACCACCACGCTACGGTGCTAGTGAACTAATTTGGAAGCGGCGTTGCGAGCGGAGATTTTACCGGAATTACTCGCGGTACCGGAAACGCACGTTAAAGCTAACGTTGAGGTAAGGGCTCCTTCCAAACTTCTAGCTTGCATTAGGGACTTATCTGTAGTTGTGTGGGAAGGAATTTGTTAGGGTTAAATGTATCGATTTGGGGAAAAACGAAACTAGTGCGTTATGGGTAAAAACCTTAGAGTTAGGTTTTGTTTATAGTGATGAATGTTTCGTGGTAAATGAATTTGAATGTCATTGTGTATGATTATGGGTAAATGAAATTTGATGTATCTGGGTGTTATGTTGCGTGATTTGTGTTCGTTGTATTTGGTGTGTTCGTACTTGATGTTTGTTAATTGGTGTGGTTGTTGTGAATTATGGTTTGAATGTGAAAGTATGTTTGAATTTGTTTCTGTGGAATTTGAAAACCATTAGAGTTAAACGAGTATTAAAAATGGGGAATCTTTTAATACCTCGGTTTACTTAATGTGTATTTGAGGAAAATGTTTAAGTTAACTGGGCGTTGAGAATGGGGAATCTCTTAATGTCTCGGTTACTTAACTATCGTTTTTGAAAATCGTTTCGGTAAATGAGTATTAAGAATGGGGAATCTCTTAGTGACTCGTTTACTGCATGTTTTGCGAGAAAATCGTTTAAGTCAAAAGTATATTAAGAATGGGGAATCTCTTAATATGACTGTTTGCTTAACGTTTTGTTTTGAAAATCATTAAGTTAAATCGGTATTAAGAACGGGGAATCTCTTAATGACTTATTTATTTAATGTTGTTTGAAAGTCGTTTAAGTTAAATGGGTATTAAAAATGGGGAATCTTTTAATATCTGCATTTGCTTAACGATTGTTGTGAATGGGGTCTGTGTATGCTCATGCATTTCATTTGGTAAATTGTGTCGACCCGTGATAGGTGACACCTTGGTAAACTGTACTGACCCGTGATAGGTGGTACGTTTACGATTTACGTTTTTGGTAAATTGTGTTGACCCGTGATAGGTGACACCTTGGTAAACTGTGCTGACCCGTGATAGGTGGTACGTTTACGATTTACGTTTTTGGTAAATTGTGTTGACCCGTGATAGGTGACACCTTGGTAAACTGTACTGACCCGTGATAGGTTGTACGTTTACGATTTACTATTTAGTAATTCGTGTTGACCCGTGATAGGTGACACCTTGGTAAACTGTACTGACCCGTGATAGGTTGTACGTTTACGATTTACTATTTAGTAATTCGTGTTGACCCGTGATAGGTGACACCTTGGTAAACTGTACTGACCCGTGATAGGTTGTACGTTTACGATTTACTATTTAGTAATTCGTGTTGACCCGTGATAGGTGACACCTTGGTAAACTGTGCTGACCCGTGATAGGTGGTACGTTTACGATTTACGTTTTTGGTAAATTGTGTTGACCCGTGATAGGTGACACCATGGTAACTGTACTGACCCGTGATAGGTGGTACGTTTACGATTTACGTTTTTGGTGAATTGTGCTGACCCGTGATAGGTGGCACCTCGGTAAACAGTACTGGTCTGTGATAGGCGGTACGTTTACGATTCACGCTTTTTCTTTTAGTAAATCGTGTTGACCCGTGATAGGTGACACCATGGTAACTGTACTGACCCGTGATAGGTGGTACATTTACGATTCCCGCTTTTTCTTTTAGTAAATCGTGTTGACCCGTGATAGGTGACACCTCGGTAAACTGTACTGACCCGTGATAGGTGGTACGTTTATGATTTACGCTTTTTAGTAAATCGTGCTGACCCGTGATAGGTGGCACCTCGGTAATTGGTACTTTGGCCTGCGATAGGCGGTACAATTATGATTTACGGCCCTTCGAGGAGGGTTTTGGTTTGGAATTCCGAGTCCATGCATTTTGGCATATACGCATTGCATTAGGGTGCTTGGCACGCGAGTCGTATTTGATTTGAGTTTATGATTGAGTGATTTGAATTTTTGATTTATCGTGGTAATTACGTTGAAGGTGCTAAGTGTTATGTGTTGGTTATTGGGTGTAAGTATGATGGTTATCGAGATCCCAATTGTCGTGGTAATCGCGTAGGAATTGCTAAGTGTTAGGTTGTGGACTTGATTAGGAATGACTTGAGTTAATTCATGAATTTTTGGAAAAATGATCAGGGAAATCGATTTCCCAATCGATTGGATGGTAGACAGGGACTTGGCCAAATGGACAAAATCGATTAGCCAATCGATTTTGTAATCAGTTTTCGAAAATCCTTTACGAAATCGATTGCCCAATCGATTGGGCCTTAAGTCAGGGACTCATCCATATTCGACCAAATCGATTTGGAAATCGATTGGCTTAAAACCTGGGGGCTCAGTACTCACTCAATCGATTGCCAAATCGATTGATTCAGCCCAGGATTCTGTTTTCATTAAAGACCTTCACCCCAATCGATTTCCCAATCGATTGGCTCAGTGAAAATCCTCAGTTTGAGGTAGATGATTGATTATTCATTAACTTATCCATGTCTTGACTTGTTATGGGTTAATTAGGAGATTGAGAACCTCATTTTACTTTCATTTAATTGGCAAAGTATTGTATGAACTTTTAGCATATTGAAAATTCTGTTAAGGTGCATGCCTAGTTGAAAAGTTACTTTGAGCATTTAAAATCTTAATTGCTATGTGGTAATTGTTATTTTTTTGGTTGGTGACCCTTTACAATTATTGTGGAAATCTGGGCTTTGCCCTCAGATGAGAGTCAGGACGGTCCTACCGGTTCGTACCCCACGGACGGGAATGGAGATGGGAACGCGTGACTGCAGTTACGTTAGGAGGATCTCACGGGGCGCGTGGAGATACTCAGGGTGTATAGCCTTTTGGTAGGATGATCAGATTAGGATGATGTATAGGGACTAGGTGTCCTTCTTTTTGGATTAGAGTATTTTTAGTTTGGAAAACTGTACTTATTCTAATATTGTCAGTTTGACTTTTTACTTGAATGGGTTCCATGTACCATTTGTTGTTGTGTAAATGTTTTGGATTCATAATTGGAGAAACTTTTCCGCTGCTTGTAAATTATAATGACTCAATTATTTATCCAAAGGCATTTCCTGATTTAATTCTCTGTTTTATTTTAATTCCTTTTAAAAAAATATATATATATACCCTCGCTTTGAAAATCGGGGTGTTACAGCTTGCAACTTTGTACTTGCAATTTCCTCACTTGAAGAATGATCTTGTTTTAAGCTTTTTATGAAGCATATCTTTTGATCCTTCGAATTATGGAATGATTATGACTTAAATTGATCTTTGCTTATTCTCTGATGAAGATATGAGATGAATAAAGCTTTCAGGTTCCAATTTCTAACAAAGAAACTGATTATTCTTGTTTCTGCCAAAAATGAAGATCATTATTCGTTTTCCAGAACTACTTCAAGATCAATCTTCGTTTTATTTTTTTTGCTTTCTTTGATTTTAATGAGATCTGCTTTGTAATTTTTGATACCTATCTTGTTTTAACACACTCAAATGCACATGTTAAATACCAAAACATTTAGAATCATAATTAATAGTCTTTAATTAACCTTTTGTTTAATTATCATCAAAACATTTAAATTGAGATTTTGTCTTAACAAAAAGCACTCACTATTTATAACTTTTTGTTTTCATATGATTATTTTATGTTCTTCAATGTTACTGTCGACGAAGTTTTGGTGATGAAATATATTTTTTTCCATTTATAAAGCTACCTCGAGTCAAACTATTAATTTGTAAAAATTTAAAATTTTATGCAATCGCAATGTCCTTATGGCCACCAAAGACTTGATCTCTAGCCCTTTGGGTGCTCAAAAGTTCTAGCAGGGATTAGAATTTAGTTTTATTAAAGAAAGAGTGCGGAAAAGAATTAACGTTTGTAGCGGTAAATTACAGTCGAGATCTAGAAGATAAGTTTATTAAATCACCATTGCAAGCAATTCCATCTTATATTATGAGCGTATTCATGCTTCCTCCTACTATTAAGGATGAAATTTAGAAGATGATGAACTTGTTTTGGTACGATAAAAGTGGTAACCAAACTAAAGGTATTTGTTGGCTTACTTGGGATATACTTTCCATGCAAAAATGTGATCGTGGTGTAGGGTTACAAAGCATTAGTGCTTTTAACTTGAAAAATTTAGGCAAGCAAGGGTAGATGTACATGAATAACTCACACACTACAAGAAAGACTAGCTTTTTCGAGAGCCAAAAAACCCTAGGAAAATGGTGCATAGCGAGGACCTACCGAGGGCCAAAAAACACTTGCTTATGCATTGGTTGGAATAAAGTTCCTAGGGTTGTAACCTTTAGAACAATTGTTTCTTTTTTTAGTGTATTTTTGGGGGAGTAAGTCCTCGAAAACGTATCGAGTGATGTAGCCATGAGAATCATATTGAAGGTTGAAACCCTCGAAACTATATTTTTTTTCTTAAAAAAATAATATTCCTAAGAAGTTGACCCTCGAGAATGTTAACTGTCATTTAAAAAATATAAATTATTTTATTTTATATTATGATTTATATTATCACAATAGATACATACAATAAATACAACAATCATTATATTTTCATAAAAACGAATTATACAATATACATTTTTTAAATTTTCATATCAACACATTTTACAATATAAAAATATAACATACAAATCACATTTCACACATAATATTAGTAACACACATTTTGAATATATTATTTAACTCAACCAAACTTTAAATCTAACTATTAGTTAAGATTCAAGTCAGACTAATCGATTTCCTCTTTCTCGTCCAAATATATCTACATATATGCTAACTCGCACAACATTGTAAAAAACGCATAAATTTAATAAAAAGTACAGCATAAGAGTTGAAAAAAGAAATTATTTTCCATACCAAGATATAGTAACTATGAGAGAAGTATGTAAGAGAGTAAGAAGGAGAAATATGAAGAATAAGAGTAGAGAAAATAAATATTGAGAGTATAGTAGAGAAGAGAAAAAGTAAAAGGAGGAGGGTCTGCACGTGTGCGTCTAAAAAGAGTAGCATATAAATGTGCCAATTAATTGCAAATAGTGAGGGATTTGGCCTTGGAAATGTGAAATTTTAAAATTTAAATTTTGAGTTTAGATATTTTACTGGATGCTAAAAGCCCATCGGTAATTCACATGAGATAATTTTGAGTGTTTTGACCCTCGAGAATGAGTAGTTTTATTCTATTACTAGTGCTTAAGCCCTCGGTAATGCATTTGGACTGTTTTGAGGACCTTCGCCCTAGGAAAATACATGTGAAAATATCATTGGGCTTCTTAATGACATTCTAGGGCTAGAAAGCTCTAGCAAGTGCTAAAAAGCTCTTGTCATAGCACTCGGTATAAGCTGATTTTCTTGTAGAGTCATAGCCTTCTCACTTGTCTATTAAAAGTTATATATTTTCCTCATAGTGACTTTACTTGCGCTAAATTATAGGTCATAATCTCAATTACGTTTAAAAAAGTATTTCAAGTACTAAACACCTAAAATAAGGTAGTACATGGGGAATCGTAGAAGAGAATAACTTCTCCTCATGGGAGGAGAATTGGCTTGGTGATGGGTCTCAAATTGTTAAACCACGAAATTTGGTTCCATTTTTATAAAATATTACCGTAGCTCATTTGTTGGATGTTAAATCCAAGGCTTTGAATGATCCACAATATTTTCCCCCAAAAATTGCCTATGTAATTTTGAACACTTCACTGTTCATTTTCGTGGTGGAGGATCGTCAGATTTGGAAGTTTGAAAAGAATAATATTTATTCAGTTATAAGTGCATATTGATTCAACATTGATGACTTTATTTACAAATTAGATTTTAGATTCATCGGAAAGGTCCACCTTATTTGACATATTAAAACTCCTTTAAAGATTAAGAATTTTATTTAGCACCTCAATCGTAATTATGTCTCCACTTGTAATAGATTGCAAAGTGGTGGTAACAATTTCCCACAACAGTGTAAATTATGTGATGCAAATATCAATGTCCAAGTAGCACAAGATATTTGCAACACATTGATTTTCTTCCACTACCGCATGTGGCCAGCAGCAAGAACTGCTCGGTGGTAGGAATTTTCGACATTATGCAACATTTAGACATCAAGCAGGAACCGTAGTGAGCTTGTATTTTGTGCAACATTTGGACTCAGAGGAATAAGAAGATTTGGTAGCACGTCAATGAGACATGACAATAGTTACACACACACACACACACGTAGTATTCATACTTTAGATACTTTAGATGACTAGCAACAAGCTCATCGGTCTCATTCTAATGCAACAAGCAAATCTACTACTGTACAGAGGGAATTTTGAAGAAAAAAAAAAAACTACTGCTAATTCGATACAAATGCAATATGTAGATGCCTCTTTTTTCTCGCACCAAAACTGTTGGTATTGGAATTTTTTCAGGACTAAATAACACCCGTGATCCCTTAACTTAATTTCAGTTAATGTTTTAGTCTTTTATCTTTTTTTTCTTTTCCGATTTGATCAATTTTTTTAATTTTAAGTGACAATGTGATCATTTATATTTTAAAATATCAACAATGTTATCCTTTTTTTTTTACAAAAATTCAAAAAATTCATTAATATTTTCAAACAAAATCCATAAATTAATTATATTCTTTAACATAATACAAATTTCATCAAATTCGTAACTCAAATCTTCAAATTTTCTCATATTTTCATTCTTTATTTGATACATCATTCTTTATTTAATTTTCTCATATTTAAAGATTAAATTATGAATTTGATGAAATTGCATTATATTGAGGATGATAATTAATTTTATGGGTTTTGTTTGAAATTTTTATGAATTTTTGCAAAAAAATAAGGATAACATTGTTGACATTTTAAAACATAAAAGATCAAATTGTCACTTAAAATTAAAATAAATGACC
The DNA here is from genome assembly GCF_000331145.2 of Cicer arietinum. Taxonomy (NCBI): domain Eukaryota; kingdom Viridiplantae; phylum Streptophyta; class Magnoliopsida; order Fabales; family Fabaceae; genus Cicer; species Cicer arietinum. Next base: position 37,514,705 of record NC_021161.2, read on the forward strand.
AAATTGGAAGAAAAAAATAAAGAACTAAAACATTAATTGAAATTAAGTTAATGAACCACGGGTGCTATTTAATTGACAGTTTTATTCTGGCTAAAGCTGATAAATTTTCCCCTCTATGGTCTAATTATAAGAGTGAAGCGTGTTGCATTGGATGCACAATTGAATATTGATTTAGAGATGGACTCCAAGAGTATTTGCAAATAAAATTTACGACAATAAAAAAATGTCTTAGATTTAGTTGCTATATTTTTTAGTTGTTAGACATATTTTTTCATCTCATTTTATAATTAATGTTATTGTACCTTGTACATTGAAAATATACATTTATTTTAGGAAAAAAATTAGTTACAAATAGATCACACATTTTGAAACATAAGAAGAGTAAACTCTTAATAAAGGAGAGTGGCCAATCAACACATTAACCCAAATAGAATTGGTGCGCCATTACCCTATCAAACCACACATTTTTGTAAAGTAATAAATGAAACCATGTCTCTCACTTATAAGCATTTCTTTGGACTATATGTTATAGAATGTGTGACTTTAAATTGATACCATACAAAAGTAAAAGAAAAGTAAAAGAGAAAAAAGTATATTCTATCTTTCAGCATTGGGAGAAGTTAAAAGTTAAAAATATAAAAAATGTTTCAAAAATTCTTCTTGACATAATTTTGACTTATATGACACTAAAAATAGACTTGCTTTGCCAATGGGGGAACAAGTCAACTCATGGTATGGTATAAATCATGCATGAGAAGTGGCCACGATGCCCACAAACTCTTCCATTCATACACACAATATTTCGAATGTGAAAAAAGATAAATTAAGGTCTTATGGCCACTCACTCATTAAGAGATAGTTTTGTGCATCATGACAAGGCATTTAGAGGGAATGGAGTAGCCACACAACCATTACTAGAATTGGTAAAATTTCTAAAACTCACACCAAAGATGTTCATGATTCTTTGACCTTAATGGGTCTTATTTTGTTGTACCATTTTGATTTTTTTTCCTTCTTTCTTTTGATACCATGCCATATTGGGTGCCAAACTTCCCTTCCTTTTTTAGCACCCTATTTTTCCAACTTTTTTAAATTTGAAAAAGTGTCACTTTTTCATAAATAAATGATATGCAATTGGTGGATGATATAGTTTGCTTTGGAATTAGTCAACAACAAAAAGAGTTTGCTTTAGAAATAAATGCAAGGCACGTGTAATTTTCTCAACGGTTTGTGTATTTGAATAAATCGCCATTAAAGAGTATGTTAATGAAAAATATTCAATTCCAACGAAAATAAACATGGTAGGAAGACTATTATAATTACAGATAGAAATAATAGTTAGAGAAAAAAGTAATGAAAAATACATTGAATACTAAGAATTGTTGGAGTACATCAAATAGTAGATAAGATATGTATAGTTATTAGTTACGAAGTGATAACTAGTTAGTATTTCTAGCTTACTAATTAATATGTTTAACATAAATGAATGATTTGGTATCTATAAAGGTCAGTTCAATTTATAAATGCTGAAATTATTAGATTGATATCATGTTTCAGATTTAGGTCGAATATAATGTCTTAAATTCGAATTCGAGACTTCTTAGTTGTTTGCGAGAATTTATTTACTATTTTAGCTACAGACCAAAAAAAAAATGAATGGCTAGATTTAAACACACATGCTTTGTTAATATTTTAAGTAATCTAATATGATTTATATAATGGGTTGTAAGTTCCTGTAAAATAAAAATACAATTTTTAGTCATTACAAAATTATTCAACAAACAGTTTTAATCTATGTCGAAACAAAAGATATTTAATTGTTCTTCAATTTTAAAATTGTCGAATAACTTTTTGCAAACATGTTTAGAAAATTATAAAATATTCCTCTACAAAAATTTAAAATCTTTTAATTTAAGATGAATACAATATTATGAAATTTTTAAATTTAAAAAACTAAAGACAAAAGTACCAAAAATATAGATTTAAATATCAAAATTTCAGCTCATTTTTTGTGGATGAGCTTTTTAAAATATTTTAAACATGTTTGCAAAAATTCATACAAAGAGTATATGTTAAATTAATTAATAGCAGAGACTAAAACTACATACATCATAATTTTATAATAACTAAAAATTATATTTTTATTTTACAGAAACTAAAATTAAAATACTAAAAATTTATAAAAACTAAAAACATATTTAACCCTTATATAATCGTATCAATTTACAACAAGCTTATTTTAAATCTTTTAAATAGAAGAATTTTTATTCAAAATTATAAATTTGTTTTTAAAATATAAAAATATTATGGTGATCGGTTTCTCGAAATGAAAAATTTGTTAGTACTAATTATCTTTAGTTTTTTAATTTTTTTTGACGTTCTAACTCACACCACTAGACTACACCTCAAGACAAAATTATGAATTTTACACAAAATATAAATCTAAAAGTAAAATATAGACATTTGTAGGCTAATTGCCATCAAACAATGTATGTAATAGGACAATTATAAATGTGGTTATTAGGCCTGTAATAAACCGTGTGGAGGAATGTGAGAGGTGTAGATATGATTCGTCCCTTATATATAGAGTTATGTCTTTGGTCTATTGATAGAGTGAGACCGTTAAAATGCATGGTCATGTTAGAATGGACTAATATGTCATTTTTGGTCAATTTGTTTTATGCGTCTACTCTGAGATCGAGAAATAAAGAATTGAACATTGCAAAGATGACATATATTGTGACTTGCGCTCAATTAGATATTTGGAAAATGGACAATTATTGGACAATAGAGTGTGGACGCGGTAGAGTTTAACAAAGGAAGAGTTGAGAGTATCATCATCTTCTCAATTCTTTTGAAAATCAAGAGTTGGGTTCCCTTGCCCTATTTTCCTTTCATGCACGTCTGAGGTTGTATTTGGCATAGATTAGGGATTTGGGGATTAAGGGTATAAAATGAAGAAATTGATTTTTTTTTACTATGTTAGATTTAGGGGTTTTTAGAATAGATGGTTAAATAGGTCATGCATGTGAAGCTCTATGCCTAAAATTGAGAATAGATTATAGTAGAATTGAATTTCCTTAATAATATGAAAATATGATCTCTTAATGTGTTTGAGATTAAAGATCTTGAATTTCATTATTGTGAAAAATTATGTTGAGTGAATTGACATTGTGATGTTGTTTGGATATATTCATTGTTTTATTTATTCATAATTTGTACCATTTGTGTTTGCAAAAATTTATTAAGAAATTAGTGTGATTGAATGAGTGTTCTCAACTTAAAATTTACAAGACATATGTGTGATGTTTTGGTCATAACATTTTCTCTATACCTTACTTTCGAATGATTGTTAGTTTTATGGAAACTAGACTCCATTACCTTCAATTTTAGTACATACTTTCAAATATTTGATTGAGTATTGATACTTAAATGAGTTACAAGTTTGACCTGAGTTGATGTCTTGTTTTTATGACCTTGTGTTTTGTTTTGGTAAATTGCAAAAATTGAGGGCTTAATTTGAAAAAAATAAATTTTATCAATAAACTAGACATCGTAAGCTTTCCAAAGAGTGCTTGTTTCCTCAATTCGGATATTTATAAGTTCTTGTCAGTTGACACTGCAAGTGAGTAAGATTCATTTTAGCTAGATGAATTCTCCGTTTATATACGACGGAAGCGAAGGTAAGTGGAGCACCGCTTACAAGCGTGATTATGTCCAATCTTACCAAAATAAAGTTACTTACAAAGAAGGGGGCATTGGTAGAACTAATATAGTCTTTATGTCATACTTGTTAGATAGAGTCAAAGTCTAATGGCTGAAATATTTAGAAATAGTCAAAGTTAGAGATAGAAGAGGTAACTCGAGAGTAACTTATAAAGGAAGAGAAACTCAAATGATAAGTATATCTTTGAATTAGAATGTCAATTGATTTGGTTTCATCCATTAGAACCAACTGAACTGTAATCTCATCTCACGTTAATTAAATGTTTTACAGGTAAAAAGACTTAGGTCAAGAACTAGAGAAATGAAGTATAGCAGTTTATGTTATAGTTAGTTAAAATTTCTAGGAAATTGTTTTGAACTATAGATCTGTTATGTACTCTATTTTTGCTCTTTCTTTTGAAGGAATAGTATGTATATTTACACATTTGTATGATTTTGTATTGAGATATGTATGAACCACCCCTTTTGTCGAACTATGTTAACACTCATGTTATATTCGTACGATGTAGATTATCCTAAGAAAATACCTTTGTCTAACTTTGTATTAAATTTTCTCAAATTATGTTTATTATTCAAAATATAGCAATATCAATCAAAGATGTGGAAATAAGAAATATTTGGCTTTTAATCTTTCTTATATAGAGTTTTGATAAGGATTTTTCTAATTGAAGCACAATTTAAAATGTAATAAGAGATGTTGACAACTTCAGTCCAAATTTTTTTTTAACTATTGATTCATTTAAAAACTTTCTTACCATTTTTTGAAGGTTTTATTTTTTCTTTCAACTATTCCATTTTATCGTGGAGTTCTTAGAATGATTCTCATACATATCTTATAATAATATAATTATATATCTTTAATTAATTCAAAATATCAAAAGATAGTTACAATATGTTAATAATTCCTATAGTTAAGTCTTTGAAATTTGTAATATATATTCTCATATTTGTGAAAAGGTAATAGAGTAGTGCACATAGACATAAGTGCTCCTAATATCCCAATAACAAGAATAACTACATATAAGCATAACCAAATAACAAAAGTAATTAAATGTGTGCAAAATCAATAAATACTTTTGCCATCTACCTAATCAAAGTTTTTCTTCAAACTTAATGAACATTGTATGTATGGATAATGTTTAAATAAATATCTCCCAACTTGAGCCTTAAATGTAACCTCTAGGTTATCAACTTATATATGTATCTTGCATATCCATACAATATGATGAGAGAACAAAAAATATTGTGCACCAATCATGAAATCTAGGAAATGTTGATGCTATACCACCCATTATTCTGACAAATATGTACCACGAGTACATGAATTGGAGAGATGAAGGGGAAGATATTATTTGTACAAGTTGAAATATAAAAGATAAGGTGAAATAAGAAGTGGTTTCAATTCAAGAACGAGTTATTAGAGTGGGAAAAATAAAGAGTGGAAAAGGACAAAACTTAGACTCAAAAAAGTCTAAAGTGCAAATAAAATGGTCCGGCCATGTACTACATCTTGTTGGAGAAAATGTACACATTAAGAATCAAAAAAATTAAAAGGCACAACTCATAAGCCATAGTCCTGTTTTCTTCTTTTCAGTGTAATAATCATTAAGTCCAAGTTCAAATGCCAAGAAAGCAGATATTGTTTGAATGGATATTATGTATCGAATTTAAACTTTAAACTTATCAATTGTTTGTGTTTTATTTGGTGGAATTTACCATTTCATTTTCAAATTTAAAAAAAAAAAGTTTGAGACCTCAAGTGACTTAAACTACTAATTACATAAATTGGATGAGTTAAATGATCATAGTTCAAACTACATTAACAAAAGATTACCAACATTAAAATTAATATATTAATATTTTTCTATAGAAGGTCACTTTCCTTCACAATATAACTCATTTTAGCAACAACAAAATTTACCTCAATGTATATGGTTTTTAAATATTGATAAAGCATTAATGTTGTTTTTTCTATTATACCTCTAAATATTTACTACTATCTCATTTTTCAATTACTTGCATTAATGAATGACAATATTGTAAAATAAGTAAAAAGTTTTATAAAATCAAAGATAATTAATGTCTCAAATATAAATAAAATTGAAATTAAATATACTAATTTTTAACTAATTTTTTCTTATATTTGAATTGATTAATTAAAGTGAGTTATATTTTGAAAGAGAGAGAATCAGTATAGTGTTAGTTTTGAAAATAAAAACAAAAAGGAATAAAGGAGGGTAGCCTAATGTGGAGGGGTAAGTGGCAAATGCAGAGGCACCACTCTAATTTTGTTGTCATATGGAAAGTAGACAAAGAGAAACAGTAGAGGGATTTGTTTCTTAAGTTAGAAACAGGGACCCCTCCTTACTCTCCAATACTCTTCTTCTTCTTTTTAATATTCTCCTCTCCCAATTATTGTTATCATTTCTTTACAGCTTTCTCTCTGCTTATGCTTCTCTATGTTGGTGTGAGCATTTTTGTTATCTTCTTGTTTTGTAGCTTATTCTTTTTTCGGTTAAACATGTTTTAGTTTTTATAAAACTGTAATTTTAAATATTGTTGTATAGTGTCATTATTATTTATTATTGTACATTGAAATTATGAGAAACATGTTTCTCTATGCCTCTACATTAGTTACTATGCTGCATGTGCTATGTGTCATCATCAACTATAAATTAAAAGTTTGTATTAGTTAAGGAAGTGAACTTAAATAATATTTAATCAAGATAATGTTTATTATATTAAAAACATTATTATTTATGTAAAACCTATGGTATTTTGATAATTTGGTGTTTATCAAACTATATTTATAGTTAAACATTTTCATATAATTTATAAGATGTTTTTATCAATTATAAAAAAATTGTTTTTTTTTATTAATTTAAAAATAACTTACAATATGTTATCAACTCTTATTCAAGTGTTCCCCTGAAAATATAATTCTAAATAAACTAAAAATAAGTATAAGTATTATTAACAAATATTTTTTATACTACTCTGTAACATGATTCTGTATCAACTTTTAAAAAATGTCAATACCCTCTTTCATGTTTTGTTCCAACCTTTTTTTTATTAAGTAAAATCTTAGGCTAATTCTATAATATATATATTAACTAATAGTACTAGTTATCTCAAGAAAAAGCTAATAGTAATAGGAAAAAAAGATAAAAGTATTTTATATCATTTCATGTGCTTTATTATTATAGAACAAAACTGAAAGGAGAGAGAACAAGTAGAAGTAGAAGAATAAGATGCTCAGGTAATTTATTTTTAATGGAATGAGAGGTTAATTTTCCATTTTTAGGTAATTTGACTTTTTATGGAAAGGATCAATTCCAAAGTAAGGTAGAGATTCCTTTTGCTGTCTCCCAACCTCTCCACTTTCTATGAATGAAGGCCTTTATGATAAGTAATTAAAAAGTGCATCCAGATCTTTTTTCTCTCTCTCAATGGCTATTATTAGTAATACAATTACCTCAAGGAACAAAGAAATAAAAATAAAAACTAAACAATTATTTTGTTTATAGTTAAAGACTTAATTCAAGAGACAAATATCAATCTTATTAAGTCGAATATTATGTCTCAAATTCAAACTCAAATTATCGAAATTGTGTGCGATGTTTTATCATTTCATATACAAATAAAATAAAAATAAAAATTATTTTGTTTCATTAAGGTTTGAGATTGTAGTCTTTGAATTGATGGAAATTATAGAATTCTTATTGTAATTATAGTTTTTAATTGTTTTTCTATTAATAATTTTACACATTCAACTGACTGATAAAATATACATTTAAGAATCAAAGCAATTGACAAAATACACATACAAATATGTTTTTGTAAATTTGATATATTCAATGACAATTATAATATCATTTAATAAGGACTAAAATTGTTATTTACTAGAAAGAAAAAAAGAAAAGAAAAGAAAGTGGAGGGGAAGAGGGATACTTTGTCCTACAATACACTCCATTAAAATGAAGGTAGAAAAATGGTTACAAAAATAAAAAAAAAAGTCCAATTAACTAAACTTGATTGTAATTGATAGTAGTGGTTATGATAAGTGGATCTGTTTCAAGTGAAGATGTGTTTGTAACCTCATCATGAATGACAACTATTTCTTCAAGACAAGAATTAGCATTTTTGTTAAATGTAGGTAACTTAGAATTAGCAACAAGATCATCATCATGACAAGTAGTTATTGTAGATGTTTTTGTGAGTTCTTTAGCTCTTTGAACTTGAACATTCCAATCAGTTCTACAAAGAACAACCAACATAAGACAAGCACATGAGGCTTGAGCTGCAAGTAACCCAAGCCAAAGCCCTGCAAATCCCATTTTAGCAAAAAATCCTAAAAAGATTGCAATTGGCATACCAACCAAGTAAAAAGATCCCAAATTTATGTTAGCACCAATAGTTGGTCTAGCACTTCCTCTAAGAACACCACATCCAGTTGTTTGTGGACAATTTCCAAGCTCACAAAGTCCAACAATTGGCAACACAATTGATGTCAACTCAAGAATCTCATTGTCATTTGTGAAAAATTTCCCCCATTTATGTCTCATCAATGTTGTGAAAACCATTGCTCCAAGTCCTAAAATCAAAGCACAAAAGAGTGAAACTATCATTGAAATTCTTGCTTTTCTTGGCCTATTTGCACCCAACTCATTCCCTATTCTTGTTGAAACACCAAGACTTAATGAAGATGGAAAAACATAAACCAAAGATGTTGTTTGAATAAGAATTCCCATTGAAGCAATAGTTGCTTTAGGATTAACCAAAAGTCCACACATCATAATCATGAATTCATACCACCACCATTCAAGACAAACAGAAACACAAGTTGGGATAGCAAGTGAGAGCAATGAAGACCACCCTTTAATGCATTCTAAGCTTGGTGGGACCCATGATTGTTTATAAACACTAGAAAAGTATAAAAAAGATGATAGCAAAAGAATGAGGTTGAGATTAGTCAAAACCATTGCTATTGCCACCCCACCAATTCCCATTTCAAGATGAACCACTAACAAAAAATTTAAAGGAACATGAAAAAAAACAGAAATAGCTGAACAATATGTTAGTGGCATTGTGATTCCTTGAGTCCTAAGGTAAATCCTCAAAGGGTGAAGAATTGATAGCAAAAAAAGATCAGGTATTAAAAAAAGTATAAAAGTTTGTGCCTTTGATGAAATTTCTTGGTTTTGGCCTGACCATAAAAGGATTGTTTCCATGTTAAGCCAAATGAATGAGATGGGTATGGAAGTTGAGAGAAGAAGAAGAATGGTTCTTTGAAGGGTTAAGCCAAGTATTTTCCATTGTTTAGCTCCATAAGCTTGTCCACAAATTGGTTCCATTCCCATGGCTAATCCTGATATCACTGAGTAGCCAGTTATGTTTGCAAAACCTATGGAAAGTGAACCTCCTGCTAGTTCCATTTCTCCTAGATATCCAAGGAAAATCATTGAGATCATAGCTCTTGAATATAACAATAATCCAGTTATTGTTGTTGGACATGATATTTTTCCTATTTCTTTGATTTCTTCTAAGGCCTGAATAAAAAATATATATATAGTTATAAACTTAACATCAGTATACTAACTTTTTTCCGTCGGCTTGCAACTGTCAGCTCATCATCCTGACAAAGCTGAGCTGACAGTAGAAAGCTGAGGTTCCATCAATACATATCACTTAAAAGATTATTTTTTTTATGAGGAAATGTCACTAAAAATATAGTAATTTGTTACTTTATATAACTTAATTATTAATTTTAACAAGAAAAACAGAAGGGAAAGAATTTATATATATAGGAGTTTTTTTGTTTGTTGAATATGTTCTGTTTCATTACCTCACTAAGTGTAGGCCATGTATGAAGTTCATCTTGAATTTGATCATCAATAGGGGTAGGAGTGGAATAAACAATTTTGGTGTTAGGATTTATGAGGTGAGTTTTTGTAGGACAAAGAAATGGTGATGTTGATGAAGATGGCTTTGGATTGCACATGACTAAGTTTATAAAAACTCAAACTTTTGTATGTTAAAAGGGATTTTATATGAATGGCTAAGTTAGAAAAATGTAGGATCCTCTCTGTTCCTAAAGTCACAAGTTTGTGAGGGAGAATAGAAAGGTTGTGCAATATGAGGTGAAGGGAATGAAGGATAGTGGCTTTTTATGCATGAAAAAAATGCAAAGGGGCCTTTTTTGAAACGTGTCTAGAATTTGAAGAATTTTCTTAAATTTATAATATGTTAATTTTAAATGAATTTCATATAAAGAAGATATAATTTTTTTAAATAAAAATTTAATTTTTTTTGAAACAAAAGTCAAAGAAAAAGATTAAACTTGAACGGAAGAAATGCTTGTGGAGGTGCATAGTAACCGACCTATAACACTTTTCTCTTCCTATGAAAGTTAGTGGTTAACTTATGATATTAATATATCCTATAGTTTTTTTTATAATATTTTATGAAGTTAGAAAAAGTATTATAGAGTAATGGCATCTAAAAAAATAGTGGATTAAAAGTTTTCTTTACTTTTAAGTTTAGAGAGAAAAATAAGTCAAAAGTTATATTCAAGACGGTGAAACTAAAAAATTTAGATAAGAAAGATCGAATAATAATAATAATAACAATGCATTTAATCACTTTATTGATTTTTTTAAGCCGTCAAAATAACGACAAGTTTGTTTTGACAATGATGGCACCAAATAGTGGCTTTAACATAGCTTGATTGTTAATGGAAATGGATAATCTTTTCAAACACCGTGTTTTGGGTTTACCTTTAATGGGAAAGAGAATTTTCATAATCAAATTGGGAATTGTAAGTGGAAGTGATTAACACGTTGTTTTTTTCTTTTTCATTATAGTTATGTAGTAGTATTTTTCTAATAACCACTATCATATCATGTTTTGTAACTTAATCATAAAAGTTTAACTTTTCTCTAGCTGTTGACTCGTAGTTATATAGTCATCGTTACATAATATTATGGCACAACTGATTACACATTTTTTATTAGACATCAATTAAGATTATTATCTTTGTTTCTTTTGTGTGTAGGTTTTATGGTGGACCACTTTGAGAGTGGTTTAGAATAGATTAGTATATAAAAATCAATTAAAATTTTTAATTACAATCGATGTTACAATTTAAAATAAACAGGCTTTTTCGTGTACGACGAGATGAAAAACTTATCATTATGTTTAACGAATTAAAAAAAAATTGAAATACGAGTAAAATTTTAAAGCATGAATATTTATTTATTTATTTATTTATTTATTTATTTATTTATTTTGTTGATATAGCATCAATCAATTCATTATATCAACTATAAAAACAATAAAAGACGGTAAATTTCTACTTATAGAAAACAATGTATATTTCTACATACCTATCTACTATATGATCTACAGTAGAATATGCTTCTTTTGTGTAGCACGATGGAAGTCTTTAGACTTTTTGAAAGGACAAGGGCATACACAAACACATGTGGTTGGTATTTGTCCTACATATTTAAAAATTTAATACACTTCAAATATAACATGGTTTGTTTGGTTTTCGACATTAGCTACTTGTTGGTTATTTTGGACAAAGCAAACATGTTAGGTTTATGCCTAGCCAAACCATGCATGTTCCATTCTTTCCCAACTCATGTCATAGAAACCCATTCCTAACACAACTCTTTCTGTCTAGGGATCAATATAGAGAAAACAACCTAAAGCCTAAAACATTCCCTTCATTACTTGGCCTCATCACTCTAAAGATGACAATTTTTCACAAATTTCAAATTTTTAGGACCCACATTTCTTTCCCTCTTGCTCATTTTCTCTTTATGTTGTTGCTAGTTGAATGTTCCATCACGTGCAGGCAATTTTTGGTCGAGGCAATGAATGCATGGATGCAAATCCAGCCATATATAAAAGTAAAGCAATTTGATTAGTTGAATAATTTAATTTCTTGGTGTCAACAATCTCTTTATATTCCGGTTTACCATGCACTCATAACAACGACAAATTGGTTGTTAATTTTGTGTTTAGATAAAAGTTGTAGCCGAAAGGATATAATTTTGTGCAAATTGAGTATTGTCTGCACACAACTATACTGCTTAATCTCTCAAGTCTTTTAATATTGTTGCATTTTTAGAGTTGAATTCGAATTTAAGACCTCGCATGAGACACAAATCATGTGATTGAATTGTTGTTGGATGGTGAGAGAATAATGTATGAATATTACACTTTTACCACTTTTCCTCTTGTTGAAGTTATCTTCATTGATATGATATTATCCATATAATAAAATGTGGAGATTTGTGTTATTGTCATGAATGGGACCACAAGCGGTGTTACTGGCTGTATGTAGAAGAGACAGATGGGAAATGGGAAACATTGGAGAGAGAATTACTAACTCCCAATCACAACCATTTAATTTGTATCTTAAAGGTGTGATGTGTATACAAGAGCATTGGCAGAGTGAAGGGAACAGAGGCACCTCTGTTCATTATCATTATCTCAAAGACATTGAAAAACTCACTCCTTTTCCTTTCACTTACAATGTGCACCACTCACACTCTATGCCAAAACAATTTTTGTTTGTTTTTTACTCCTGGAATATATCAGTACATAATTGAACTTCTCTGAAACTCATGATATGTGAAGTCAGATTATACGTATTTTTTGCTCAACCAGTTATTGGAAATGAAAAAGAGACAGATTTTGGATATATCCATGCAATCAAAAAATGATAGTAAGGATAAACTTGATTTCTGGTAAAATGGATTATTGAGAACAATTTTTTAAATTTATTATTATGTGGAGGAGTTTGATTTTGCATAAACGGTGTTGATTTTCCTTACAGTGTGGTTGCATAGATTGTCAATTACATGCATTTCGAGTTCAAAAGATGTTATGACAATAACAATAAGACAAGTGATTTAAACACTACATATTCATGTAAGATTTTAAAACATCAGATATAGTAATGACATCAAGTCAGTATAATCAGCAGTAATAGCAAGAACAGTGGTGAAAAGAGCAAAATAAAACCACTGTCGTCCAAAGGATGAACATGAAATGGAAACACATTTGGAATCTGGCATAATTCTCTCTTAATTTAATAATAAATTGAAACTCACCCAAGTTCTAGCTAGTATAAAATAATTATGGCATAAAAATGCACTGTCATCAATCATAAAGACATCTTAAGACAAGTTGGGTAAGTGGAGATCAGACAGAATTAGAGCTACAGCTCAAGTTTGAGAAAGACTGACAAGACAAATATCACAGTTTAATTTTTTGACATTATAAAAGATTATGCTTCTATACAAGGTGGAATAGATTCTATGCTCGTGACACTGAAACCAAAACTTTTCCCTGTTTATAGATAGGAGAATGGTTATGTTTTCATTCATGATGACTGGGGCAACTGTTCTACCAAATCACACTACCAATCTCTCCACGAATCAAATTACTTTGTTTTGGATACATCGAGATATATGTCGCTGACATAAGATTATTAAATTACACCACTTGGCGCCAAAAATCAAATAATTTAGATAGACATGTGCTAAGAATTTTATGGACCAGAACCAGTAAGCATCTTCTGTCCACCAAATTAAATCATATCATATATCACCAAAAATAAAATAACATTAGTTTTAGAAGCCTAACCTGATGGTAAAAGTCGAATAACATTACTTGCACCCACTTTCATCAATCAATTATTACATAAGAGTTTGCCAATAATTTACCTATTGATGCTAACTTCTATAATTAATAACATTTCCTGTCATGTAAAACTCCAAGTTAAAGGGAAATGTGCAAAAGGCTTGAAAGCAACCAAGAATCAATATATCACCGGCTTTTCATTAATGGTGATGCATATTAAACGCAAACTTATTCCGTGGTTCAAAAGCTGTAAAATAAATTGATCAATTTTCCCTCTGATTAGATTATTTAAGAAATTAAAATTTGAAACTATCAAATGGAGAAAATGCATTTAATCTTTAAAGCTAAAAAAAGTTTAAAACTTTAAGTAATTAACATAATTTAGACATGCTCAATTTAATAAGAGGGGAAGGAAAGGGACGAATTCAATTATATATTTTTAGTTAAAAGGAGAGTAAGAGAGAAATCTATAATGGATCACAAAGGACCATTGTGATATATTGGAAGAGAGTCAAGTCAAAATTGAGAAATTTGGCTTTCCTCTATTTCCCTGTTTTTCCTCCAAAATATATTGAACTGAACAAAACAGATTTCAAATAATCTCTCGTCTCCTCTCCATCTTCTACCAACAAAACATTGTTAAAATACCAAAAATAATAATAAATATTGTTGAAATATGCATTTTAATCAACAAATTTTTATTTCTTGATTCCTTAATCAATGTCAACGGGCATCGGTTCTAACTTTAGAACTTTTTGCTGGTTTGCAGAATCCTATACTTTAATTAAGAGTATTGAATACTTCGAATAATGCAAGTTAGACAGTTCATAACATGACCCACAAATTAGGTGTAATAAAAATGACTAGCATATACCAAACCTATCGTTCAAGATTTGATTTTATTAACACAAGGAAAATACTTGTACAAAATAAGGAGAATGAAGCAGTAGAACAAAGTCACAATCAACGTTTACATCAGCTAAAATCACAGCCACTGTTGTGCCACTATACAATTCATCCCACAAATACAAGCACATCACACAAATGAATGAGATTCCAAACCACCGTGATTGGAACACTAATGCACAATCAGCATTGCGTCGAAATAAATAAATAACAATTCAGCAGTAACTCATCTTGGTGGGAAAAGATGTTGCCATTTGGAACATATGGAAGATGCTCCACAACATACATTCCCGCGACATCTAGCCTTAATAGAAACATCTGACACAGGCAAGAATGGTTTACAATGACGAAGGTCTCCATTAATTGCGCATAATGACAATCAGTATTTGGTGACAACTTTTTTGATAACACGAAATTCCAAGATATTTGGGAATAGCAGTTATATATGAAATTCTTGTTTTACATTGTTAATTAGACATCAAGAGTATTATTCCCCTTTCCTTACAACCAGTAAATGTCCCTCATAGTTTTACATAGCCAACCAACCTCAATATTTTTAAAAAAATAGACAACTCAACTCATTGGGATCTCAACAAAATTTGTTCCTGAAACCTTCTTCAGAAAATAGTAACACTCAAAAATCAGGTCATTGGTTTTAATAATGACCAACAAGATAAAAACACAGCCAATGTTTCATTTATTCATTATAAATTGGGTGGGAGGTTGGAATCTTGAGGAGAGGAAGACTCAAGAAAAAGGCTACAAAAACAATAACTATTTACAAATTCTTGCTACCTGTTCATGTTCACCATCCATCTTCGAAAGAAATAAGTGCCAAAAGAAAACAGCATATGATACCTCATACACGGCTTCGAGGCTTTTGGGTCCCAGTTCGTGGAATAGCTAATAAAGCTAAGAGCCCACTCATAAGGGCTGCAACAGCTGCCACGGCAAAGGCTGGAGAATTTCCTCCACCAAAAATCTGATCCCACGGTCCACTTCCCAAGGACACCACAATCTGTTTAAAACATGATATATATGTAACTCATTAACTCTGAAAACAGAAATCATGTTCACTACTACACTGTTTTTTCGAAGTTTTCCTTTATAAACACAAACCATCGTGAACTTGGAACTACATATAGTACCTTAGAACGATAAACAACGTGAACTGATTTGACATATAAACACAACATTGTTTGGAGAATTATAAAACAGGAACTATGTTTATTTTAAAACACTCTTTGTTAGTTGTGCGCAAGCAAAAACTTCATCCAATTTTGATTAGATTTCATTTGATGTTCTACTTTTTTAATTGAATTAGAACTTTTCCATTGTTGGTATACTATTTTTAGTGTACCTTCTCTGGAGAAGACTAGGCGAAGTTGGGGCGCATTTGACAAATATCCTTCCATCTTTTTTTATATTCACTTAGAGACCCACCCATCTCTGAACAGAGCAAGATGTTGTGAACATGAATCTCTAGTCTCTATTGGTTTTTGGTTTCAACATTTAACATTTTCTTCTATATACTGCCTTTTATTCTTTTAATTTCACATTTTAATTTGAGTCACCATTTAACGTTTTATTCTTCCAGTTTCACCATGTAGCCTATGTTTGATTTAAGAGAGAAAGGTAGGTAGAGGAAAGAAAGTTAGAAGAGAAACAGGGAAGAAAATGAGATGATTATTTGGTTTGGTATGTATGAGATAACAAAAGGAAAAAGAGAGAGAAAAGAAAGAAGCATATTAATAAAATGACAAATATATCCTTAGTTCAAATATAATATAATAAGAAAAAAAGTAAAAATTATTTCAGGGTACTAATGTCTTCTCAGTTAATTTTTTTCATGTTTTCTGTCCATTTCTTCTCAATTTGGGAGGATTTGTTTTTGTGATGGAACCTGTTGAAGTTGTAATGAGATTTTAGAGAAAAGGAGGAGAAAAAATAATAAAAGTTTGAATATTATTGATAATAATTTTATGCTAACTTGATTACAAAATACTCAATAGAATCTCTATTTATAGAGAAATATAGACACAATCCTAAATCAAGAACAAATCAAAATATTAATGAGAGATATTCTAATATATCTCTATAATTATAAATTGATCTTATAAATAACTCAAGATACTCTAATATAATATAAAAGATATTATAAGATATTTTATAATATTCTAACATTCCCCCTCAAGCTTTAAGCTTTAGCTTGTTACAAGAAAAACAATGTATTGCTCCGCAAAAGAATAAAAGTGGATGGAAAGGCAACTCAGAGATGCAGGTGAAGTTAGAGAGAATTGCTAAAAATAAAGCCTAGCCAGATAGCTGGAGTAATCATCGGCATAAGAGAACTTCATTGCAAGCAATTGAACAAAGCAAGGTATGATCTTCTAAAAAGCTGCATTTGGAAGCTTCAAACCAATAATATCGGAGACTCAAAATATTTAAACTTGAATATGCTTCAAGGAGAGAAATGCGTGTTTTAGGGAGAGAAAGGCAAGGCTAGTATATCAGGGACAAAGATGGGGCCAGTACATCTGGGACAAATTGACAAAATAAAGTGAGTCATAAAAATAAAAGATACCGTCAGAATACCCATCAACGGAAGAAGTCATCACTAATATGATTCATATGTGGGAAAAAGGACACCACCGGAATGATCGTCGATAGGAATAGAAGTCACTGTTATAATCTATCAATAAGAACTAAATTGCATGACAAACACCAAAGAAGAAATAGTGTCACTCTAACGAAACAAAGCCATGATTGATCAACAGAGTGAGAAAATGCGTCCAAAACAGGAGAGATAACGGTTGTTTGAACAAGAACGCATATTTCCGTTGATCAAAATTGGAAAGTAAAGGCAGATTTGGAACCGCCGAAGAGAGAATAATCGTGTCTCAAGAAAGTAAAACGGAAGCCCAAAATGTTAACCACACCCAACAGAAGCAAAGAAATTTTCACCCCCAATACCTACTTGGTACCCTGCATCAGCTTTACTCTTGTCCTTGTTTTGTGCCAAATACAAGAACCCAAATGCACCAACTATAGCCCTAAGTTTCCCGTTTCTGATGATATTCCATGGCAAGTAGATCGGAATCTAGCAGGAAAAATCTCTGTCGGCACAACAAATGTAGTAAGTAGCATTTGGCCCAAAATTTGCAAAGAAGAGGGTCAATAAGTACAATGCGACAAATCCTATACGGTGATTCTTATGAGTCCAATGTTCATAGGGACTGACAAGAGCAAACATGAAGACAGTCATAAAAAAGAATCCCATCAATTGAATTGCAAGTCTTCCTATTCTGTCAATGAGTGCCACTGTACACCAGTAGCCTGGAATAGTATTGCATAGAGCAATTAGCGTTTGAGCTCTTGCGATTCTGTTAACCTCCTCAAGTGCATTCATTGTTTGTGCAGGAGGTATCCAACCAATTGCGCTGAAAATATCCTTCGAAATAGATTTTGGCTATAAAATGCAATATCAAGCAAGAACCAAGTCCTTTTTGTACCAAGTAAATGTAGTCCATGGCGACTAAGGAATTCCTTTGAGAATAAACCATATGATTTTTCCTGCTCATCGCAGGAGGTATCCAACCAATTGCGCTGAAAATATCCTTCGAAATAGATTTTGGCTATAAAATGCAATATCAAGCAAGAACCAAGTACTTGTTGTACGCTGCAGCCTTCGTCGTGTTCTTAGCAACTACAGCGGTGTAATAAGCAGTTTCGGGCATCTTCATCCGCCAATAGTAACTAAATGCAGGTGGGAGTGCTCCTACCATCACAATTTTCCTCCAAATGTAATCTGCTTGTGGAACAGTTGAACCAACTAGATTGACCGAGTAAGGTGGAGAATCAAACCTGGCTTTGAATGCAGCTGAAACTATGATTGCAAATACACCACCTCCCAAGATTTCAAAAACCTGCATGGCAAAGACAGCAGCTATGAAGGCACCTCAAGTCTTCTTATTAGAATACTCTGACTTATGGTAGCCGAAAGCGGGTAGTCTCCACCAATACCAAAACCAAGCCAGAAACGGAAGAAGCCATAGATCTGGTCCTTGAAACCACGTGAAAGCATTTCATCGCCTCATCCAAAACTAACATTTTAATGCAATCTGGCCGAAGAGACTGTCTTCGCAGCATGTCAAACACATGTCCAGAGTGCCCACAACAGTGTGGACACCACCTTGGAGAATACGTTGATCCTCATGAACGCTAGTTCCACCATCACAAGCATGAACCTTAAAACCAAGATAATCACCAAGAGCATCCATAACCTTCTCAATCTGTTGTACCAACTCCCATGTTGGTGCCAAAACCAAAGTCGGGCATTGAACCAATCCATAACCAAGCTGTTGTAAGAGAAACTATGATTATATTCCCAAACTGTTGGGAATTCGGCAGCGGAATAGAGGCGGGATCATTCAACGAGGATCGAAATAGGCTATGATACCATGTCGAAGTTGTGGGATTTTAGAGAAAAGGAGGAGAGAAAATAATAAGGGTTTAAATGTTATTGATAATAGTTTTACGCTAACTTGATTACAAAAGACTCAATACTAATCTATATTTGAAACATAGATTCAATCCTAAATCAAGAACAAATCATAATAATAATGAGAGATATTCTAAGATATCTCTATCATTATAAATTGATCCTATAAAATAACTCAAGATACTCTAATATAATATAAAAGATATTATAAGTTATTTTCTAATATTCTAATACAAGCTTTCCTTTCCACCTTTTCTTCTCATGCTGAATCACCGTTTCACAGAAAGGTTGTGCTTCACTACTTTGCTTTGTTTTGTCAATGGTATTATATTATGCATATAAGCCATTTATAGGGTTTTTTAGTATTATTTTTCATTCTAGGTAAACTTTTAAGAGTCTACAAGTCGATTCTACGGAAGCTTTCTAAAATTTACATCGATTTTTGAGTTTGACAACCTTACTCAAACCTATTCACAAACAGCAGATACCACTAATTCCACATCATCTTTACCTATTAATTCATATTGAGAGCTGACCACATCACCTCTGATGCCCAACATCATCGTTAGGTCAAAGAAGGGGTAAGTCCACTCTCTTGCACTCTTAGATCAATTGCACGATCGCCCTCTAAAAGAAACAATTGGGACAATAATGAATTACTCAAAGGACAATTTCTTTATTTCCACCTTGAGAACATGGTATTTTTTCCAAGGACAATAATGAAACAACAACTCCCTTGCAAACAAAATCCAGAAGGAAAAAGTGTGAAAAGAAAGCAGAGTTGGAAGGTCCTGTGACCTGATTAACAGCAACCATCTCAGGTCATTGCAAGATGATAAGAATGAAGTGGAAAATGTGCATGTTCCCCATTAGTAAAGGGCGGCTTTTCTAATTATGGATGTACTTTGTTGCACATCCACCTATGGATTTTGGTCCTGCATGTGGATTTGTTTGATTTCAATTAATTTTGGGACATTATAAAACACCCCATGTAATATTAGTAAAAGGAAATTTTGGTATGTTTTCATGTGTTGCAAGCCAGTCCACACCATACAGACACTCTAGTTGGCAACTATATGTTGAGATTCTTGCATCTATTATTTCCAGCAACTCTTCCTTTTATAACCTTTATTCTCTGTTACCGCATAAAGTGCCTATCATCTTCTATCTATTAATATTTCTTCTGTTATCAAATACAAATGGCCAGTTTTTTATTGTGTTGCAATGAACTTTTGAAAGGCAACAATTAGGTCATCAAATCAAACAAATGCAGCACACGAAACTCTACTTATACCACATGTGAGAATAGTTCTTGGGTAAACTATGTGTAGCCTAGCTTAATGTACAGCAGTAACTAACTCCCAAAGTTAGTTATACTTAATATAGGTTAAGACCGGTGAATACAGGTTAAGGTCAGTTGTAAAAAGCCAATAACAGAAACAGCTATATTCAGTTAATTGAAACTCCATTTAAAATACAATTTTTTTTCCCCTCTGAAATTCTCTCTCTCAATACCACGACTGGAAGAATTCTGAACTGATGATTTATTCAACAAATTCCATGAGACCTACAAGTCCTGAATGCACTGTAAGGGATCACAGTTTACAACATCTTACTGCCTCTTGCCAGCAGAGACAGATCCAGGAATTTTTACCGGCGGGGGCAAACTTACATATTATAAATATTCATGTAAAAAATCAATGTATAAATAAAATTGTAAAAATATTATCAAAAAATAAATAAATAAAAATTGGGGATTATAAAAACTATACAATTATATATCAAAAATTGAAGATATCTTAACATCTACAAATCACAATTTCTCTCTACGTGGTTTCATATTTTGAAATTGTTATTAGTAAAATTGAAATAATGATAGAGAGGGAAAAAGTAAAATTTGTCATCCAATTTGACGTCTCTAACACTTAGCGATTGAATTATTGACAAATTTAGTCTTTCTTCATCTCTAGAATTTTGTCTCTATTTCAAACTATTTATAGTAGTAAATTTTTTAATACTAAAAAGTAAGTCTCTAAATATATGACCAAAAAATCATTCAACAATTCCTATGACACTTGATTCTTCTCAAAACTCATTGTAAGAAACTCATTTCAACCGTTGTAGTTGCCACACACAATAAAAGGTAACTACCGAAATATATTTTTCATTGAATCTATACAATATGATTTTTAAAAACAAAAATTAGGGAAGGGGAAAATTATTACTACTGCCTCTTGTAGACGTACAATATATTTTTGTTTTCACAAACATTTTAGAAAAATCACTTATTATTTAGTGGGGTTAACCCTTAATTTTTATGAGAACAAAAATATAATTATTCAATGATTAATGCAAACAATTGAAAGCTAATGGGGGAAGCTGCCCCCAATTATATGTACATGAATCCGTCCCTTGCCAGTCATGCCATCAATAGGCATGCATTTCAACCTAAATGATTTATGTAAGTTATACCGTTTTATCATGTGATATGAAGCTGAGTGTATTTGCATAATTGCATCAACATATTTTTAAGTATAGAAGTTGACCAAGTTCATATGGAAATCTAAATAAGATTGTACTTTCCCTGGGTTTATAAAACAACAAAGAGTAGTTCAACTCTTAAAACTCTAATCATATATAAATAAAAGAAATTCAAAAGAATAAATACCTGTGGAACCACTATTGCCAGATTCAGGACACCCATTGATAACCCTGTAAGTATGAAGAACCCAAATAATTAGTCTTGTAGCCTTATCTTTAAGAAGGAATAAATAAGGCCATGAATAGAAACCCACCTTGGCCAAGTCCCAATGGTTCGATATGCGTTGAAATCAAGGCATATGGAACACTGTAAGTTATCTACAATAAAAAAGTAACAAAAATCAAAGTTAATAAAATAGATTAATAATAGACTATATGATGTCAACTCATTTCCATTTCAGGCATATCATGTAATATTCAAATAGAAATGTATCACAACTCACAAGAATTGTACCCAAAAAACAAAATTAAAGGAGACAGGTATGCTGAACCCATGCCCTTGTGGGGTATGAGTCAACTCCTTACAAACCTTTGTTGGCCAATTACAAGTTAATGAACATAACTCACGTGTATTAGCCACTATGATTGCAAAAAAGAATTGAATAGAATTTGAGATTCTATTTTAATGGACTAAGAGACATAAAAGCTGCCTTTTATATGGACAGGAAATGAACAATCTGCATTTAGCGTAGAACAGCGCAACTTACTGCCAGTGGAAAGCCAAGAATGGTAAAGATTGCTATCGCTGCGACCACAATGCCTGTTGGTGGTGGTAGACCTTTACCTACATAGCCAATGCTATTTGCCACATAGGTTAACACTAACATTGCAAGAAAGCAAATAGTCATCAAGATATTTGAGATTCCCCACACAAAACCAGCCCCCCGCTTCCTGCATAGCCTTTCCATAAGCAATGATGTTACTCCAAGAACAACTGAATTAAGCAACAAACCAAGTGCTCCCATTCTAACTCCAGTATCATAAATAAGGCCTCCATTTGGATCACCACCATAAATTTCTCGACCCATCCAATCAGTATCAAAGAGAATAAACGGGAACCACCCAATCCATGTCAGAGCAGTTACAGACAGTACAATCCATATAGGGAATGAAAAATATTTAAATGTCCCAAACAATTCCCACATGAAAGCTTCTTCCGCACTACCTGTCCCTTCTCCGGCATGCACTGCCCCACTTGAACTTAGAGGCACTTCATGAGCAGACACAAGGCTGAGATATGTTGTGACCGCAATGAAAGCAACGTCGAGAAAGAAAGCAGACTTGAGATTTGCACAACTAATAGAGCATGCAGGGGTAAGTGTGAAAGTAAAAATCTTGTACCAACCACTGTATGCCCCAGTTGCATAGCCAAGAATGTTACCAATGGCCATAAACAGGGAGAAGTAAGCATTTGCAACACGTGTCCTCCGAGCATCATTGCCTGAAATTTAAAGAAGAAAAAGATAAAGAAAAGAAAGAGAGGCATCGCTGTCTTATTTTTCTTTTGTTCAAATTGATCGCATTCATTTACATAATACGTATGTCAAACATAAAAACATCACATTTAATGTGCTTTTATTTTCGAGGGGATGAGGGAGTTGACACAAAGCACATGTAATCCACTCAGATCCGGAGAAAATGAGCATTTTATATGTGTAAAGCACAGGATAGGCATATTTATTCTGGCATTTAGGTGCTTTTGCAAAGCAATTTAGGTAAGATGTGATGAAAACAAATGATAATTACTATATACTTTTAAATTTAATTGAGAACTGTTCAACAGTTAATATTAAGCAGAAGATCATCTGGACAGAAGACCTCTGGTACCAATCCATGCAGAACTAATTAATTTTCAATTAAGCAGGTTAAATACCCACTTTTCAAAAGGGAATATCAATCCAGTATATTTGGTATAAAAAGTTCCAGTGGATCAGTTTAGTCCCATCCTATTTTTTAGCAGACAGCAATAAAAACAATAAACAGGGCAGATTTGAGAGTGGCCAATTCACTCACAAGCCTTAATGCCTTAATTATTCCAGCCATCCCTACAACTCTCACACATGTTTTCCCCCAACTCACTACTGCCAACTAGGCATTTAGTTACAAAAGAGCTCTCCAGTCTTCTGCCTTTCAACAAACTACCTTGATATTCCTTGCAACAGAACCGTGTGTTGAACAGAGAGGCTTTAAAACTTGTCACTTAGCAAGTCTAAGAACACATATTTCCCAACTACTCCTGTAAAATCCTAAGTCATCTAACCAGTTAGGACATTTCAAATAATCTGAACACCTAAAAAATCCTATACTGGATGTGATTGGCTGCAGAGCAATGCATTAACAAAGTATAACTTTCAAACTTAGATTTCCAAGAGATGTTTCAAACCTAAGAACAGTATAAACTTAGAATGGGATAATATGCAGAGGAAAAACGTGAAGAGAAATGAATTTCCAAAGCCTCGTCAGAAGCAAGAGTTGCTAGGCTACCATCCCACTCACTCTGCTATAAAGTATAAAGCATACATACTTAATTTACAATTGAAGTATTGAACAAAACAAAACAAAAAATATTCATAAACTTAACAGGACCTAAACCCTTCTCTCCTTTTGACCTACAAACAAATGTTACAAATAACCAAGTTACCACAATCTTTCTCTCACATCATGACTTAAAAAAATCTATAAATCTTATAAATCCTCTATGGAAATTTCAACTCCTATTGAACAAAGATAAACTCTTCATAATGGATGAGAGGGAAACAAGCTTTAATGAATTCTTTCATCTTCCTAGTTCATAGTTGTTAGAATATTAAAAAATATCTTATAATATCTTTTATATTATATTAGAGTATCTTGAATTATTTCTTATGATCAATTTATAATCATAGAGATATCTTAGAATATCTCTCTTTATTATTATGATTTATTCCTGATTTAGGATTAAGTCTATGTTTCTCTATAAATAGAGATTAGTACTGAATCTTTTGTAATCAAGTAAGCATTAAGCTATTATCACTAATATTCAAACCCTTATTATTTTCTCTTCTCCTTTTCTCTAAAATCCCACAACTTCAACATGGTATCAGAGTCTATTTCGATCCTCCTTGAACAATTTTGCCGTTGTTCCGCTGTCGAGTTCCCAACAGTTAGGGAATATAATCATAGTTTCTCTTTTCTAGCATGATCATTCCTTTTTGTGACTGCTGTCACTTTCGCCCACAATCGTCGCTGCTGCCCCGTCTGCTACTGTCGCTGTCACTGCCACTGTTTCCAGCGGCTTTTCCGGCAAACGACCATTCCATCAGCTTCGCCTCTTCCAGATCGGCCCACACCTCAAATCGCACAACAGAAAGCCACCGAACGCGCCTCACTGTCCATTGCACGTCAGATCCACGCGCCGCCTCTCTTCACTGTCCATTTGACGACACGTCTGACAGCCATTTTAAACGCGGCCTTTTTTGTTGAACTCACTTCGGCCTCACGGTTTCAGATCTGCCCTTACTTTCCAATTTTGATCAACGGAAATATGTGTTATTGTTCAAACAACTGTTATCTCTCCTGTTTTGGACGCATTTTCTCACTCCGTTGATTGATCATGGTTTCGTTTCATTAGAGTCGTGCTGCTTCTTCTTTGGTGTTTGTCATGCAATTTAGTTCTTACTAATAGATTATAATAGTGGCTTCTATTCCCACCGACGATCATTTCGGTGGTGTTCATTTTCCCACAAATGAATCATATTAGTGATGACTTCTTTTTCCATTGATGGTCGTTCTGACAATGTCTTTTATTTTCATGACTCACACTTTAGCATGGCAATTTGTCCCAGATGCACTGGCTCCATCTTTGTCCTAGATGTATTAGCTTTGTCTTTCTCTCTTTGAAGCACGCCTCTCCAATATTATTGGTTTGAAGCTTCCAAATGCAGTTTTGGACCTTGCTTTGTTCAATTGCTTGTCATGAATTTCTCTCAAGCTGATGATATCGGCTATCTGGCTAGGCTACATTTATAGCAATTCTCTCCGACTTCACTTGCATCCCTGAGTTGCTTTTCCATCATTTTTATTATTTTGCAGAGCAAAACATTATTTTCTTGTAACAAGCTATAACTTAGTAAATTTTAGCTTGAGGGGGAGTGTTAGAATATTAGAAAATATCTTATAATATCTTTTATATTATATTAGAGTATCTTGAATTATTTCTTATGATCAATTTATAATCATAGAGATATCTTAGAATATCTCTCTTTATTATTATGATTTGTTCCTGATTTAAGATTAAGTCTATGTTTAGAGATTAGTACTGAATCTTTTGTAATCAAGTAAGCATTAAGCTATTATCAATAATATTCAAACCCTTATTATTTTCTCTTCTCCTTTTCTCTAAAATCCCACAACTTCAACAATAGTATACCTTCCATATCTGCTCCAAAATATTCATCTCATAAAAAGGAGAAAGAAAAAAAAAATTATATTTAGAGTTGCATGACCTCCCAAAATAGAAAATTAAGCCTTCCAAGTTATCCAGTTCTTCTAAATAGAAAACTAAAC
Organism: Cicer arietinum; assembly: GCF_000331145.2. NCBI lineage: Eukaryota > Viridiplantae > Streptophyta > Magnoliopsida > Fabales > Fabaceae > Cicer > Cicer arietinum. The sequence goes on from NC_021161.2 coordinate 37,540,581, forward strand.
CATCCAAAACAGAACCGTGGTTTCAATTTCAAATGCTTAGAAATTGGCACTAATCTCTATATATATAATCTTATGCAGAACTTTCTTTGTTGTATTTTAATTTTACACACAAGATTATTAAGTGAATAAATATAGCTCTCAATAAATTCCACTTTCTGTTTTTATTTGACTGTAGACGAAATGACAAGCATCATCTGTGAACTCACATGCAAAGCGGAGATCTCGGGTTCAATCCTGGATCTCCACGAAAAATGATTGACCTAATAATATTGACATTGCCATTTAAGCTAGGTCTTTACGTACAATTAGACTTTCTTTATCTGTTAAAATAATAGTTGGTGAATAAAATGTTCGAAAAAATGAAAATTAATCTTAAAAGATAATCTAAGATAAGAAACTCTAAAAAAACTAAGGCTTCCTTTACTTTGTATAAAACATTTTGTGTTTTCATTTTCTAAAATGTGTGTTTATTTTAAGCTTAATTAGAGACTCTTAAAGAGAATCATTGACATATAAAGAAGATGAAATGTTAGTTAATGAAAATGCATTTCGGAAAATATTAAAAATAGTTTATTGACATTTTCAAATGTAGATCTTAATAAATTCCACTTTCTTTATCTATTAAAAGAATAAATGGCTAAAATGTGTTGGAAAAAATGAAAATTAATCTTAAAAGATAATCTAAGACAAAATACTACAAGAAAAACTAAGATACTCAAGCATAACATCAAGATATCATTAGATATTTTTATACTCTAATAAAATCCAAGGCCACAACTAAAAGTAAAAAGTGACGTGGAATCCAACACCATGAGTTTCAAAACAAGCACTCAACAAATCTTGCTAGAATAGCGCATATATATGAATGAAAAAATGCATTGACCGCAAATGTTAGCCGTATCCCGTGACACGTGGCATTATTTACTATTATTTTTGTTAATCATTGCATACCACGTCTTGTATAATCTACCTACCACACAACAATTTCCAAATCTACACCAACTTTCCAAATCTAACACCAAATACATTATTTACTAAATCCATCTCACGGAATAAAATTTAGTAAACTCAATTCATTAATCAATAATTTTCCATTCATATAAGTAAACCAACCGAAACTAACGATGAAATGCATTAAATTCGAAAGTCATCATTAAAGTCAACTAATCAACCAGCACGATACGAAATATCACGCGGTTTTTCGATCTCTTTTGAACTATACACAAAAACTGCAACCATGTCAAATCGAATCACCAACTTTACCAATAATAATAATAATATATATAAAAAAAATAAATAAATCAAAATCAAGCAAAATGCATGAACAGTGAAAACTCGAATTAAGGATCAAATCAAGAATCTGAGTAAGAAGAAGATCTTACAAGTGAGATCAGCGAGTAAAGCTCTACAAGGACCTTGAGTAACATTATTAGCAACATCAAGAATCCAAAACCCTATGACAAAAACAATTATAGCAAACGGACGATAACTCCCTGTAATATCATCACCAAGTAAACCACCAATATCAGCGGCGTAACCGATTATAACAACGGCGACGACAATCGAAGCAGCGCCGACTAATATAAACGGTCTCCGTCGACCGAATCGGCTTTGGCAACGGTCACTTAAAAGACCGACTAAAGGCTGAACAAACAGGCCGGAAACTGGGCCGCAAAGCCAGATAATACTGGCCCATTGATGAGGGATTCCTAATTGCTGAACGTAGGGTGTTAATAGTGAAAGCTGTAAAGCCCAACCGAATTGAATACCGCTTGCTACGGATGCTACACGGAGTAACTGTTTCAACGGAACTCGAGAACGAACCGGGGGTCGAACCGGTGGTGGTCTAGATGATGACGTGGAGGGTTTGTTTTTGGACCGGTGAGGATTTGGTTCGGGGTTCGGCATCGGTGGTGTTGCGTTTGGAAGTTTTAATTACGATGCCGATCCCCTGCGAATTGAAAAGTGTTTTGTGAGGTGTAAGAGAAGAGAGGGGGGGTTTGGTTTTGTGTAAAGTGGAAGCAAAGGTGGTAGTGATGGTGATGTTTTGTGTGAGGAAGGAAATGAAGTTGATGGACTTGTGAGCTTTTGTTGCCAAAATTGACCTCGTCCAAGGATATATTTACGAAATTGTCCTTTAATTATTGCTAACAAAAATATTAATAGTATAGTAAATAAATTACACTAATTTTACCACGTTTTTCAGCATGAAGAAAAACTCCTTTTTGTGCATTAAAAAAACCTACTTTAGATTTTGTTAAAAATATATTCAAATATGATTTTGTTGATTAATGTTTCTTAATATTTATTTTAGATTTTATTGTACATTTTTATTAATTTTGTTATTTATTTTTTATAAATAATATATTTTAATCATTGTCTCAATCACAATCAAAATTATAATAATATTTAATTATTTAAATCTATTTTAACAATTATTAATATAATAAATTTATATTTAAATAAAATTACATTATTTGAATCATTTGTGAATTTTTTAAAATAAAATATATTTATTAAAGTTATTTATATTTTTATTTCGTCTTTATTAAAATTGTACATTTAACTTTACAACTGATTTAAAATTAAACATCAATACACCATAACAATAATTATTTAATTATTTAAAAGAATAAAAATTATAAATATTCATTATTTATATAATAAAATATTAAAATAAATATTTAATAAAAAATTAAAATTATATTTAAGTAATAAAATATTAAAATAAATATTTAATACAAAATAAAATATATATTTATATTACACAGTTTATTTTTTGGAGCAACTCGAATACAAGTTGGATTGTGGCTTATAGGTAAAACGACAACAAGATGATAAGAATGGGTTTGTTTTAAAAATTCCAGTGTCGCTTTTATTATTTATAGGTTAATAGTGACAGGTAAACAGATAGAGTATTGTCGCATATAACGTTATGATGAAAATATAAAATTAAAAAGGTGATGATGATTTGGCCATGGTCGGCTAACTTTTTATGCTCTTTCAGGGTTAATTAAGTAATTACGATTTGTTTGAAAATCTGTTTATTCAATTATTTTCATTACAAGATTTTTATAAGCCGTATTGTGTACTTCATTGGATACTGTCCTTATTATATAGTTATATAAGTTATAACTAATACTGTGATACTTTTCTGTTTTATAGTTTAGTGGTATTATTCAGTAGAGTTGTAAAATGTAGGGGTTCGAGCTGAAAAGCCTTCTATAAATATGGATTCAAAATTAGAAGTTACTTAAATTTTTTACATTTATTTGGAGTGGATTTCTATGGTATAATTTAAAATTAATATGTTTTATTATTATTAAATTAAATCACTAATAATTTAATGGTATGTTATTTATAAGTAAGTTTGATTATAATTTAACACTACTAATTTTTTGAATTTTTATATTTTTGTTTTATTTTAAAAAAAAAATATTTATTTATTAAATTATATACAAAAGTAACTAAGTTTCTATTTTATGTCGTTTTTCACCGTTTTTCTTCACCGCTTTTTATCGTCTCTCTCCTCCATTTTTATTTTGTCTATATTTGTTATTAGTTAATCAAGAATCAAGGATGAATTTGGAAACGACGGCGCGTCAATGATGGTGCATGGTTGACAACACCAAGACAAGAGCGACGCAAACACGAGCGAATTGAGAGTGAGACAAAGGAGGGATCTTCTCACGGTGGTAGAAGAACGATGGAGAGTTCTTCTTACGACAGTAGAAGGACGGTGGAGGAGAACGATTTCCTTCAATGGTGGAGCGGTTTCGCGAGAGAAGAGAAGGAGTTCTGAACTTTTGGATTCACAATGATTTTAATTTTAAATAAATAAAAAAATATAGAAAAACAATTTATTAAATTTATAGAGATTAAATTGAAAAAATAAATTTACCGGTAGACATAATTTAGTCAACTTAATATATAATATATAGATATCAACTTAATATATAATATATAGATATCAACGTAGAAAAAAGTAACACGTTTACAAGTTAAAAAACTTAAGAGTTCTAATACACTCTTCTTTTTTAAGAATATCATAGAAATTGTCTTATTTGGGTTGACTGATTGAAATGTTGTCTATACAGTTAAATTTTAAAACACTTTCATCCTTTAAACATAACCATTTTCATGAAATTTATATTTCAATACACATTCATTGATGATTTCTACGTTGTTTTTGTTTCGACACAAAGTTAATGTGACTTTAAATTCCTTTTCATTGTACTTTTTGTTTTGTTTTTCTAAAAAAAAAAACTATGTACTTTTTTTTCGAATCTATCAATTCAGACATGCATAAAAGGTGTTCGGATTGGCATCTCAGATAGTGTGTATTAGTCTATTTTGCTCATGACTATGATATTATTTTAATTATCGAGGATCCTCTAGCTGAATCAAAACTGAACATTGTCAAACTAGTTGTAGAGGCACTTGATTTTGTTAAAACTTTACCAATGATAAGAAATTTATCACTCGAGATTATTTGTTAAATTTTGGGTTCGTCATGAAGCAACTAAGTTAAGATTTGCAATAGTTATTACAAAGTTTGATTATGGTTCTATTCGAATAAAATAATTTCTTTTATTATGAAATAGTTTGTGTGTATGAAGAATACAAGAAGCAATTGAAACACAAAGACACAAGATCCAAAATCTGTGAGTGTCCAGTTGGGTTGTGAGGTTATATCTAGTGCATCAATGTATGAAATTGTAGTGTTGTGTGTGGAAAATATATTCATGACATGACAAAAAAATTCAAAAAGTCAATTTGTTGTTGGTCGTTTAAATGCAGAAGATAATGAACTCGTCTCTTTAGATGATGTTGCTTCAACTTTTTTTATAAAACATTTAGAGAATATGCATCCCTTATTGCTAATATAGAAACAAGTAACATGAGACATATTTTGTATCTTAGATTTTCATAATATCTTTTGAAAAAAGATTTATTTTTCGAAAAATGTTTCCTATGATTTGAAGATTTCACTTAAAAATCAAATTTTGAGACTTGTTCTTCAAAATGATATTTTCATTTTCTAAAGAAATAAATTTTTTTACAATGTAATTAATTATGATAATATTGCACTACTTAAGTAACTTCATGAGATTACTTCAAAGCTTTCTATTTAGTTGGAGGAGAGTGGAGATAGCCTAAAACTCATTTTGCTCCCCCTCCATTTTGGAGAAATTTAGAGGGGATGGGAGAGAACCAACACAATATAAAACCCATTAAAAATTCACCCTCCCATGAACCAAATATAAAATCATTAAAAATTTCTCTCCTCCCCATTATTGAACCAAACATATCTCCACTTCTCCTATATCCCTTCATTTCTCCTCCATTAAAATTCATCTATTGATTTTCTAAGTTTCAAACAATTCTTCTTTTACCACCTCATAATATTGTATTATTTTTAGATTCCTCGTGAAGTTCCGCAAATGCATCTTGCATTTGTTCATAAGTAGGTAACAGATAAAGTTCAGTATTATTAATTTCATCTCTATAATTTTTAGCCATGAGACATAGATTTATGACATCGTTGTTATTAGATCTTTTACTTGAGGTTTTAACATTAGAATAAATTTGATCAGATTTTTTATTTTTAGATCTTTCATCATTCCTTAAATTTGACGATGAACCAACCATAGATTTGTTTCTCTTTTCCTTCTTTTGCTCTCTTACATCATGTGCACTTTGACATTTTAGCTCTTGCTCATGACTTCGTGTTCCTATAACTTTTCAAACAAGGTGGTTAAGGTCATAGTTGTCATGTCTTTTGACTTAGGAACGGTAATCACATTAGATTTCAATTCCCGATTTATGCAACTAAGAAATTTGTTGATTAGATATTCATTCGAAAATATTTTTTTGATGCATTAAGCTTGTTGATGATTCATGTAAATATCTTTTTCAATTTATCAATGATTTTACCGTTCTTCATGCAAAAGAATTTGTACATATTTGTTAACCTATTTGTTCTAAAAAAAATTATTCACTTTGTCTTCATGTGTAATTTGTAAAATGTTCAATATTTTATGGTCAGTTTTACAATTGAAAACCTTTTGAAATTCATGTTGTCCTACAGTGGACACTAGAATGTTATTTTAACTTTTCAATCATAGTAATCTTTTTTTTTTATCTAAATTCATTTATTTTATTATTGGTTTATGAATATCAATACCATTTTGGACAATTTTTGGAATATATGGAACATTTTCGAAGACCTCCCATACATCAAAATAAGGGGTGGCAAACTCATTCATTTATCCTCATTCATCCAATCCATCAATAAATAATCCATCAAATTCACTAAACACATAATAAAAATATTAATACATTGAGTCCAATGCATCCATTTAAAACTATGGATGAATCTGGTCCATCCATTTTTTTAAATCCAATGGATCATATACTTATTTTAATACAATCCAATGAACTATATTTATTTATTTATTTATTTATTTTAAAAATAGCTATTTTATTAGTTTAAAATAGTTTTTTCTAAAATTTATTGTATTTATTATTTCTCAAAAACTAATTTTATTATATTATTTTAAATATAAACTGTTTGAAATAAATCTAATTTGTTTCATTTTTTGGTAGAAAACACAATTTTGAAGCACTAATTTTTAATAAACAAATTTACTAAATGGATTGGATGGACTTTTATTGTGTATACCCTCACTTGGGTCCTTGAAAATTGTTGAGACAAACTCTATATTTAAAGTTTTGATGAAAATAAACAAAGGTTAATTAAGAAAGTTAATTTTGATTCTAAAATGTTATGTTAATTTAACATGTGTTTTTGAGTGGATTTAATTAAGAACAGAATCAAGCAAATCAAGAAAAGACAACAACAAGATCATTCTGTATCATAACAGAGAATGATCTTCAGCTTCAACAATTGTCCATCACAGCATATTGGTCAAACCTTTTCTATCTCTTTGACAAAGAGTCTGCCCTGGAAATTATTCATATCTAATCAGTACATGGCAAGGAACAAGTAGGAATCATCCAGACTCAAAAAGGTTATTTGATCTCAAAGATCAAAGGATTCAAAGACAGACAAAAGTCATGACAGTCTGCAAACTCCAAAAAATCAAATGTCAAGAAAGTTCGATCAATCTGGGCATATGACAAGACAATTACAAAGGAAATTCAGAACGTTTAAGACGGGAACTCCAGAATGATTATTGAAGCTCAAGAAAGTTCAAACTGACAAACCAAGAACGTTAATCATTCTCCGTTTTCTGCACAAAGACAGCAACTCTGTTTCTTCTCCAAGTTGATCTGTATTTCATCTCCAATATTCTCAAGCTACACTCAAGACTCAAGACAGATAGTGTACCATCCAAGATCAAAAAACGTCAAGAGTATTTTCTAAAAAGGACAGAATTGCTTTAAATGCTAAACCATTAAAGTCAAAAAGTTATTTCAAAGAAGGATTATTTTTATTCTAAAAATAATGTTTCAGTCAAATAAGCAGAGTCTCTCCAACAGCTCTTGTACTTTCATTTTGTGCCTCTACAGCCTATAAATAGAAGGCCAACATCCCGATTCAAGGCAAGAAATTTAAGTGTGCTTCGAAATCCATAATCAATCATATACATACTTGAAATTCTGCAAAAACAGAGGCAATCATACTCACTGATTTCTGCGAAACAGTTGCTGGTTTTTACTTATCAAATAGTTTGTGCAATTGTCATTAGATCCTTTGTAAAGAATCAATTCTCAAACAAGAGTTGAGAAATTTCAGATTCTGTCAAAACAATCAAATTGTAAAAACTCAAACTATAAGAGTTTCTTTATAGTTTGTTTTAAGATTACTTCCTATCAAGGTTAGATAGGTGCTGGTATTGCTTTCTGGATAGAAAGCATTAGAAGTTGAAATAGATCAAGGTTGATCTAAGACTAGGTGTTGTAAGTTCAAGAAAGCTCTTTTACACTTAGTGGAAAATCTCACAGTGTGAGGGCTGGACGTAACCCACGTTGGGTGAACCAGGATAAAATCCTTGTGTGGTATTCTCTATTATATCTCTCTTTTTATCATTCTGAATTAATTAAAACATAAACTGATTTTCTGTTTTTCAACTAATCAAGGAACGTTCTCCGTTTTACTACCAAACCAAGAACGTTCTCCGTTTTCTGTTTTCATAACCAAGATCAATCTTGAGTTATTTTCTTAAGATTTCACAGGAATTTTTAAAAGGTACATTTACAATTCAAACCCCCATTTCTTGTAAATCGACATTGTTACTTCAAAAATGTCATGTGCTGTCAAGCTAGTTTTTGGATTAAAACTAAAATTATTGAAAACTTTTCGAATGTTACTTTCCTTAGTCAGTTATGTCTAAAACATTAATTCTTTCTTAATTTGCCAAGTAAACTGTCATTTCAGTCCATAAAAGAAAATATAATTTTAAATATAAATATTTCACCTTCTACAATATTCATAAGATAGTCAAAACACCTAAGACAACTACTAAATTCCAATATTTTTAATAATAATACAACATGTAATAAAAGCAAATCAGCAATAAAGCTAGGTTTAGAGGTAGATAGCAAATTTACTCATATAAGTTTGTTAAATCTAGCATAACAACACACCATATATATACATTGGTACTTCAAAGTGTGTGTAAATCTTATGTGTAATATATGATAAATAATAGGTTACACATAAACTTGAAGATTAAAAACAAAAGGGATTTTATGGAAAAGTGTAAGCAAAAATAAGGGATATGTAGCACAAAAATCTTTTGAATTAGATTCAAAAACTCAAATTTCAAGTAGAAATAGAAAATGCAAGGAATTGAGGTGTGGAAGAGGGTGAGAAGAAAAAATAAGGTAAATACTTAGATTCAAAACTTCAATTTTGTCAAGGACTGAAACGAGAGTTTACTTACAAATGGACTTAGATTCCTATTGCTTCTTCAATTATATCATCTCTCCTAGAGACATTCTATATAGGGATATAGAATCAGCTTCATACTCGATATGACATCTACATAAAATTATATTTATCTTGATAGAAGTAATCCCTATACATCAGTTAGAAATACCTCTGAAAATCTTGTACTATAGATAACTCGATTGGTTTCAAACTTTTTTCCTTCCATGAAAAAGAGTAGCAAAAACTTCTAGGGTATACTTTTCGAATTCGTTTTCATATGACTATTTATTGATTGATTAAGAGGTTCATAGAAAATAAAGGTTTTTCTATACCAATATAGTGTCAATTGGTTAGTTGAAACCCAATTTATGCCAAGAATAATAATATCAAGGGAAATAAGTGGGATAACAACTAGATTTGCTAGTGATTGCCTATTTTCTATGATGATTGGACACTTTAGACATACACTATAAGAGATTTGAGTTTTTCTTGTGGGTGTAAAGACTACTAATTGATAAGGTGATTTAGACACAAGTAGTTTCAAATAATTGACACACGAAGAAGAAATGAAAGAATAGCTTGCGTTCGAGTCAAACAAAACGGTAAAGAAATTGTTGGACACAAAAAACAAAACTTAGATCATGTCTCAAGATTGAGAGGTTTCAGCTCCATTTCCAACAAATGCTCTTCATGCCACTTGTGATTTTCCAATGGCCTCTATTTTCTCTTCCAATCCATGGTCCTACACCTCTACCACCACTACACCCTACAAACTCAATTATCTCTTATGATGCATATCCTTGATGACATCCCTAACCACATTTATAGCAAACTCTTTTTTTTCCTTCTTGGACAATCTTTATACAAATGTTACTCCTACCTTCTACAAATCATTATCATACCTTAGCCAAACTTGGAACTTCTTGCATATCCCCTTGTTGTTTGGCTAAAGTTGATAAAACTCAAAGTATTTTAGCACAAACTCAAACTACTTCAAATACTCTCCCAGAGACATGTTACCTTGCCATAGAATGATAAACTCCATGTCGTTCTCCTTTAGAATAAACTGAAGAAAATACTTTTCTAAAAAATAATCCTTAAACAACTCCCAAGTAATAATCCTATCATCGTCTTCTAATAGACTGACTTTTAATCTACACCAAACTTATGCATTTTCAATGAGCATGAAGGCAACCTAACTCATTTTTATCCTCTTGACAATGAGTGCACACATAGATGTTTTCCAACTCTTGTTGCTAGTTCTCAACTCCTTCCAAATATTAGTCACCTTTGAATTAGGGAGACTTTTGCTTCAATAATGCATTAAGCCAAATGTCCTCTCTTCTATTTCGATCTCAAAATTATGTTGGGTAAAATGAAACATATCTCACCTATCCTCTCATGTTCATGAGTCATTCCTCTTGATGCAACTTATACATGTCTACTTCAAGTGTTAGGAGCATCAATTTTCTTGAAAGAATCACAAAGATTATTCTAAGAGAATATATTATGTTTAAAACAAAGGTACAACAGAAGAACAACAACAACAAACAAGAGGGATAAGAATCTCATGACATAAATATGACAATGAAATAGTAAAGTATATTATTAGCAACACAATGAAAACATATCAACCATCCCCCAAGTTCATCTCAGAGATCAAAACATAACTAATTCATGAATGCATGTTAACACAGACACATGTCAATATCTTATTTGAAACCAAAATTTCCATGTAACGTTTAGACAAGTGTCGTCTAACTTTTCTTGAAAACTAGAAATTGTAAGTGGACCAGAGTCCAACCAATCAAAATAACCTACCTCGTAGTGATATGATATTCATCCATGTATACTATATATGATTATTTATATGATATTCACCACAACAATGAAATGCATATTCATATCATTTAAATTCACTCAAAAAATTATATGCATAAATTCAAGGAAAACCTTTGAACTTTTTTTCTTTTATTTTGTATTGGACTTCAAGAATATTTTGGTTTATTATTATGTTTTTTTTTAATTAGTTAAGGTGTAATGCATATCCACATTGTTTACGTTTTAAATAGTAGAGTACTCTACAAATCGGTAGTAGACGTGGAATACTAATTAGCAAGTATAAAAACAAAAAGCAAAATCCAAGAACTTTGAATTTAATAATCATTTAAGTATTATACCAGCATCATTCCAAAATCCCGTACCATGTGATTCATGGGGTTTCGCTTTATTCATACAGTCAATAATCATATGATGAAAAAAGTCAATAATCAACAACAACAACAACATTAATAATAATAATAATAATAATAATAATAATAATAATAATAATAATAATAATAATAACCACTAACTTGTAATTCACGTTTAAGATTTATTTAATGTGTTAAGACACATATTAAAGTTATTAAAAGTAAAAAAAAAATTACTAAAAAATACAATATTTAAATTTTTGAAAGATTAAAAATATAAATTTTAAAATAAATTTTTTATATTAAATCATTAATATACATCCTTCATACACACGTTAACCCTGGAAGAAAATAAAGAGATCGCATATAGAGGTGAGAATATGTCAGACCAGACCAGATTTTGAAAATCATGAGTCTGGCATACGATTAATTTTTTAGGCCTAATCATGGCCTACAACCTATTATAGGCTTTTTTTTTTTTTTTTTTTTTTTTTTTCTGATCTGACCTGACTTTTTTAAAAGTCTGTCATGACCTGAAAGCCTATTTAAAAGTCTTATTCACATAAAAATATTTAAATGTTATATTTTACATTTTTTTAAATAGGCTAAACTATACTTTTATATAAAAGATAAACTAATAAAATTATAATCAAATATAATAAATAATAACTAACAAGTCTGCATTGCAACAACCTTCTAAGAAAACAAAAAAACAAAATGAATCCACAATTAGTCCCTATACACATATCAAGCTATATGCTCTATCCATATCAATTTACATAATGCTCTCCACATACCAATATCAATGTATATATCTATATATATTAAACAAAAAATGATTATAAAAAAATCTGAAACCTAAAAAATGATTTTTGGTTTCAAAGAATAGCTTTTTTCCTAAAACAAACACACTTATTATTACCTCTCAAACAAATATGGAACGACTACTGAGTGATTGGCTAATTGAACAACTACCGAATATGGAACCACTACCGAATATGGAATTGCTACCGAATATGGAACGACTACTGAGTAATAGCATGATTGGTAAACTTAACAATAGGAAATAATATTATTAATAAATAATAATAAAAAATAATATTAATAAATAATAAAATATATAGGTCGATGTGTCAGACCTAATAGACTTTTTTATAAGTCTGAGTCTGACCTATTTAAATAAATATGCTTTAAAAATAGTATGAGTCTAACCTTTTTATTAAATAGGTCATGTCAAGTCAGGTCAAGCTATGCCATAAGTAGGTCAAACTATAAACCCCTAACAGACGACCTAGTCTATTACCATCCCTAATCACATACTTCAATTTCCTCGTGTGTAAAGTGTGTGGGTGAGAGGGACACGAAATGGGCGCCATCACACACTTTAAAGTTACTTGAGTATATATGACAATGGACAAATGATTTTAGGCAATTAGAAACACGTGACAAACATAACATAAAACAATTTTTTCACACTAGATAAGAGATATGTTTCAAGTATAATTTTCAAATATTAATAAATATTAAGCAAGAAATTTAAGAGAGATATTTCAAGAGGAGAAATATATCTAGTTCATTGGAGAAATTAGGTAAAGTTTTATAAAAGATAATTGAGTTATAATTATGGTCAATAAAAAATGATGTATTTGGTCTATGATACATCAACTTTTGTTGACCAAAATTATAACTAAAAAATAATTGAAAGTTAATTTCTATAAAAAAAATATGGTTGAGAAGCTAATCTCTTATTCGCAAATATGAGGTTTTATGAAGTGTTGTAGAACATCAATCCAAGAATAAGAAAAGAGCGTGGAAGAACGATCACTTGTAGTGGTGTGAGTCTCTTGTGAGTGAATGTGTTATGATTGACAAGGGTTGAGTTAATAGAGTGACATACATTTTGGAAAAACCAACCTTTATTATTCTTGTTCTAGTTCAATTGTTAAAGATCCAAATTTGGGAAGACCAACCCTTATCTAAGAATAATTCAAATTGGGTTATTAAGAAAACTAAAAAATCAAAACTTTGAATTTTGAAATTTGAATTATCTATGGATAATTTGAATCACATAAGCCAAAAACTCTTATGATACTGAATTTTGATAAGGTAATTCGAATAATGTAAGGGTGTGATTGAATGAGATAATCTGAAATTCTCGGCAAATTATAATTTTATGCAATTCAAATGCTTCAGTTGAATTCTTTGCATTTCAAAATTATGTTGTTTTGATAAAGGAAATGTTCTTTTAAAATTGAGCTATTTTTTTTTATAAATTTCAAAAGTTATGAAGAAAAAAAAAATTAAATTTGGGTCAAAAATAAAGTTATGGAAAATTGAGGGACTAATTTACAAAAAAAAAATATTGAGACTAATATACAAATTTTGAAAAATATTGGGTCAAAATTGAAAATTTTAAAAAAATTATAGGAACCATATCATGATTCATATATTATAAAGTAAAAACAGTTTTTTTTTTTTAAATTTTTTTTTTTAAGGAATTTGAAATTCTTTAAATTTAACTTTGACAAAGTATCTCACAAAATTCCTTCATTTTAAAAATTCTCCATCTAGCCAATCTAGATAATTTGCATTGAAATATTTAAATTCCCTTAAAAATTTACATTCTCTAAAAATTTTTATCATCCAAACACATTTGAAGAGTATGTTTGAGTGAGGGAATTCAAAATTAAAGGAAATTTGAAATTCCATGGAATTTAAATGCTTGATTTGAGTTCCATTTATTTCTTAAGTGTTGCTTGTGTTATGTAATTGAGTTCCTTTTCTTTTCAAAAATTTCTAAAGTGTTGTTTGTGTTACAAAATTTTCTTGTTTTCAGAAGATTAGTGATCGATTTTTCTGATTTGGACAGTGTAGAGTGATAAGTAAATGACAATAATTTAATGAACACAATAATATTATCCTAGTTTCCCTTATGACCAATGGTACATCCAGTCCTCTTGCACACTACAAGATATTTCTCCACTATTGTCAGAAAATGTACAAATCCCACCCTAGGATCTCTGCTACAAACTTCTAATAAAACTTCTAAGATAGCACACCACTATCTTAGATTAGACTACTTTAAGAAAGTACTACTTTCTTTTACAAATGATATAGTTTGATTTGGAATAAGAATATAAGAGAGGTATAATGATATCAATCCAATATTACTTCAAGTACTTTGAGAACCTTTCTGAATGATATGAAAATGAGAGGCAAGTACTTGTAAAAAAAAAAGGAAATTTGTTCAAAGTTGTTCAAGGTTTGATTGAAGGATTTTCTGTAGATTAATCTAAAGTTATGGTGTATTTATACTCCATAAACATCTCTTCAGATTCGTGGCCATTGATCAAAGAGGTTTGATGAACAAATACAATGATCTAGAGCCATTTCAGATCTGAAAAATTGCATTGCTTCTAGGTGTATTCGAATATAGGATGTGTATTCGAATACACCTCTTTGTAACGTTCAATTTTATTCAAAATTTGCACCTTGTATTCAAATACACAGTCATGTAATCGAATACATATTTTTTATTTTTGCCACTGACTTGCTGTTTGTATTCGACTACAGCAGGTCGTAGTCGAATATAGATGCGAAGCTTTTGCTACTGACTTAGCATATGTATTCGAATATACTATGCTGTATTTGAATACAACTTTGTATTTTGTCAAAAATATTAGTTTTAAGACTTTGTTAATGTAATTTTGACTTTTGAAATTTTTTTATATGCATATGTAAAGATGAATGGTTCTCATATATTTGAGCTATTGTTGTATCATTTACCTTTACATTTAAACATCTAATATGCTTGAATTTAAAGTTTATCACAATCGTTCTCTAATATTTGAGCTATGGTTCTCATGTTTTGTCATAATTTGGACTTCTTTTTGAGCTTGTTGCCTTGATCACAATCGTTGGTCTTTGTCTTTATCAAAAACATATAGTTTACATTCTCCCCCTTTTTGATTATGACAAAACGTTGTTGTTTTGGAGAGATTGCATCATTCTAACATTGTTCCCTCATAATTATGCTTACTCCCCCGTTGATCTTGAATGTATGTGGTCGATTTGAAAACTTGTTTGAAGACCTACAAAGGTTTTTAAAGAAACAACAATACCAAATTTTCTCCCTCTTTTGACATGATAAAAAAGAAGGGAAAATATAAAATATAATTCAAGCGAAGCAGCACTTTATATTTGGGGAAAATCGTGAAGCTGTATTCGACTACATCCCTGTTGTATTCGAATACATATTGTTCTGGGAATGTGTATTCGACTACACATGGGTTGTATTCGAATAAGAGAATTTCTAGAAACATGTATTCAAATACAATTATTGTGTATTCGGCTAAGTTATCGAGTTTTTGCTTAAAAACTAATTTTTCCACAGAAATTACAACATGTAACACACATATTCATATATTAAGAAAAGATAAACATCAAGGAATTAATTCTAACAACTTATCAAGAGGAAATTTTTAGATTTTAAAGAGAGATGACAAGGTATAGATACCTTTCAATTTAGAGATCGTTTTCATTTAAAATGTTAAGTTCTCTTCGTATCTTGTAAAAAGAGTCTTTAGGTAGAGGCTTTGTGAAGATGTGTTCTAATTGATTGTGTGTATCCACAAAAGTTACTTCAACATTGCCTTTGAGCACATGATCTCGCAGAAAGTGATGACGTATATCGATGTGTTTAGTCCGAGAGTGCATGATTGGATTCTTTGAAATATTTATTGCACTGGTGTTGTCACATCTTAGTGGAATGCATCCGAGATCAAGTCCATAATCATTTAATTGTTGTTTGAGCCAGAGAATATGTGCACAACAACTTCCTGCTGCTATGTATTCAGCTTTAGCAGTGCTAATGGCAACACAAGCTTGCTTTTTGCAAGACCATGATACTAATGCATTACCTAAGATATGACAAGTGTCGCTTATGCTTTTACGATCCGTTTTGCATCCTGCATAATCAGAATCAGAATATTCAACTAGGCTACATATGATACCCTTTGAATACCATAGGCCTACATTGGTTGTTCCTTTCAAATATTTCATAATTCTTTTTACTGCTACAAGATGCGATTCTTTAAGATCCGCTTGAAATCTTGCACACAAACAGACACTAAACATAATATCTGGCCGGTTGACCGTTAGATATAATAAAGATCCAATCATACCTCGATACTTTGATATGTCTATTGAAATACCTTATTCATCTTTATCAACATAGGTTCTGGAGCCCATAGGAGTCGCATTTTCCTTGCATTTTTCCATTTCAAATCTTTTGAGTAATTCTTTGCAATACTTTGCCTGATTTATGAAGATGTCATGCTTGAGTTCCTTGATGTGAAGGCCAAGAAAATAATTTAATTTT
This sequence comes from Cicer arietinum, assembly GCF_000331145.2. NCBI lineage: Eukaryota > Viridiplantae > Streptophyta > Magnoliopsida > Fabales > Fabaceae > Cicer > Cicer arietinum. The sequence goes on from NC_021161.2 coordinate 37,557,052, forward strand.
CCCATCATGGACATTTCAAATTATCCTTGCATTATTAAAGAGAATTCTTCACATATGTCATTGTTTGTTGATCCGAATATTATATCATCAACGTAGATTTGGACCAATAAGGTGTGACTATTATTTCTTTTAACAAATAATGTTTTATCGACTTTCCCTTTTTCAAATCCTCGTTCACATAGGAAGGTACTTAATCTATCATACCAAGCTCTTGGAGCTTGTTTTAGACCATATAAAGCCTTTTTTTTATTTGAAAACATGTGAAGGATTCTTGGAGTCTTCAAAGCCAGGTGGCTGTTTGGCATATACTTCTTCATTAATGTATCCATTGATAAAAGCACTCTTCACATCCATCTGAAATAGTTCAAAGTTCATAGAACAAACATAAGCAAGTAGTAAACGTATTGCTTCTAACCTTGCTACTGGAGCAAATGTTTCATCAAAGTCAATCCATACTTCTTGATTGTATCCTTGAGCGACCAATCGTGCCTTGTTGTGAACAACTATACCATTCTCATCAAGTTTATTTTTAAACACCCATTTTGTACCAATGATGTGTTTATTTCCAGGATTAGGAACAAGTTCCCGTACTTTGCTTCTTTCGAATTGGTTGAGTTCTTCTTGCATGGAAAGTATCCATTGATCATCTTTAAGTGCTTCACCAATCTTGGAGGGTTCGATTTGAGAAACGAATGCCATGTTCAAGCAAGCATCTTGTAGTTTTATCCTTGTTGTAACTCATTTGTTGATGTCACCTATGATGTTATCAATTGGGTGATCTCTATGGGTTCTCCGTTCTTTAGGAAGATTATCATTTTGCTTTTCAATGTTGAATTCTCTTTCTTGACTTGGTTGATCAATTTGATGTTCTTTGCTTGTATCATTGCTTTCAAAATCATCGTCATCATAAGAAATAATTTTGTCCTCTTTCAAGGGGTTAGTTTCATCAAAAGTTACATGCATTAATTCTTCGACTAATAAAGTTCTTTTATTGAAGATTGTAAAAGCTTTACTAGATAATGAGTAACCAATAAAGATACCTTCATCGGATTTTTCATCGAATTTTCCAAGGTTGTATTTATCGTTGTTTAGCACGAAACACTTACATCAAAAACTGTGGAAGTGAGAGATATTGGGCTTTCTTCCTTTGTAGAGTTCATACGGAGTTTTCTTAAGAATTGACCGAATAATTACCCGATTGGAAACATAGCATGTTGTGTTTACAACATCTGCCCAAAAATATTTAGGTAGGCTTTAGTCGCTTAGCATAGTCCTTACGAGTTCTACCAAAGATTTGTTCTTTCTCTCAACAACCCCATTTTTTTGTGGTGTTCTAGGTGCAGAAAAATTGTAGAAAATTCCATTTTCTTCACAAAATTCTTCAAATTAGGTATTTTGAAATTCTCCTCCATGATCACTTCTAATTGATACAATTTTGGTTGATTGTTCATTTTGGACTAGCTTGGCATAGTTTTTAAATGCTTCAAAAGCTTCATTTTTACTTGCCAAAAATAAGGTCCAAGTGAACCTTGAGTAATCATCAACAATCACTAGTCCATAGGAGTTTCCACCAAGACTTTTGGTTCTTGATGGACCAAACAAGTCCATATGTATTAATTGAAGTGGTCTTGAAGTTGAAATATCATTTTTAGGTTTGAAAGAAATCTTTGTTTACTTACCTTTTTTACAAGCGTCACATGATTTATCCTTTATAAATTTTATTTTTGGTAAGCCTACAACAAGATCATGCTTGACCAATTTGTTTAAATGATCCATGTGAATATGTGCAATTCTTTTATGTCATAGTCATGCATCATTGTTGTTGCTCACCAAAAGACATTTCATTTTTAAGGATAAAACGTCAAGATTAAGTATAAAGATGTTTTTGAAACGCTTACCAATAAATTGAATTTCATTTGTAGCTTCATTTTGGATGATGCATTCATCTTTGTTGAAGGATATCATGTATCCTTTGTCGCAAAGTTGGCTAATGCTTATGAGATTGTGTTTTAGACCTTCAACATATAAGACATCTTCAATCGAGCGGGATGGGGCTGTACCGACTTTTCCAATGCCTAAAATTTTTCATTTGTTGTTATCTCCATAGACCACATATCCCTTTGATTCAACAGTTAAGTCTCTTCTTCGTCATCTTATTGATGAAATGTCATCAATGCAAACATTAGCGCATTCTTCACTTTCTGTTTCTGAAGATGAACTCATTTTGTTGTCTTCCCAAGCTATGTATGCCTTCTTGAAGTCTTTTTTTATGGCATTTTTCTTAATAAGGTTTGGACAATCTGCCTTGATATGTCCTTGCTTCCCGCATTTAAAGCAAGTGAAGTTTTGATTTGAAGTAGAGCTATCTTTCTTTCTGAAACATTTCTTTTTGAAAGTTCTGTCATTTCTAAGAAACTTACCAAATTTCTTAACGAAGAAAGTAATGTTTTCATCTTCACCTGAATTTTCGTCTTTGATTTGTTCTTTTGATTATGTCTTTAGAGAAATGTTTTTGGTCTTCTTTCCTTGACTTTCATTTTGTTCTAACCTTCCAAGTTCGATTTCGTGTTCTTGAAGTTTTCCAAATAATGCAGGAAGATACATTTTGGATAGACTTTTCTTTTCGGAGATTGTTGTCACCTTTGGTTGCCAAGCCCTCATTAATGATCTTAATACTTTTAGATTTAGTTCATCATTGGTGAATGTCTTTCCAACAGCCGACAAATGGTTGGTTAAGTGGGAGAACCTTTTCTGTAGGTCTAAAATAGATTTTCCGGGCTGCATTCAAAATAATTCATATTATTGTGATAGTGTGTTGAGTTTAGATCTTTTTACCTCAATGGTGCCTTCATGAGTTACTTCCAACGTATCCCATATTTCTTTGGCTGTTTTACAGTGAGATATACGGAAAAATTAATCCATTCGTAGTGCTGATCGTAACATATTTTTGGCCTTCTTATCGAACAACACTTTTTTTTTTTTTATCATCATTAGTCCAATAATTTTTTATCTTTATTTCTTCTTTGTTGTTGATGACTGTTTTTGGAATGTGAGGACCATTTTCTACTGCATCCGATATGTCTTCTCCTTGTGCTTCAAGATACGTTTGCATGCGTATCTTCCAAAAGTCATAGTGCTCTCCAACGAAGCATGGTGGTTTGTTACTACTGCCACCGTCTCTGAAAATAAGTTGTGCGGAAGCCATGAGTAATGATCGAGGAGTAAGTTACCTGAACCTGTTTTGATGCCAATTGTAAGAACAGAGGTGCACCTAAGAGGAAGGGGTGAATTGGGTATTAGGAAATTTTCTTGTTTTCAGAAGATTAGTGATCGATTTTTCTGATTTGGACAGTGTAGAGCGATAAGTAAATGACAGTAATTTAATGAACACAGTAATATTATCTTGGTTCCCCTTATGACCAAGGGTACATCCAGCCGTCTTGCACACTACAAGATATTTCTCCACTATTGTCAAAAAATGTACAAATCCCACCATAGGATCTCTGCTACAAACTTCTAAGATAACACACCACTATATTAGATTAGACTACTTTAAGAAAGTACTACTTTCTTTTACAAATGATATAGTTTGATTTGGAATAAAAATATAAGAGAGGTATAATGATATCAATCCAATATTACTTCAAGTACTTTGAGAACCTTTCTAAATGATATGAAAATGAGATGCAAGTACTTGTAAAAAAAAAAAAGGAAATTTGTTCAAATTTGTTGAAGGTTTAATTGAAGGATTGTCTGTAGATTAATCTAAAGTTATGGTGTATTTATACTCCATAAACATCTCTTCAAATTCGTGGCCATTGATCGAAGAGGTTTGATGAACAAATACAATGATCTAGAGCCATTTCAAATATGAAAAATTGCATTGCTTCTAGTTGTATTCTAATACACCTCTTTGTAACGTTCAATTTTATTCAAAATTTGCACCTTGTATTCAAATACACAATCATGTAGTCGAATACATATTTGTTATTTTTGCCACTAACTTGTGGTTTGTATTCGACTACAGTAGGTCGTAGTCGAATACAGATGCGAAGCTTTTTGTTATTGACTTAGCATCTGTATTCGAATACAACTTTGTATCTTGTCAAAAATATTAGTTTTAAGACTTTGTTAATGTAATTTTGACTTTTGAAAATTCTTTATATGCATATGTATAGATGAATGGTTCTCATGTATTTGAACTATTGGTTGTATCGTTTAACTTTACATTTAAACATCTAATATGTTTGAATTTAAAGTTTACCAATAAGATATTTAGACTTCTTTTTGAGCTTGTTGCCTTGATCACAATCGTTGGTCTTTGTCTTCATCAAAAACATGTATTTTACAAAAATTGTATTCTATTCTTATTAAATTTACTCTCATAATTTCTTTTAATTTTTTTAATGTAATTAATTTAATTTTCTTCGCTCACACTTTTATTTGATTTTATAAATTAATTAATTTAAATAAAGTAATTAATTCTTCTTCTTTAATGATTTCTTTTATTTTTTATATTATACATTTTAATATAAATAAGTAAATAAAAATTGTAATAATTTTCAATATCTTAAAAATTACATAATTATCATATAAAATAATAGCATATTTCTTTTTACCAAAATATTATATTAATAAAAAATGTGACTTACAAAAGAAAAAAAAATTAAACAAAAGATAGATAGGTTGTGGTCTCAAGAATAAAATCCAGATAAAATTAACTTGGATTTTTAGTCCACCTAGAAATCGTAGTAACTTATCAAATTATTAATCCTTAAATCTTAGTTCAATTAACAAATGTTAATATTATTAAATTGGACGTCTTGTCTGAGTTCGAACTGTGACTTTAATATAAGTTAATTATGATAAAATTTACTATATCTCAGATTAAAAAAAAAACTTTGAATAAACCTTCAAAATGATGAAATAGAAAAATAGGAGATCTTCTTAGTGAATCTCACAATTTTGAGCAAACCACTAAAATTATTAACGTAGTAACAAAAAGAACCAAATTTAAAAGCAAACATATTTCATAAACATGAAGACATGATAAGTAAATCATTGAATGGAGGCACATGGTAGCAGATACAGTTAGCTTGTTGTATATACTGAAAATTCTTGAGTTGACCAAGTTGTGGAACTAGTTTGCAAGAAGCAGCATATAATGAAATGTTGAGACAGCTTGAGCATATATGTAACCATATCAAGGAACAAGTAGCTTATACTCTTATGACACTAATATCATTGCTGCAGATTGTATGAAACAGTGTCTCAAGATCATTCTTTCTTAGCTAGATAAACATAAATCAAATATAAAGAATTATCATAATATACAAATACATATATTCTAGTGCCTCTAGTGGCAGAGAACTAAAAGAAGAAATTTTCATGATAAGAAACTCAAAGGATCAATATAGAAGAATAACTTCACTATGATGAAACCACTTCTTGAAGCAATTCAGAAACCTCATTTATTAGTATCCAATTCAATCCATAAAATACTACAATTCGCTTAAGAACACACACTGAAGAAAAAACACAGAGAAGAAATATAGTTCACTAATATATATAATCTCCTAATACACAAGGATCATGGAATTGTGAAGAAACAAATTCTAGGTCACTTTCAATGAACACAAGATTCATATTTTGCTGTTTTCTTAAACTATTTAAAAAAGAAAATTGCACATAAGATTCAAAATAGTATCATGTTTACTTCCAAACAATCACCAACATGTAAATTAGCAACTACTAGTAGAGAGAGAACATACCAGAGTGAGAACCTAAAAGCGAATCCGAGAGAGCGATAGTAGAAATGCGACAATTTTAGAATTCTCTCCCGTGAAATCTCAAATTATTTCATTTTAGTCAATTCAAAATATACTTAGTCACAGGTGTTTTTCACTTTCACACCGCACTTAATTTAATTTCAGATAACGTCAGTTATTTATTTATTTATTTATTTATTTAGATTTTTATTTAATTTTAAGTAAATAATTTGATTTTTTTATATTTTAAAATATTAACAATATTATCATTTTTTAATAAAAATTCATTAAAATTTTCAAACAAAACTCATAAAATTAATTATCATTTTTAATATAATGCAAATTTCATCAAATTTATAACTCAAATATTCAAATAAATTCATTTTTTTTTATATTTTTGAATTTTTATAATAAAATTAAATAAATGACCAAATCGGAAAAAAATATTAAAAGATTAAAGTGTTATTTGAAATTAAGTTAATGGATCGCATGAGAAATTGTGCCTATGTTTTTTGTGTACAAGATAAAAAGATAATTTAACATATCTTTATAGAGTGTCATTTGCCAAAACAAGTCTCATTTGCTTATTCTTTAGGTCTGATATTTAATTTTGAGAATATGATTATAAATGTGTTGACTTTGTGTTACGAAATATGGTGTGCTAAAAATAAAAATAAAAAATATTTGGAGAGAATTGATATTGATGTGACTACCATTGTTCAAAAGGCACACATCTATTGTTAATTTTAATAGTGCTAGTGAGGTGTTTTTTATATACTAAATAGATGTCCCAATTTGCGTATATCTGATGTTTGTTGGACACCTTTATTTCCTAGTTGTTATGAGAATGTTGATGTAGGTATTAGTGTCGTAGTGAGAGATGATGGTGTAGTAGTTGCAGCTAGTTTTTGGCAAATAGTGTCACATCCTAAATCAAAGGATTAAAAATAATTAAAATTTCAAATTTTAAAATATTCTAATTTATATATTATTATTATTATTATTATTATTATTTATTATTAGTATATCAATAACCAATTTGCTTAAAATAAGGTAATATTAGTAAGTTGTTTTGTTTATTAGATACTTAATTAATAGGAAGTTTGTTTTGTTTGTTAAAGGTTTATGTGAACAATCTTTTGTTACCTAATTATCTGTTATTAAGAAGGTAAACAAAACCAAACAACTAATGAATTCAATATGTGTTCGTTTCATTTGTAAGAACAAGAGTTTAGTTGGACAAATATAGGATACCTAGTCATATTATCTTATAAATATTTATATATAAATAGATACAAAGAAGAAAATATTGAATTAAAAATTACTATGCCAACAAAGAGAGGAGTGAAAGTATGGTTGCGGTTGCAATAGCAATTAATAACAATTAACATATACGTAACTTTTTATAAAAGAACGTTTCAAGAAGTGAGTAATCACACCCTTTAAATTTATCTGATACATTTATTTTGAGAATTTGGGATGAAAAAAAGTTACATGTTATTTTATTATAAAAATAAATTTTATCGAAAATCTAACTCTATTAAAATTGGAATTTTATGAACTTCAATAATATATTATGAATTGATTTATTTACTACATTGTTTGTTGAATTTACCATTTTTTTATGATTGTTTGAATATGCAATCTTTAAAAGATTGTTTTATTATGTTTTCTTGAATGATTGTTGTTATTATATATTCAAATGAAATATTATATTGTAAATATGAGTTTATGAAGATGATTGTTATTATATATAAACTCTATATGGATGAGTCTTTTACCCCACATATAGATGAGTTTTAAACACATATGAGATGAGTTTTAAACTCTACACGGATGAGTCTTGTAACCCACATTGGATGAGCTGGTGCTCCACATGATGAGATAATACTCACTTCACTGAAGTAGTATATCTCCATATAACGATGAGATGTCATTGATTGATTTATTTTCTGCAGAATAAATGTGTGCATTGAATTTATTTGATTATGATATATGTGGATTATTGTTAATTTAATTAATAATTTTTTATTAATTATTAAAAGTAATTGGTTATTATAGAAAAATCTTAGTTATATGATATATATTTCGAAAGAGTATTTTTGGAAGAATGCGGGTGCAATGATCGATTTCTTCGATTACCGCGTCGGTTGAGAACAATACTTGTTTTAAAATTGTATGTACTATTCACTGGGATTTATTATCTCATTAAAGTGTTGTTTTCAGATACTGAGACCGTCAGGGACGTCAAGAGGTGAAAAGTCTTAACTCCTTTGAGAAGAGTAATTTCCTTAGATTAGATTAGAAGATCAAGAATAAGTAGACATAGTGTATACATTGTACTTTATTTCGGGATTAGTTATTAGATGCACAATTTTGAATATTTTGATTATGAAGGAATTTTCAGCTGTAAGGTTTTATTTTAAAAAATTTACAATTTTGAATTATTATAGTACATTTTCTCTTATATAAATATGAAGAGAAAAAATTCATTATTACCTCAATTGTTATACCGACGTAACTAGACGTTACAACAAGTCATTTCATTACTAGATTCAGAGGTAGTATAACTTTAGCTATATGGAAGGGTTTGAAATTTGCTAAAGATATGTCTTTTTTGACTGTATGTGGATTGAATAAACTCGACCTTGTATTTTTGTTGTCTTGTCTTTTAATTTGTTGTCAGATTTTCTTTAATGAAATTATCATTGATAAAAAAAAAAAAAAAATCCTTAACATTTCTAGAATTTGACAGAATCTCTCTTTATTTTATCCAAACAACATAATTTAAAGAAAATCATTTTAATTCTCCTATAAAATTAAGTTCCCTCATTAAAATGCTCCATTCAAACAAATTCTAAGAGTAATTCAAATTACTACTAAAAAACAGAGTAATTCAAATTATATTCTTATGTAATTCGAATTACATGTTGACATAATGATTCAAGACATTTGAAAATAACATATGATTTAAATTAAGTGTAGATAATTCGAATTGCATATGTTAAAATTTAGAAAAACACAATTTTTAGATGATTGTTTCTAAACAGTCATGATTTAGAAAAATATTACTTTAGTTAAAAATAACGAAGGATACACATTTATGATCCTAATTTTGACATCAAATCATAACAATTAAATTTACACAAAAGTAAACATGCATTTACAATATCAACTCCCACATTACAATACTTTAGTACATAAGTTGAAAACTTTCAACAACAATATGTTCGTTTTGAGCCGAGTTCTACTGATTAGTTAAGTGGAGTTTTCCAATTTCAATCGGTTTACTCAAGTCATGTCTGATACTTTGGTGTTAAGTGTGAGAGTTAAATGTCCTATATTGGTTGGAAAAGTAAATATTTAACAATATATAAAGTGAGATAACTGATTTACCCATTGTCTTAAGATTTTGGATGAAGGTGTCGTGTCCAACTCACTTGTACGTTTGCTCTTGACTCAATATTGATGATCCTTGTATAGAAAATCTATATAACCAAAGGTGTTCAGGTGACTTGTCTCGTTGATGTTCCACATCAACGATGGTGCAAGGGGAAATAATGAACTCACACTTGAAAGAAAATTATTGTTAGTGCAAAAGTGGTATTAGTTGCAATTCTCTGTTTGATGTTTTGATAATAACAGAACCAAACAAATAAAGAATAGATATCCCCTAAATATATTTTGTAAGTGGTCAAATTAAGTTACAATACAAAGATTTATATTAATGACTATCTATTTTAAGGCAGCATAAATTATAAGTAAATTTGAGATAATAATCTAAGTGTTTCTAAACACAAAGAATATTATCACCTAATAAACAACTAACTATGTTTACTAATAGAGCAAGTCATAATATATCAATAAGAAGTATTGCATTATGTAGTTCAAGTCAAAACGTTATAAGTATGTGTTTTGATATAAGTTAGATCCTCCGATGATTGAACTAAGACAAAAGAACAACAAGACTCTATTTCACTCTGATTTTCTAAGTCTGATGAAAGCACTCTAACATGTACCTCTAGTGATGTGAGGATCGCTCTGTTTTCGATTGACTCTGATAGTGCAAACAATGCTTTGATTGTGGTGACTCTAGAAATACATGATATGTTTTGTTTCAATTGCATCTATTGTAAGCATCTATGTTATGTTCTTCTACCTCTGATAAGTTTGGCAAGAAAGTGATCATTTTCCTCTGACAATCACATCAAACATCTAATCATATGACTCTGATTTATGATGTATGCTCTAAAAGAAGTCAGTGTTCTAATAAAAGTTAACGCTTCAAAAAATACAAAGCATTCACGCATTCTCTGATGAACATTCTGAATCTGCTACTTGTCTAAAGGTCTTTAAGACATGCTATGATCTTCGTATCCTCTGCTCCCATGTCTTCATACTAAGATAAACGGAATCTTTCATGAAGATATATATGGATACATATTAAATACTAGTCTTCCTTAAATGGTGATTGAAGATCTTTAGCGGTAATATTCTCAACAGACACTTCTACTCTCTATTTAAGAAGAACTTGCTCAAGCCAATATAGTGTGAGAGAGAGAATGAAAAAGACAACGTATTAAGAAGAAATTATGAAAAAACCAAAAACACATCAAAAGAAAAGTATGAAAATCCTCTCAATAGAGAGTTATTAGAATTGACGTAAATAATCTAAAGTGTTCTCACACACTTGTACTAATATAGGACTTGATATATATCTTTCTCTCAATGAAAGTTATAATCCTAGAAACAAATTTTGTATCAATTCAGACATAAAATAGAACTGGTATAAATCAACCCGATAGTGACAACAAATCTCTCACCTCTAAGAGGTACCTGAAAAGGTACAACAACACTCATGTACCTCAAAGGCAAGTTGCCAGGAATTTGAATAAGGTTATATTGATGATATTTGGAGTGGCTAGAGAAAAATACTCAAAGCCTGAAGAGGTAGAGTAAAGAATACGTGTATGTTATTAATTCAAATAGTGACCTAAGTCATCGGCTGTATTGAGGCAAAATCTCTTTGTAAGAAGAAGACTAGATGTAGCAACAGTCTGTTGTGAACTAGTATAAAAATATATGTATTTCCTTTATTTCTTTCTATTTTTCTCATTGTAGTTCTTTCTGATTCAACCTTCTTCTGACTAAATCTATTTTATAAAAGTAAATTAAATGTTTTGATAAAGAGTAGTATTATATAAGGCAATCAAAATATCTTTTAGAAATGGTAAAACACAATTCAAACCTCTCATTTCTTGTTTTTTCTAACACCTTCAATTGGTATCATAGTTCAATATCTTGATTGAACACTTTACCATGTAAGAGTAAAGATCCCTTAGTGCTGGAAATACTAGGGAAATGGTCTGAAATAGTGTATGTATATGGATAAATCATGTTTTCTCTTTCTTAATTTTTTTTATTTCTTTCAAAAATTGAATTGACAAAGATTGTTCGCAAAGACTATAATTGTTATCTGATAAATAGATAATACGTTTTAGCAGAACATCTATTTCTCAAATGTCAATTTTATCTCATTTCCAAAGTTTTTTTTTAAAGGTATTTTATCTTAAGGGCAAATGTATTCGTGTTAAAGTTGCTCTTATGCAAATCACTCTTCAATAACACTTTGAGTGATAAAACATAATCTTTGTATTGAGACAAGTGAATACTCAAAGAGAAGAATAGACATGAAAACAAATTGTACTATGTTTTTTGAAACAAAGTAAACATCTCAAAGTCATATCTATATGCGAGATATTGTCATATATTAAAATTATCTAAGGAAAAAACTTATTTATCCATTGTCTTAAGGTTTTTAGTGAAGATATGATGTATAATTGATCACTTGCGTAGTTGCTTTTGATTCAATAAAGATAATCATTGGATTAGAGCTGACAAATGGTTCATCCTGACCAAACCCGCTCTAGCCCGAAGCGCCTGATCCCATGAATGAGTCAGTTCAACCCGACCTACTTTGTTGTTGGGCTGAAATTTATCAAGAGTGGCCCATTTAATATGGGAATTGTGGGCCAACAACATGGCCATATTCATTTTTCTTCGAATAGTTTTTATTCTATTTAATAAAAAATTAAACAAAATTATAAAACAAACCACCCTCAGTCACCATAGTAGAAACAATAAAATAGAATTATAACACATAAAATCATATATCACCACATTTAAAAAAGAAGGGTTGAGCCGCAATTGGTGCTAGACTTGATCAGCAATCGTGAACGAAGTTGAACTGACGAATATACTAGATTGACTTTCTTGGTTAGCGGTGGAAGCATTGCGACAATGCTATTTTGTTCTTGATTTGTATAGAAATATGTTTTCTTTTTTACTTTGGTTTTCTAGAACTAGCTCAAAAATGTCATCTTTTTAAACAAATCCAAAAGTAAAAAGAAAAAAAATTATTTGAGTCAATTCAAATTTGCTCATAATAATTTCTTTTATTAAATTTCCTTTTTTAAGTTGTAGCGGTAAACAGACAGAATAAAAATGACTTGTTCATTTTTAGCCACTTTTTTAAAACCATATGTGTCAAATGACTCATTCAACTCGTTCTATTTTAACAGATCTACTTAGACGTTTCATAAATCAATATAATCAAATCGATTAAGTATCCAAGTTTCAATTAAACCGATCCAACCGACCCGTCCGAGTTGCTTGTAATAACACTCAACTAATGTAGCTACAAAATGTATAGAGATCATGCTTCTTTTGCTACACGAAAACACATTACTTCACCCAAAAAATGCTAGCTAGCTAGCAAAGAAACCGTGCCACGGATGTGAAAATTATAGTGTTGTGTGAGTTGTGACGGACGAAGAAGCGTATACAATAAAAAAAGTCACATGAATCCATCACAATACCTAGGACACCCTCCATTAATTTTCAATAACGTAGAAAAATATATTTTTTCCTAAATTTTATTTTATAAGTAGAATAATCAAATCGTAAAAGCTACTTCCTCCCTCGTTCTTTTTCCCCTTTCTTTATAAAGAGTGTGGTTTCATGCAAAATTCTAATCATATAGAACGATACCAATCATACACATGACAACAAAAACAATAATAATAAATTTATTACAAAAGGAATAATGTGGTATATTGAATTGTGGAGTTATATCAATTTCAGTTTACGTGTCGTGTAGAATAGCTAAGCACAATAAAAATAATTTGGTTAAAATTATAGTAAATCTAATATATAGCGGTTTCAAGAAATTGTTTCAAAGTGACACGTGAACATTCCCATCTTGGAAACGTGAATAATTTTGTGCTACGCTATTCATTAAAAAAAATCAAACACTCATGAGCCATGAAATATGCATGACTTTGTTACGCAGTATAGACCAATGCATGCATTACATTTTTTGATTTATTTTTATTTTTATTTTTTTTCATCTTTGTTTTTCTCTTTCTTTGTAGAATTTGTGTGTATATATATATAAGACATGAGTTGCTCAATTCCTTTACCAGCTTCACTACTTGCATTTGATTTAGGGGTTGAGTAGGAAAGAAACCCTAGGTTTCTTGAATTCTCCTATAGCAATCCCTAAACTTCTTGTTATCAAAAAAAGATTTTTCAAAATATAAAGAAGAAACACTAATTAAGAGAGGAGATGGAGAAACACATTCATTTGGCTTTTGTTTTTGGCATACTAGGTAACATAGAAATGGTTTTCTTCCCATTGTTTTGTTTAGTTGTTGTGCAAAGTTTTAAATTGTTATCCATTTTGTTTGATTTTTATGCAAAGGTTTAAATTGTTACGAGTTATGTCGTCATAATTGATATTATATAAAATATAGGTAAAATATATGAAATGATCGTAATTGTAATCGTGCATATTTCAAAAACTTTAATTAACTTTTAGACTGCAATTTAAAACTTTTCTTTCCTTGTTTGCTCATTTTTTCTTGCTTTATTAATTTTTTATGGAATTATTTCTTGTTTTCTAGTACTTAAATATCAATTTTTACATAAATATGTATTTCAAGCAAATCCACTCCATTGTTCATTTTGATTCCTTCTTTTTGTTATACTTCTTTTATTTTACATGCAACAATATATTAGATCTAGTTCATATAGAGTGAACAGCTCATTTTTAGAAAAAATAATATTACATATACATGCCTAAATAATCAAGAGTGTGAAATGAAATATCATCCTTGATTATTTCACAATATTATGTTATGCAAATGAAGAACTTAACATATCCTTCTTTTGATTCTTAGGTAACATCATTTCCTTCATGGTGTTCTTGGCTCCCCTGTAAGTAGATATTATAACTTATGTTTAGAACTTAACATCTCACTTAATATTTTTCTTTTGATTAAAAATAATAAACAAGTTATATAATTATTTAAGAGTTTGTCTAATGTGGTCTTAGTTCAAAAATGAACCTTGCTATTTTTAATAAAGTATTATATTTGTTTTCTATTTTTTATTATAAAAAAAATTCATTTTTTTACTAATAAGAGCATTAAGAGTCATTCCTTATATCACTTTTTAATGACCATAAATTATCAATGTAAATTGTTTTACAACAAATACAAGTTGTTGATTAAAAGTTAATTTATGACAGCAGTTACGATTGTGTGATGAGATAATAAAATTATTGATTTTTATTATTTCTGGGTGTAAAACTGGTTTAGACTAAGAATACTCCTTCTTTTTCTTTATTTTAATATGGTAAAGTTGAATATGTTTTTTTACTCAATTTCCTGAATTTTTTAGGCCAACATTTTACCGAATATGGAAAAAGAAATCAACACAAGGTTTCCAATCACTTCCCTACTTGGTGGCTTTGTTTAGTTCCATGCTTTGGCTATACTATGCCATAGTCAAGACAAATGCTCGTCTCCTCATTACCATTAACTCATTTGGATGTGTCATTGAGACTATTTACATTGTCATCTACACAATCTATGCCACCAAAGATGCCAGGGTATATTCTATATTATCACCAATTATAAAATAGAATTTAATTTATATATATTGTCAATTGATTTTTTTTTATATTATCAATCAATTACAACCGTTAGATTAATTAATAATATTTAACTTTTATTATAATCATTTATAAAATCACTCATATTATCACCCATTATTTATAGAATTAGCTACAAAAAATGATAGAAAAAAAAATGTAATGTGATCTAATTTTGTCGTTAAGTGTAAGTGATGTCAAAATTAGAGATCTATATATTTTATTTTTTTTGCCCCTTATTTTTGTGGTAATTTAAATTTTTCTAATAATAAACCTTTATAATATTTGGAGATACTATATAATTAATGAGCTTTTGAAAAATTGAGATACAGAAAATAATTACAACTTGTATGATAAGTTTCTATTTACAAAAATTATAATCACAACAAAAATACATGAACGTTTCGAAAACGTGATAACAACTTTACTATGAATTTGATGGAAAACGTGATAGAAAAAAGTTTGACCATATGATTAACACTCGTGATGTATCCGTGACGCAAACTCTTATAACATTCGTCACTTTCCATAATCATTACAACAATAATTCATTTTTATTTTTCTATATGATCATAGATAGTAATTAGTTGTTAATTTTAATTGCAGATCTTAACGGTAAAACTATTTATGGTGATGAATGTGGGCTCATTTGCCTTGATCTTCTTTACCACCCAATTTGGTATGCATGGTTCCCTTCGAGTCCAAGTCCTTGGATGGATTTGTGTATCTTTTGCGGTTTGTGTCTTTGCAGCACCTCTATGCATTGTGGTGAGTGGAAAATCTAATTAATTTTTAAGTGCTTATTTAAGTTATAATTATTTATTCTCTATTTACCAACATTTTCCATTAATTCTCTCATATCTTAAGTATCAAATGATATCTTGATTTGTAGGCAAAGGTTATTCGAACAAAGAGTGTAGAGTTTATGCCATTCAATTTGTCATTTTTCCTCACATTAAGTGCCATAATGTGGTTTGCTTATGGTCTCTTACTCAAGGATATATGCATTGCTGTAAGTATATTATATATATATATATATCTAACTTCTATATTGATTTTTTTTATATAAGCAACTTCTATATTGATCGATTGTTAATTTAAACATAAATAAAAATGTAGGTTGGTCCAAGGGTGAATTAGTAAATAAACATTTGTTCATATAAACATTTACTATCTATAAAATTTCAAATTTCTACTTTTAGTCCATATAAAAAAAAAATCTCAACTTTTAAGTTTCAAATAAAAATTCCTTCAATTTTAGTTTTTATTTCAAATTTTCTTGATTAAATATTGATACTTTTAGTTTCTAAAAAAAAAAATCTTTTAGAATCAAAATTGAAATTAAAAAAATTTAAAGACTAAATTTAAAAATTTATAATTTTATAAGAACTAAAAATATATTTAATACTATTTAAATAATTATTTCACTAAAATTAATTACGTGAATTTAAAAAAGAAAATCATGAATTACATGAATGCTGGTGTGTCTTCTTTTTAATTAGACAAACAAAACAAAAACAGCTATATATGTGATTTGATGTAAATCATTGTATGACATGTAAAAGAGTTATATATGTGATCTAAAGTGTTAACATAATCCTAAGACTTTGTATAATCGGACTTTGAATTTGGGATAAAATTTATGATCTTACAATTATGTGTGGATTGTTATACCATTTCATCTATGAACAAAAGAAATTATTATAACATAAAACATTTTTATTAAAATATTTCTAGTTAGAAATATCTTTTTAGCTTTAGGCCCATTTGGCTATGTTGGACCATTTTTTAAAAATGATTTCTTATGTGCAGCTCCCAAATGTGTTGGGTTTCACATTGGGACTACTTCAAATGTTGTTATATGCTATTTACAACAAAGGTAGCAAGGTATCTATAAAGGAGGACTATGCCCTAAACCCAATGACAAACGTTGTTGTAGTGAACCCATTAGGAACATGTGAAGTAGTTACAATTCCAGATATTGATATTGTGACTACTCAAGGAAAAGATGGTGCAGAAGAAAAGGAGAAAAATGTGGAAAATCTAGCATGATATATATAGCATGCTTATGGTGTTTGTTATGTGAATTCATGTGGTTTTTAATGTTCTTCAATCGGTGTAATAATACATTAGTATATGGCTAAAAGTTAAATGATGTAATGTTGGTTGGAGTACCATTGTACTCCTTTCAATAAAAGTTTTTTTTATAAAAAAATTATTTGTTGGATTAATTAATTCAATTAATGAATATATGGAGTAATAATATAGTTTGGTACTTTAGGAATGAAGATATATAGATGTTGGAGTTATAAGAAGGTTGTGGTTTAACTACATTTACTATGAAAAATAACACCTATATAATTCTTATCAATAACTATTTTACACAGATCCTTTTGGTTTATACTTGTCTATTTATGAAAGTTACATAACAAAAACTAACCCACTAAGCTATTAACTCACTAAACTACTAACTAACTCTAACAGAATAAAGATTACAACAAGAACAACAAAGTTTCATCATCTATGCTTAATACCCCCTTGCAAGTTAGAGGTTGGAAGATGTCCACCATACCAAACTTGAAAATAAAAATGTGAAACACATTGGGACCTAAAGCCTTCTTGAAGACATCTGCAAGTTGAGTTGTAAGGTCTAGTGACCTGTTAATTGAATTACAACAGGTAAACCCTGAATCAACCAACAAATACAAACACTATAAAGAGCAACCTTGAACACATCAAATTATGACAAAGAAATTCCACCCAAGGGGATATCATCTACATAACTCAGAACAACAATAAACGAAGTCACAGTGGTGTAAACAACAAGTGTGTGGTCAGGTTGTGCTTGTTTGTAGCCATGAGCAAGTAGACAAGTAGTAAGCTTGTGAAACAATGACTCGCTTGTTTAAGACTATACAAAGACTTGAGGAGCCTACACACTTGCCCTTGTCTAAGAGCTATGACACCTTGAGGTGGCTTCATATAAACCTCTTCATGGAGATATCCACAAAGGAAGGCATTATTGACGTCGAGTTGGTAGAGGTGTCATCCATGAATTGAAGCCAATTTCAAGCTTCATAGCTTCTTGCCACTTTTGATCCTTTCTAGTTGCAACATAAAGTGAGAGTGCATAGGACTAGTGATAGATGCGAATAAGAGAGGAATCGGGACAAAAGGGTAGGCAAAGTTTGTTGATGTAAGCCTTAGCGTCAATCTATTTTACATAGATTATTATTTGTATTATGAATTTAATTCATACATATAATTTTGGATATATGTACACGACATCATTTATTTATTATGTTATTAATCGTATAATATAATAAAGTTCTTATAATAGATAGTTTGTTTAATAGAACATCAAGTGTTACTTGATCGTGAGACTTTATTAAACATTTAGAACTTTATTCTTAAAGTATCCATAGTCAAAAATATTATTGTTAATTAGGACGAATATAATACATTGAGATTATTATGTGAGTAAACTGATGACCACATCTCACATGTCATGAATATGAGATATCAAGTCATCACATTGACATAAATATTAGGGGTAATATTTATAGTGGATTGACTCTCATGAGAATACTATATAATTGTTGTGTAAGTGTCATTAGTGATTTGTATGTGACCATAGTGAGTAGTCATTCGACTTGAAGTCACTACGATCCCTACATGGTGCATTGTAGGCTTTAAGCCATGAAATATTTTCTGTAGCATGAAAATCATAAAGGTAGTTATTAGACCCGCAATAAACCACATGGAGGGATGTGAGTAATATAGTTATGATTTGTGCATCCTACATAACATGAGTTATGTCTTGGGCCTATCGATAAAGTGAGACCGTAGAAATCAATGACCATGATAGAATGAACCAATATGTGATATTGGATCTATTGGTTTTATGCGTCTACTTGAAGATTGTGTAAGACCCATTACCAAATTATCTAAAACATGTCAATTGGATCCATACACCTCAATAATAGCAGAGACAAATAACAATGAATAATAAATTAATCAAACATAACTGAAAACTATATTCATAAATATAGTTTACAACTTGTTTAATAAATTCTTAAAATATTACATCTTGAAAAAAAAAACTACAAATGTCTGATTATAACATCAAATTCTAATTTCAACTAGTCTTAAGTTTTGTTTGTTTTATTTTCATTCTAGAAGGACCAAAGTGTCTAACATTTATAACTTAAGACACTAAAATAAAATAAATAAAATTTAAAAGACCAAATTAAAATTTAAAATTAATTTAAGAGACTAAAAAATGTAATAATTTAATCGAAAAAATAAAGAATATTAATTGATTAAACGATATCATTTAATTATTAATGAATTAATTTTTTTCTATCAAAACATATCAAAATATATATATATATATATACTTTGGATAAGCCTCCACTTTTAAATTAGATATAATAAATGTTAAACATTTAATTTATATTTTTTGGAATCAAATATTTATTATGAGGCAAATTGTTGTTATTTTGTTTCTTCAAAAAATGATGGTTTTGGAAAGGATAAAATATCGAGAGTGACAGTTTATTTAATTAGAACACAAAAATCTCCCTTTGAAAGTTTGGGAAAATGGCTTCTGTAATATCAAAACCATCATCACATTCACATTCACATTATTCAACAACAAACCCATTATTCTCTTCTTCAAAATTTCACTATTATCTTCACAACAATGCTTCAAAGTTTTACGCTTTCCCTTCAAAATCAACAATTTCTGTCACCCTCACTCACCCTCCTTCTCGTGCTACAAATGATTTTCATTCCTTTTCTACTCAAGAATCCGACCCGGTTATGGAATCGGATATTGACCCGACCCGTGATAGGAGAAGGGTTGTTAGGGTGGCGTGGGAGAAATTGGTTCGTTGGTCAAGGTCTTGGCGCTCCAAGTCTAACACTGATGTTCTCCAACGCACTAACAAGGTTTACTTTCTTCCTTTTCAAATTTAGGGATTTTATTTTAAAATTGGTTATTCATTCCCTATTACACATTTTCTTGGTCATTCTTTTCAGGTTATAAAATTTGTGGTATTATTTATGCTCTAATATGGTTCAAAGTATTTTAATTTTATAATATCTTGATGTTATGTTACATTATCCTAGTTTCTCTCACATGGAATAATCTCAAAGTGTTGAAGTATTTTAGATTATTTCTTAAGATTATGATGTTTATTCAGTTTGTAGTGTGGTTTTTATGACATTGAATTTTTGTTGAAAAGGTGGTAGTGCTTGGAGGGGGATCGTTTGGGACGGCAATGGCTGCTCATGTTGCAGACAGAAAGGATCAGTTAGAGGTCGTCATGCTTGTTCGAGATCCTCAAGTTTGCTCGTCTATCAATGAAAGGCGCTGCAATTGGTAGCTT
The DNA here is from genome assembly GCF_000331145.2 of Cicer arietinum. Classification (NCBI taxonomy): domain Eukaryota; kingdom Viridiplantae; phylum Streptophyta; class Magnoliopsida; order Fabales; family Fabaceae; genus Cicer; species Cicer arietinum. The sequence goes on from NC_021161.2 coordinate 37,577,208, forward strand.
TCTTTGTCCTTGTCATCTTACATACTTGTTAATTTGTGAATTGTGTTCATCTAATTTCATCATCCATTTCTATTGTGACTCTTTGTTCTTTTATCTTTTGCAGTAACTACTTCCCGAATCACAGGCTGCCAGAAAATGTAGTCGCAACAACTGATGCAAAATCTGCTTTGCATAATGCGGATTACTGCTTTCATGCAGTGCCTGTTCAGGTCATTTGATTTTGCATTTCTTCTTTAATTTTTAGATAGTAGTAATACTATTCATAGTTTTTACATTGTGGTATTATGCACATTTTGGAAGCCTCCGCAACTGCATTGTGACCACAATCGCAGCCGCATTCGTCTACACTTTTTCTCAACGTCAAGGATTATAGCGTAACTGAACC
>NC_021161.2:37577833-37605234 GCF_000331145.2 Cicer arietinum
TTTAAAACATCGATAGTGTTGATGTTTTTCAGTAAGTCCAAGTTTTTGTATAGTCGAATAAAATGCATATGGCGAACCTTAGCATTTATCTTTTGTATAATACGCAACCGTCTGAATCTTTTGTTTATGTTATTGTAGTTCAGCGCAGCTTTTCTCGAGAGTGTGGCTGATTATGTTGATCCAGGTTTGCCATTCATATCTCTCAGTAAAGGCCTGGAGCTTAATACACTAAGAACAATGGCTCAAGTTATTCCTCAAGCACTACGAAACCCTCGCCAGCCTTTTGTTGCACTGTCAGGGCCTTCTTTTGCTCTGGAAATAATGAACAAGCTACCTACAGGTTACAATGACATCTGTCGATCTTGTTTTTATTTTTCAAGTATGTGTATGATTATAGCAGAAAGCCAATAATTTTTATCATTTTTGGTTCCATTGTAAAAATACAGCAATGGTTGTGGCATCGAAAGACCAAAAATTGGCAAATGCAGTTCAGCAGCTACTAGCTTCAAATCATTTAAGAATCAGCACATCAAGGTAGATGAGTTTTAATAGATTCATAAATGAAATTGAGTTTCATTTGTAAATGATTTCTTTTCATCTCTATTAAGACTTCTTTCCTCCCTTGTCTTGTCTGAAGCAAGTGTTGTCAAGCAGGGACTGTAGCAGTGTTATAGCACAGCCGAATTTAAACTAAAAACCACTATTGTCCTGCGATACACAATTCAATACAAAGTGTTGTCAAATAGTGACTATGGTAGCTATAGCACGGTAGCGTAGTGGGATTTGAATAAACTGCTATTTTCCATGGTTTGCGATTGACAACATTGCGTTGAAACTATGTCTTTTGTTTGCTTTAATCTTTCTGTTTATGTTTGATGCATGATATGCGAAAACAGTTGTATACAGATTTTGATGCAAATGTTCAGCTTGTAATCTCTGATAACTCCAGTGATGTTACAGGAGTCGAAATAGCAGGTGCCCTCAAGAATGTACTAGCAATAGCAGCTGGGATTGTAGTAGGTATGAATCTTGGTAACAACTCAATGGCTGCTCTTGTCTCACAGGGCTGTTCCGAAATACGGTGGCTTGCAACAAAGGTAAATGATTTCTATTAAATAAATATCACAGCTCATGTGAATCATATCTCGTGTTGATACTAAATAGAACTCAATCAATATAAATCTGTAGTAAGTATCTATTATTATGGAGATGAATCTCGAATCCCGTTTCATTCTAGTGAGTCACTACCTAAACTTAGAGTAATCAACCACTTTTTTTGTCAATTTTGAAGAACCTTCCACTTTTAACTCGCTGTGATCCAACTCGCAAATTCGCGATCCTAGCGACAATTCCACCACCTGCAATCTTCGTCACGTCGCAGTATGCTACCCTTTCTTCGACACCTATGTTTGGACGATTAACGATCCAACTCGTAATCCCACCTACATTGGCCATGTCACTGGTTTTTACTTAAAAATTACATATTTTTATTGGTAATGTATCTTATGATTCATAAAAAGATTTGATTCACAGAATCTAGATTTGATAACGTTTTTTGTGTGCACATTATACATAAGTTCATGATAATATGCAGTCTATTGATGTACACATGCACATTTACTTTATCTTTATATTTTCATTTGGCATATAAAGTCTTCCATTTTTTTACCCTCCAAATAATAATAATATTTCTCTTTATTCTTATTATCTTTTTGAAGATGGGTGCAAAGCCAACTACAATAACCGGTCTGTCAGGAACTGGAGACATTATGCTTACATGTTTTGTCGACCTTTCGAGAAATAGAACTGTTGGTGTGCGTCTTGGATCAGGCGAAAAGCTTGAGAACATACTTAATTCCATGAATCAGGTAGTGTTCAATTGTGCTTGATCATACACAAAATTATTCAAAGTGACAGTTACTGAAATTAGCATCCTTACTACGCGCAGGTAGCAGAAGGCGTCTCAACGGCTGGAGCTGTGATTGCTTTGGCGCAGAAATATAATGTCAAGATGCCAGTATTGACAGCAGTCGCTCGTATCATTGACAATGAACTTACTCCTAAAAAAGCTGTTTATGAGTTAATGAGCCTCCCTCAGGTTTTTTACTTTTACCCTTCTCTCCGAAGAAGTATATTGGGCTTCCTTATATATAGATTATGGATTTAATTGTTATGTATGGACATGGTAAAGTTTTTTTACACTGTCAACCAATCATAATCATTGAATCATTAAAAATATTTGACTTTAATCATATCTACCTTAAAAGTCATACAAATGATGGTTTCGTTTGGTTGTGAGTGTAAAAAGTTTTACATTGACAATGCATCAAAATTAATCTCTCAGACTATTACAAGTTTGATTGATGACAATTTTGCATTGCAGGTTGAAGAAGTATGAAACCTCCCAACACATTGTTTAACTACTAGCTACTTTTTAACTGCTGATTGAAAGGCATTTGTGTAGTTAATTCTTTTTCACCACTGTGCTTTTATGATGTGAAGGCATTGGTGATAACAATTTTGCATAATTGGAATTGAACCATACAGTTAAAGAAGAATTTGATAAATGTGTAGATTCTGGACAACGTATATACTCTTAGCTTATTAATGCATGTCATTTCTTTGTGCAAAGTGGTTTCTCTTAGATGAAAGTTATGGTTGGTGTGAGTAGGTTAAAAAGTCCATCATGTTCAGGATTACCTATAAACTCCAATGTCATACATGGAAAATGATATTGATTTATTGAGAACTATTCTAAAATCAAATTATCATAAAATAGAGTTTTGGCAATATCTTTATGAGGACAAGTATAGACAATACTAACATCTCTGTGGTGATTTCATAATATGAATATCATGACTTGGTGTTTGTTTGTGTATGACCTTGATTTTGAATGAATTTATCTTTGTAAAATTAATTTTTAGTATAAGTAAGTTAAGTATAAAATAAATTATGTTTGAATATATTCTCGTAAAATTGAGTTAAATACTAAGTTTGAAGTTAAAAATTAATTCTTTTGACAAAAAGTTTAAATTTTAACCTCAAGTTAGAATTGTTTTAGATAGAAAATATTATTAGTAGACTGAGACATACATTCAAAAGGTTCTAAACACAAACGTACATTCAAAAGGTTTTAAACACACAAGAATAAAGACACAAGTTATGTGTGAGACATTTTTCTTACTTTGGAATTTCTTTTGAAATGACAAATGTTAGTATATCAATTTTATGTTGTGGTTGGAGATTAAACCTTAAACTAATTTGAGGCTTGTTTTCAAAAATTGTGGCAAAATCATGTTGACCCGATGGTTCAACTTATTTGAATTACCAATTTGTTTGGGAGAAAATTTTCACTCTTCAATATCACTTTGAATATTCACATTTGAAAAAACAAAGTACAATTTCAAACAAATATTATGTCTAAAAGTATACTTTTATCATATTATATCGAATTCTGACGGATAAGTATACAATTAAAATAAATGAGCTAAATTTTTTAATCCAATTAAAATAAATGAGCTAAAGTTTTTAATCCATTTTCCTAAATCATATCATTCTATTTTGGGCACTACTAATCACCCCTAACCACTAAAAAATTTCATGTTTTTCAAAAATGTACTTTTAGACGACATAAATTGTCTAAAATTATACTTTACAACAATTTTTTTTAGATTTGTACATTCAAAGTCATGTTGAAGGTGAACAAAGTTATTCTCATTTATCTCGCCACATTTTAGTTACATTGATGACAAATTTGGATTGACCAACTTTGCCATGTCTATTTTGAGTAATAAATGAACAAGTACAAACAATTTGTTCTATGGTAATGACAAATTGTCTATATTAAGTTTTTGTTTGGATATACATTTGCATCACCATTTTCCTGTCCAAATATGTTTCCACTGAAAATATAAAAACAAGAATTTATAGTTTTCCAAACATGTTAAATCGTGATTTTGATGATGAAAGAATAGTGAGGTTTTAAAATATGAAAAGATAAAGAGAAACAAACTGTTAGTAACTGTCATTTTAATATTGTAACTGCTCTAATAACTGTTTTGTAACTTCAATTTAATTACTAAATAAATAGAGAATAGGGGTAAGGGATATGGATTGGGTATTTTATATGTTGGGTTGGTTTGGGAGAGACTAGGCTCTCTAATAATCAACTGCTAATATAGAAGGTGTGTTTGATATCTGACAGGACATCAACACATATAACTATTTAATACTTTTCATTTTTTTAAATTATTATAACCGTCTGTGTCGGTGTCTTGACCATGTTTATCCGACAGTGCTTCATACTTAGTAAACATCAACGTAACAATGCATCAACTGATGTCTAGTTAGATTTTACTCTCATTTGCTTTCTATTTTTTTTTTACTTAATGGTTCTTTTATAAGATGCCATTTATCGCATTGCAGTCAAATGATAATCTACATAAAGACTTGATAATATTTTCTTTCCTTCTTGTATTTCTTTAACAATGCCCAATTGAGCATATAAAAGGGTAAACAAAACAAAGGTCAAAGTTACTTGAACCATGTTGATTGTTGAGGTAACTAACTAGTTACAAGGACAATATTACTAGGCATGGAATTCTATCAACCTTACCAAGCACAACCAAATAGATTTTGGTTGCTATCCACAGAACACTAACCCTGAAAAGCTCACAAAATCACCTCAAAATTTAGAAGCTGAATGGCCATTGAAAAATGATCTTTAACATACCCTATTTCCCTCTCCCTTGTTGCTTCTCCATGTTGACTTCTTTTAAGCACTTCCCAAGTGAATAAAAAGAGACAAAGCAATGAGGCAAAACTTGCAAGATTTCTGAGATAACAGAATAAAGAAGCTGTGAGACCCAATCACTCCCTCTTGTCTTCCTCTCGATCTTCGACAACTCCAAATACATGATGATCGGTAGACAGTGATGTAGATGATGCCTTTCTGTCCTTTCTTTCTAGCATGGTAGCCATTTCTCCAGACACCTTAACTCCACTTCCAACAACTGTGATAGCTTCCTCATCAAAGTCATCCCCTGTCTCTTCTGAGTACGCATACCTGCAATAAAAGCCCGCGTAAAATGTCACTTGCTATGTCAGTGTAACAATATTTCAATTTGGTTACCTGCAAGCATAGTTCTAAATTGCAGTCTGTCATCACAATCGCAGCTGCAATTTAACGGTTTTATAAGCCTCAGCAATAGCTGCATTTGTCTGCATTTTACCTAAATATAAAGGTTCACAACGTAACCGAAACCTCAATTTAAAACTATAGCTGCAAATCCATTTTTCAAAATCATCACTCGTTATGTTATAGCCTCAAACCTCATGAATAGGGATGGGAATAGGCTAGGCCGTCCGACAGGGGCCTATGGCCTGGCCTACTTATGGCCTGGCCTGGCCTGGCCTATTTAATAAAAAGACCAGGCTCAGGCTATTTTTAAAGCCTATTTATTTAAATAGGTCAGGCTCAGGTTTATAAAGAAGCCTATTAGGCTGTACAGGCCGGCCTATATATATTTAATTATTTATTAATGTTATTTTTTATTATTATATTAATACTATTATTTCCTATTTTAAATTTTATCAATTAGACAATTACTCAGTAGTCATTCCATATTCGATAGCCATTCCATATTTGGTAGTCATTCCATATTCGGTAGCCATTCAATTAGTCAATAACTCAATAGTCCTTCCATATTTGTTTGAGAGGTAATAATTGGTACATTTGTTTCAAAAAAAAAATCTATTCTTTGAAACCAAAAATTATGTTTTAGGGTTTAAAGGATGTTTGTTTCAGATTTTTTTAAAATTATTTTGTTAGAAAAATTATTTTTTGTTTAATATATATAGATATGTACATTGATATTGGTATGTGGAGAGCATTTAAATATTTTAATATGAATAAGGCTTTTAAATAGGCTTTCAGGCCAGGCCAGGCTTTTAAAAAGGCCAGGCCAGGCCGAAAAAAAAGTCTATGATAGGCCGTAGGCCAGGCTTAGGCCTAAAAAATTAATCGTAGGCCAGACTCAGGCCTTGCAAAGCCTGGCCTGGCCTGGCCTATTCCCACCCCTACTCATGAAGTACGTTTGTTTTATTTTGGTTCAAAAAGCTAGAATGCTCATCAAGCGAAACATATCTTATGCCTTTCCAACAGAGACATAAAGAATCAAGCTTATATGGATTTTACAAACTATGTCAGAATTAATAATTAAATACCTCTTTTTTTGTATGTTTACTTTTTTTAATTTTGTGCTTCACGAAGTGAACAATAGTAAAGTTAGACTATACCTGGTTGGATTTCGAGATGGGGCCCAGAGAATGCAGATCACTATCAGGAGGGCATAAGCAAGCAAAGTCCAGAAAGCTGGGATGACCCAAGCTCTTCGCCACAGTTCACCTAAAGGGTCAGACGCATTGAAGTACAGCTGAAACAAGAGTCAATAAGAGCCTGAGAGACTTCTAGTTATTTATTATTATAAAACAATCAAGACTATGAACTATACACTTCTCCTGGTTAGTCAGGAGCTAATCTCAGAAAGTTCGTCAAATTTTCTTGTAAAGTTTTCATTCATTGAAGTAGGTTTGACTATCATTTAGTACTAGTAGCAAAGTTCGTGGCTTAAGGAGCAACAAAACAAAAGGCAAAGGGGGAAATAAGGAAGGAAGTAGTAAAGATACAAAAGACTACCTCATAGCCAATCCATATTACTGAAAGCAGCACTGTCAGTGCAAGAGAATTTGTAAAGTTCCTGTACAACTCAAGTTTTCCTGTACTTTTCCGAATCTGTGCATATAATCAACAAATGGACACAATCATTTTTAATTGACAGCCAAGAAACTGAAATGCTAGTTAAACCTGATTCTAGAGAGGAAATGCACTATCTTTAATGATTTCCAAGAAAACAGTGATCTTAATTAGTTTGAAGCTTTGACCATTCCTCAGTTATTGGTTTTTAATCCATCATAGACGCATCATACTTTCTAAAAACACACAAAAGCTATTTCCTAAATCTTTTGTTCTAACTCAATCCTACAAAACCAATTGGTAAGATAAAGACTGCCCAAGCTTTATAAGCACTACTCAAGCAATATCTCTGGCCTCTGGGCGAAGTGGGACTAATTCCACTCGCTCACACTCAACACAATGAAGGTGTTGAAGGTTGCAATGAAGGCAACCCAGATGCCACAGTTAGGCAGCTAGGGGGGGACCGCAATTCATGCGGAATTTCCAACACTAAACGTGCTTCTTTTCTTCCCCTATGTTGAGCCATCATAAAACTTTGGTAGGCATGTCAGAATAACAATTATAGTCGACACAAATTGTCGAACCTGAACCTTTTAGAAATTCATTCATTGGACTTGAGCCCATTGAAATATTGCCTCTCTCACAAGCTAACAAGAAAGGGAGACAATATTATACTCATGCACAAATGAAAGCAAGGACCAGGACAATTATTGTATATACTAGGTTACCTGAAGCTTCTCCAGGGTTTTAGATAATGATTGAAAGATCCAAAGAATAAAGCAAGCATCCAACAGAGCCACAGGTAGCACTAAGAAAAGCCTTGCTTTTCCAGAGAAGTCGTTAATATTACCGAGATGTTCAACCAACTCAAGTGCTTCTGAGGCCACAAAATACACCACCCCAAGAAGAAGGACTCTTGAGGTTAGACCACCAAGCGTTGGGCGGACAACTCCATAACCCATGGAAACAACCAAAAGAAGAAGCCTCGACACCGTCTTCTTGACAGCTGTGAATGTCACTGCCCATAATGTAATTACCATTGGCCTGCTTCCCGTTGAATTGAAATTCGCATACTCAAAATACCACAGGGCCATTTCACACATGCCGAGGCCTATAACAGCAGTGATGTGGTAATGCAACTGTATCACATCTTTCCAATACTGTACGAACCAGAGAAACCAAACCAGACCAAGAAAAAGGTAAGCTAAAGACATCAAACCATAAAATGTCATCAATGGCATCATCTTCCCCGGTAGATAACCATCCGGATTTCTCCAAACAGTTCTTCCGGAAATCACCGTGTCCTTCAGTTGAGGATCACAAAACATGAAATACAAATAATACATTCCAGTACTATTTATGTCAACAGTTTGAATAACCATGTTAGTCTCTTCACTCTGCCCTTCGAAAAACGTCTGCAAGCGTTTTGGCCCATTCGGGTCATCAGGGTTCTCAAGGATGATAACCTCCCCTAACTTACAAGAACCTTCTTTAGCAAGCTCTGGGGTGCAGCATATAGCATCAGAGTTCAAAGAAACACCCCCAATGTTATTCCTATCTTTCACCTTAATGATTATAGCTTCAACCAACCCTGTCTGTTGCTGCATCGCACTTGCCTTTTGAGCTGATTCTTTCGTTCTTCGAAAGGTGATAGACTCAAACCTGACATTAACATTAGCATATTAAAATTTAAAACTCTTATCAACCATATCAAATTTGATCAACTAAATTTTACTAATAAATACTATCTTTATTTTTGTAACCATTAAGTAGGGAAACATTTTGCCCCAAAAAAAAGTAGGGTAATATTTGATACATTTAAGGAATACCCTACTTATAAGTAAATCATTATAAGCAGGGTATAATTTCAACTTTGCTAGTCAGTCTAGTCCCTAAAATTACTAAACGAAAACACATTCGGGGATGTTTTTAATTTTTAATAGTTTTGATACATTAAAAGACTATAGTGACAATGCCACACGCATTTATGGACCAAAATCACTGCTCACCCAATAATAAAAAAATCCAAATGTTTTTCATGTTGTGTACTTATCAACTAAATTTTACTAATTCTTACAATCTTTCTTTGTAACCATTTAACCGTCGTCTAGAAACTTGTTTGGCACTGAAGGAGGATTCTTTCCTAATAACTGGCTTTCTCTATACACAAGAGAAAAGGTTCAATCCTCTGGCTAGTTGCTTAAAGTTTGAGTCCCTTGTCCCTCAAACCAACCGCATGTTTATTTGTCCTAATAAGTATTACAATAAACCTTCAATTTGGTTCCTAAACTATCATTTTCTCCCCTATTTCGCCCTTAAACAATCGAAATAGAATAAATATTTAATAATCCATAAACTATTCTCAATCTATGAAGTTAGTCCCTCGATTACTTTCAAAGAAGACAGAGTGATAGTTAAAGGACTACTTTTATAGATTAAGGGCGTGTTTGATTCAATCGAAGGGAGGGGAGGGATTTTTAATGGTTTATTTTGGTCCTTGAATGTTTGAGGTGTTGTCACTATATTCTTACAAAATACTACCTCCGGTGTTTCTTATAAGAGACAAATGAGATACAAATGGATCAACAAAAATTGATGTATTTAACCTATATTATAATGAACCAATACATTGTATCTCATTTGTCTCTTATAAGAAGAACTGAAGGGAGTATCAAAATTACAAAAACATCATCAAACCCATCTCTCTTTAGTCAATTTTATCCTCAAATAAATCTTTCGTTACTCAATTTCATCCCTAAAATTACTTACCGAAACACACTCAGGATGTTTTGATAATTTTGATACATTCAAATCTCACACATTTAGAAACCAAAATCACTATCAACCTAATGATAAACTAATCAAAATGGTTAATGACATCTTGTCCACTTACTCAATCATGATTTCATATTTACCAAAATTGGGGGATCCAAGTTAAAAAAAAAAAAAAAACTTGTTTTTTTTAATCTTAAATAAAAATGTAACAAGGGAAAAAGAAAAGAAAAAAACCTAATTTGTGATTGCAAATTTCTACAGCTACAAAGAAGCGGATCATTAGATAAAAAACATAAGCAATGAATAGTTTAAAAGCAATAATAGCAGCTACCTGATGAATGATTTACCAGTGGGTAAGGTATCTTCGGAATGTAAAGAGTGATTAAGCGAATTAGGTTTAGAAGCATAAAGACCTTCACTACCACCATGAAAGAAGAATGAATTGGCACGACGGATAAAGGTTTCATTTTGGTAGTCGTGAATTGAAGCACCGACGAAGGTGATGATTGAGTTTAAGGTGAGGTAAAGGAATAGAACGGAGGAGATGTGTTTGTTTGAATGCCGGAGAGTTTTCCGGTGGCCGCTGGTACGATCCATTTTGATGGTGAAATTAAAAAGTGAGAGAGTGAAAAGGATTGGAATTTGCAGTGAGGTTTGTTGTGTAATTTTGTGTAGTGCAACTATAGTCTATAGGTGGAACCATTAATACGTGGCATACTCAAATCAAAGCTTATAAATAAAAAATAAAGAGTTAAGAAAGTTAATCCAAATCATTCCAAATAAATTAAAAAAAATTACATAAATTAATATTATCAAATCTATTTGTTTTAAAAAAATCTTATTATGAGGTCGATTAGATTAGACTTCATATTTTAGATTTAGATGCAATTGTAGATGTGAGTTTTTGATTCTATCTAGAGGTAAAAAATGAATTTCTTAAATTAGATTAAATTTTAAAATTCTTTTTCACAATTAAAATAAATCAAACCAATTTACATATATAAATTTAATTTTTATTAATATGAGATTTTTAATGGAATATTGTATTATTAATGCACTATATAGTATTAATATAGTATTTGTTGGTTTAATTTTTTGTAAGATATTTATTTGTTTAATTTAATATATATATTTTTTTATTTCATATATTTCAAATATTATGAATCAATGATATTTTTAATAAATTATATATATATATATATATATATATATATATATATATACCGTTTTAAATTTGTTATTTTAATGACTTTATAATATTAATATTAAAATAATTTTTTATAATTATAATTTAAATCAATTAAAAAGTGATTAAATTTAAATCGTATTAATTTGAATTTGATTATATTTTTTAAAAGACTCATAGTCGGACCGAGAGTATTTTAAGAGGTTTATTCAAATGAGATTTCAATAGAATTTAAAAGGCATTTTTATTATAACAAAATCTATTTGTATTCACTCAAGATTTTAAAATGATATAAATAATTTTTGCAGGACTCAATTAGGATCATAAAATTGTTCTAACAATTCGACAAATTTCGATGGTATTCAGTTAATATATTTCACAACTTATAAAACATCTCTTAGAATTAAAAAAATATATAGATTTTAAAGGATTGTTTTGTGGAATAGTTTTGTAGAGACTTTTTAGTTAAAATACATTCCTCCAACAATCTCACAAAAACACTTCAGATTTCAGGAGACCATCAATTTTTTACCATTTGCTTTTGCACATCCTACTACTTTATATTCCTTTTCATGTTATTTTTTTTTTCTTTTCTTTCTATTCAATATTTCTATCATTATTATCAACTTTAACCTTTACATGTCACTTCCTATTATTCATTTAATGTATTTTTATTTATTCTTTGTACGTTACTTCACATCATATTGATTTAATTTTTCTTTTCTTCATTAGTCATAGAAAAACTATCCATTAGTTATATTTTTCCTTTGCCCGGTTCTTGAGTATATTTTTTCGTTGATGAATTTTCATGACAACGTCAAAAAAGAAAAATATTATTTTCACTTCTTAAAATGACGGCACTTTTTAGTTTCAATGTGTGTAATTTCTTTTATAAAAAAAAAAACCAAAATATATATAAGTTTAAAATAGAGTTACTCAAAGCTCAAGATGTATAAAAAATAAATAGGAATAATAGTTTACATCAACTATAAAATAAAACTAAGTAAAAAAAATACAAAATAAAACGAAGTTACATATCATATCATGATAATAACTCTTAAAATGAATTATTAATCTAGCTATACATACTTAGAAAAAAATGTAAATGAAATGGTAGAAATGAAAATATCAATCTCCCCATCCTCAATTGAAGAATATATTTATAGAACAATGATGCTTGACATGGTTTTAAATATGTGGATTTGAATTTTGTGGGAATTATTTGAATTTTTAACAAATGAAAAAGCATGTATTGAGAATTTTATGTTAGAGAATGTGTTGTAATCATTTCTCCTCAACAATTGTTTAATATTCATTGAGTTATTTGAAATCTTGTAAAACCATAATGCGTTTTCAAATTCTATGAATTCTTATGATATAAATTCTTTAAAATCTAAATTACAATGCTTGATAGTCTTATAAAATCTTACAAGTCTTTTAAAATTCACAAGACTTTTTTATGCGAAAGTTATGTTTTAAAATCTTAATTCAATACACCCTCCTAATCTTTAGATTGAATGTTTTAAAACCACCCCATGAACACCCATACTCAAAGTAACAAGGAGGAATCAATAATATTTTAACTTCATGAATATTATTTTTTTAGATTTACTTAGTTTAATAATTCATTATAAATATTGAGTTTTATTAATCTAAATGTTGATTACGACTATATTATGTTAATGATCAAACACAAAATATTTCATATCAATTTAAATTTGTAGTTATGTAATCTAATTGTCGATATTTACTTGTAATTTTAAAAAACTTATGCATTGATTTGAATTTTTTTTAATGAAGTATCAAATAATTTTAAAAGTCATTTTTGAATTAAAATGCACTTTTAGTATCTTATTTAATATAATCACTATTTTTTGTTTTCCATTGGTTCCCTCTACTGAAAGTAGTCCTATTCGAGTTGTATCATACATTAAACATGGCTACTTTTTCCAGCAAAGGTTCGATCTCGGATTCACCAAGTTCAAGTTGTATCAAACATTAAATGTGGAGTATCTAGCCTCTTCCACTTCAAATAATCCTTGTCAATATTGAATTGTAATTTTGGTTTCCATAATTTCAAATGAGAATTTAAATCCTGTTTCACAATATTTAGGATTTTTGCCCACCATCCACATTTGAGTTCAATTTTACTGACATGTCCTCTTAACTAATGATGTGTAATTGTACTTGAAAGTTGTGAAATAAAGGAACTAAATCCTATATTTTAAAATTGAGCAATTAAAACAATTATTTGGTTAATATAGGGGAACTAAATATGCATTTAAACCTATTTTTAATTGCGTACTTGATCTAGTGAATAAGAAATTTTGATTTGACGATTGAATTAATGAAACTTGATGTTTGTAATTGTTGAAATTAAAAGTTAGCCGAATAATCGACTAATAACTATCAACTGATAATTCCATTTGCTTCAATCGATAATGTAAGACCCGTAACTTATTTATAACAATAATTAGGATTTACTGTCTAATTATGGCTTATGTTGTTTATTATTTTGTCTGCTTACCGTTTTCATTGTCTATTGTTGGTAAAATTGTTGTATGTGTATCTTGCTTGTAAATTAATTTATGAAAATTCTTCTGATGTTTCCTAAATATTAAATGACTACGTGAATATTTTGGAATTGTTGAAATTTCAAAATTAATTTTCTCATGATTTTTTCAAAACGGGCAAGATATAGTCGTTGTTTAAATTTTGACTGACTCTGAATAGCACCAAAATTTAATCGGAAGTTTTATATATTGACTATAATGAGAATTTGATCTTAATATATTTTTTTGATCTAAATAACAAAAATTTGCTGGGATAAACATGTATTCACGAAATTTTGAAAAGTTTTAATTTGTAGATTAATTATAAAATATTTCATTTACCGAAAAATTTATCCATGAACGAAATGCTACTCGTTAAAGAACAAAATCGGAGACTAAATGAGATTATGTGACTTAAAGTCACAAAATAACTAGATATTTTTATAGGATATTAATATTTTATTGAATGGTTAAAGAAAATATCTATATATTTTCTTATTTAGTAAGACTTTGTAAGAACTAAAATGAGCCACCTCACTATCCCTTTTGTGTGTGAACTAGAACGACTTATGTAAGAAGGATTAGATGAGAAATAATGGGTTAGTAAAATGTTTTGAAAATATTTTCGGAGACCCGGTTAAAATTATTCGTCGGAGAATAGTTTAATCGAATTACAGATGATTATTATCGACAAATATTTTAAGACGTTGCTCATTACTGTTAAATTTATCTGTCAATTGGACTGCAACAAGAGTATATTTTTTACTAAAGTAGATCTATAAGTGAGTGATGTGATGTGATTATAACTAAATGCCATAAATGATAATTGTGAGATTTTAGGATTAAATTTATGTGATTAATTTTTGTGGTTAGAAATATTTGGAGATTAATTTGTAATTGAGACCACATGAGTTGTTGGCCTTTATTATTTAAGATGTTTTAAACTAGATGTGGATTTGGAATATTTTTGAAAGACTTTGATAAGTAAAATAGATTTTAGCCGAGTTATATATATATAGAAAGAGAGTTCAAAATTTTGTTTAAATGTTGATTGTAAGTTGATTTGTGATTAAGATGTTAAAAGTTCTATCTCTAGGGTTTTGGTGAAAACAATGTTTCCATATTTATAGTTAGAACCAAAAAGTTTTAGTCTTTAAAATTAATTTTCTAATTTTCATAAAGAGATTTAACTTTGAGAAACAAAGCTTCAAACTTTATGACTTTAAGAATAGTTTATATTTTAAAAGATAAATAAGGGTTCAAGCTTTGTATATCAAAAGGGTTTGAAGGACAAATATCCACTTTATGAAAAAAGTTTTATTCTTAAGTTTTGAAGTTGAAAGTTTTGATTTTTATAGTAAAGATATCAACTTTGTGCTAAAATTTGAGGTTGAAGAAGTACTTAAGTGTTTTGAAAAACAATGATGAATTATAACTTTGAGTTTTTATATGTGGTGTTATTCGGCATGAAGATTTTAGTTGAAGACTTACAAGAAAATTTTGAACTTGAGAAATATTGTGTTAATGAGAAAATGTGGTTTTTGTGTGAAAGTTTATATGCAAAGTATAGTGGATAAAGATTGGAAGAATCGTCCAATTGAAAGAATCGTGATTTTGAATAGTTAGAATATTGGAACTCTTATTATTTCAGTTATTTTTAATAAGATTTCTTGATGCAGACCTTCTACTAGTTTTTCAAATATTAAAGTGTTGAAATTTGTGAAGTTGATTGATGATTTAATCGAAATTTCAAATTGTGTGAGTATGTTTGTCGTTGATCGATTTTGTTAAGAAAATATTTTGTCCTAAATTGTTAAAGACAAAGATTTGAGTTGAACTTAAATAAATTTAAAAAATAATTTTGAGATTTTCAAAGTGTGGCATAAGTGTTTTAAAATTCTCTTCGAGGCAAAATCATAAAGCAAGTGTTTTGAAGACAAACAAACACATTAATTAAATCTTTAATCATGATTCTGATTGTGTTGCAATTTAACTTGCGTTTTTTAGTGTATTATCCAAAGATAGGTAATCAAGTACACTCATACAACAATAAATTATCACACCATGATATAAATCAAAGTAAATCATGTCTTAACTAAACTGGAATTTGATGACAAGATCAGTCTTAGCAAATCAAGATCACTCTGATTTATAAGAGTATCAGTCTGGACAAACCAAGATCGTTCTGGTTTATAACAATATCATTCTAACTTATCAAGATCATTTTGGATAATTCGTTTTAAGGATATGAGTAAAATGAAATCATTTCCCAAAGTCCAGATCTTGAGATGAACGTTTATCAAGGCTACTCAAAACAATGATCAAGCCTAAAAGTTTAGCTAAAATACCAAAGTAGCAAAACAACATCAAAACAATAACCAGATCAATCTCCAGATTGATGAACTATGAACAAGAACAACTAGAATGAAAAGGACATTGTTGCACCTTTGCAGAAAAGGCCAACGTGTGTGCAAGGCAATGAACTGACACTTGCTTAAATCATCAGTCACGATGTTTGTTCAAACACAAAATCAGGAACGTTCTGATTCTAACGAAAGAACGTTCTAGATTACATAGAACACATGTCTATTAATGATCACTCTGAACATATGTCTTCCTAAAAAGATCAATAACGACTATAATGATCTTTATCTAAACTTCATCATGTCTATAAAAGGAACATCAAGGTGAAGACAATAATAAAAATTTTAAGTACAATCAATTTATCACTATAATTACTCTTTTATTGTTGGTCCATTCTACTAAAATAAGTAATATTTACTTTTTGGTTGGCTACGATTACTCTTTTGTTGTTGATAGAAGTGGTGGCTTAGCCGTGTTTGTGGAAATCTAATTTCAATTGCAACATCATTAACTATAACAAATTTTATAAATATTCATAATAACAATAACCCATAATCGACAAACTTAATTCAAACTTAATTCCTACTATTCAAAACAAATTGTATTGTGTTTTGTTGCAGGATGAGATATATTGGAAGCAAAGAGCAAAAATATTATGGCTTAAGGATGGTGACACTAATAGTATACTATTTCATGCATCTGTTAGTGCACAAAAAAAGTAAAACTGCATCAAAAGACTTCAGAATAAGGAAAATAACATTCTTGATGATCATGTTGGTTTATGTAATCTAACCAAGACTTACATTCAAAGCTCTACACATCTATCAATGAGGAGCACTCGTAGGTCAGATTAGTGGTGTTTCACTGTTTTTTTACGATGACAATGCATATGTCACTGCACCATTTGCTCAAGAGATTAGTAATTTATCATTTTTTAGACTTGAATATTTAAATCATATAGGAGATATTTTTATTTAATTAGTAATTTTTTTGAATTTTTAAAATAATATTGATTTTGTATATGATATAGTTAATTGAACAAGTCTGGGTACAATACTACAACGTCCCAGCGAGACATCAATAAGTTGTGGGTCCAAAATATGGTAACCTTATATTATGGGCACAAGAGACACATGACCAATTGAAGGAAGAGCCAAAAGAATATTCCAGTTGTTTCAAACCTTTATTCCATTCGACCAAAGTTGCTTTATGCATAATGGAACAATGGTCCAAAATTGTCTTGTATAAAGGACAACAGCTGCATACCTAAAAAGTGGTAGAGGAAAACCAATTTTTAGAGTCTCTCAATAGACCTAACAACCACCATCACTCCATCATCATAGTCATTCATTTCCACCTTATTTGGAAACCATTGGAGCTTGTTTTGAAGTTTGAACTTGAAGAAAGAGAGCTAGAATTGATTGCTGCAACGAACTTTGTGACAATTGTTGTAATTTTTATTTCTACTCTCTCATTTAATTCTTATTGTAACACTATTTTTGTAGTGACTTCATTATCGTTCCATTTATGAGCTCATTATGAGCTAAACCTTCATTAGTTAAGGAACCATGCTTTTGTAAGTAAGATTTATGGGTTAATATGTTTATGGAATGTGTTAACATTTATTTAATCAAGCTGATTTATTGTTGTCTTTAAATATGAATCTGATTAGCTTATATTTAATGCTAGTTTTGAACTTGGAAAAGGAAAAAAAAGGATTTTCTTTTTGAATGTGAATTAAGCCAAGATACTTGGACAAGTGGTTGACATTTAAAAACTAAGATTAATATTTAAGTCTATAGAATAAAAGAGGAACTATAAACTATAGCATGGTTGCACATGAACATGAATCCATAAATGATATTAGTGCATTTGAAAGCCATGATGACTGAGTTGAAATACCACAGAGGTCACTCTATTCATAATGCTATAACATGTTTGTAGCATATTGCATACCCATAAACTAAACTTGTAACAAAGTTGGTTCCTTAACTATTCATTAAACTCTGAATTTAGATTATCTTCCATCATAATAGTTACTTGTTTTAAAGTTGAACTTACTTTTATTTGCATGATACAAACTATTTGTGTTACTTGTTACTTGAGATTTTAACTAAATAAACTAATCCATTTGAGAATACTTAGAACATATCCACATCAATCCTCGTGAGATTGATACTCTACTTTCACTAAATTACTTATCACGATTGTGTATACACGCACACTTGTATTTTATCACAACAAATTTTTGGTGCCGTTGTTGGAGATTGAAAGTGGTATATTCTATTTTATTTTCATACTTGTTAGTTTTGTTTAGTTGAGATCCTAATTTTTTATTTTGTTTTTACTTTAAAAAATAAAACTGATATATTATGTTTTTTTAGTGTTTTATGTTTGTTGTTATTGTTATCATTTATTTGTTTGTTGTTTTGTGAAAAAGAAAGTCTTCCATTATGGAACAATGTTATTTTGACTCTGTGCAAGCATGTAATGTTTAACCACAATATTTCAACTATGGTTGTTTTGGAGTATCTAATGAGAGCTTTTAACTTTGAAAATATTTTAGTTCAATATATTGAAGATATCAAGATGATTAGTGAAGATTTTTATGAGTTTACGAAGAGGATACCAAAGACTTTCAAGCTTCATGCCAAATTATAGGGGTTCACATTAAGTCATTCATGGATTATCAAAAGGAAGAGACACTACAAGAAAAATTGTTATTACCTACGGCATATTTTATTTTTACCCACGGACTGTCTATAGGTAACGTAAAATTACGCACGGATTACCCACATACGCGAGTTCCTAGCTAAATCGATCGTATGAAAATATTTACCGACAGACAAGCCGTGGGATACACTTACTTAAGGATTGTATGTGGGTAATAGGACTCACCGAGTCTGCGTGGGTAAAGTTACTCATAGATTTTCTGTGGATAAAATAATAGATACTTACCAACAGAAAAGTCGCAAGTTACATTACTCACAGACCATCCGTGATAAAGTCTACTATTTTATATTTGATATTGATAATTTTGTCCATGAATTGTCCGTGGGTAATGAAAAAATGATTTTAATTCTATTTTTATTTTTTTACAGTTTGCTGTATTTTTTTAATATATATTTAAAATAAATTGTAAGCATATTAAAACATCATTGTCAAAACAAAGTGAAACATTATGCAAATAGTGTTTTCAAAATACACATCTTGACTTCCATAAGTCTCAAAATAAGGACAACTTACACTAACATGATTCTCAAAATAAGCACATTGTTACTGCCATAAGTTTCAAAATACACATAACGACACTATCGTAGGAATATATATAGATAATGCCTACAAGTCTAAACAAAATATGTAGTCATAACTACTGTATGAAACTGACACTGAAACTAGTATTACTCCTCGCCGTCACCATCGCTAGACTCATCCTCGTCATAATCTGGATGACGATGACGACGAGATGACTCAGCCTATATGGAAGCAACACTTTTTGCCAATGTTGCTAGCTGCATCTGTAGCTCTGTAGTGCGTTGCTTTGTTTGTTGAACTTCCTCATGTCGACGTTGCTCTACTTTCCTTAGCTCCTTTCACGCCTCTCGTGCCTCGTGTTCTGCCTCTTTTGCTTGCTCCTCAAATGCTGCTATATGTGCAGCTATCTCGTTAGATTATTGAGACAAGAAATTGGTGCAACCTCTAAATGGACGAGAATCTGGAACTAGACTTGTGACACCTGGTCTATAAAGCAAGGATCTATCTCCAGCACCATAGATCCTTCCTTTATTCTTCCCCCCAACAGATTGGACCCACATGTCTAAGCGAGCTTCCGCATTAACCACTTGGCTATAACTACTAGATGCTTCCCCACCTTTGGAGGCCTGTTGCAACTTACTTTGAAATGTTTCCTAGTCAAATAGAAAATAATGCAACATAATCAAATTACTTTTACAAGAAATACAAATGAAATAAAGAATGAATGATTTAATATTTCTTACATATGTTTTTTTTACTCTTTCATCAACCCAAGAGTTGTCCTTCTTCTTAGTGTGAGTTTTTAAAAAGAACTCATACAATGTGGGGTCTCTACCTAACTTTTCAGCCTTACAAAAAATAAACAACAACAAAACCATGAACAAAACGAGAGCCACATTTCACCAGAAAAGAAAAACAACAAAATATTTTAGCAAAATAACTCTGCATTTTAAAACAGCAATACAACAAAACAATAAAAATAGCAAATTGTAACGCCCCAAACTTTTTGATCCAAAAATTACTTAAAAATATTAGTTTTCTTTTAGAAATAACTATAATTTTTTTTTTTGAAGTAGTTCATCATGTAATAACTTAAAGATGCGTCAGAAAATGACTTGATATTTTTTTTTGTAAAAGAATGTAATGCAATTTACTAAAATATTATTTATTCATTTATTTGCAAAATTAATATTCCAGATATTAGATCAATATTCACTTATGCTCCAAAATAAAATAAAGTCTCTTTAATTGAAATTCAAAATAAGCAAGGTTGACTAAAATTAATTACATTCAATTATTTACCAGCAAATGAAATCTCAATTAAGCATTTCTATTAAAAGTCAATAATGAAAAGTAAATAGCTTTACAATGTACGACAAAAATTTTTAGTAATACAAAATATTATTTTTAAAGTAAATGTCTCATTTTCCCACGCGCGTGCACCAATCAAACATCATTCATACGACTGTTGATATCATTAGTACCTAAATATTGGTGTAAGGGGTCAGTTCATCCCACAACAAAATTAAACCAAATAATAAATTAACAACCATAAAATATGAAAATAAAATCTTTTCGTAATAAAAGATTTTAAAAAAAATTGATTCTTTAATAGTTCTTAAAGATGTATCGAAAGTTATAGAATGTATCTAAATAAATCAAGTAGCAATCGTATATCAAATAATTAGATCAAAATAAAATAACATAAAAATGTATGCAAGTCATGCATGCTCCTAAACATATATGATCCGGATATAACCAGCCACACAGGCGTCCACACAGAAGCCACCCATACCAATGGGAAAAATTAACCCAGCCACACAGGCGTCCACAAAGATGCATATGATATGTCATGAAATGATAATGATGCTCAAAGATACATATCACCACCCAATTAGATAATCACATAAATCACAAGCCACTTAGGCAACCACAAAGATAACAATATTTAAAATCCAATTCACCAGCCACTTAGGCAACCACAAAGATAACAATATTTAAAATACAAATCACCAGCCACTTAGGCAACCACAAAGATAATATTTAGAACACAAATCACTAGCCACTTAGGCAACCACAAAGATAACAATATTTAAAATGCAAATCACCAACCACTTTGGCAACCACAAAGATAAAAATATTTAAAATACAAACCACCAACCAAACCACTTAGACAACCACATAGATAGAATATTCAAAACACAAATCACAAGCCACTTATGCAACCACAAAAATAATATTATTTAAAACACAAATCAAGGTTTGCCGCTAAACACATCACAAAAATCAACTTAATCATGTTATCATAATTAAAATTAAAACTTTACACCAATTCCCCCAAGACTCATATAGATTTCTTAAAAATCAAAACTTTGAAATAAAATAGGACAAAAATCGAAACTTTAAATTAAAGACATCCTAAAAAAATATTACTCATGAGATCATAATAAAAATCATAGCTTTATAATTAAGTACACATAAACAACACACAAATAATAACTTTACATCAAATATATGACATCAAACATATTACTCATGTTATAATAATAAAAATCGAAATTTATAATTAAGTTTATCAAAGCAAACATATTACTCATAAAAATAAAATATTATAGTTAAATTCTTTAAGGCAATTAAAAATCAATATTTTTCTTTTAAGACAACAAGTTTTATATCAATATCTTACAAACTATTAATTTAATATCTAGCCTAACATTGCATGGGGAAAAGCCCTTACCTTAGGCGCTTTCTTTCTTAACACCTCTAAATTTGCACGAGAAATAGCTCACGAGGCAGTAATGAATTCAACACCGATAGATATTGGAATTTACGACTCAGAAAATTATTTTGAGAGTGTACGAATGACAAATAGGTGTGACAACAAGATGTCTAATGGAAATGTATGAACATATAAGCTATTTACGTTGCACTATTACCATTGATTTCTTGTCTAAAATTGAAGTGCACTTAATTCCAACATTATACTACCAATAATTACTATTTCTTTAATTTTATTAGGTTGTTACAAAGCCAATTGAAATCATGTGTATTTATATGTATGAGTTAATTTGGATTAACTAATAGAGTTCACCATATATTGAAGGGTGTCACACACTAATTTTAATTAAATAAATAAATTAGAGATTGTCACATCACCCTTTTAATTTTTTTATCTAATAGTTACGAAACCAAAAATTTCATAGAATTATTTTTGTAGACAATTATAATAAAATTATAATTTTAGTTTAAAAGAGATGAATGCATGAGATACAAAAAGGACAATAGTCTTTTTGTGTCCTCTCTTGATTGCACAAAAAAACTTATAATTAAATTTATAATCTTCCTTTAAAAAATAATTTAAAGGTGTTTAAAATGAATTAATGCACATTATGTCAAGAAAACACCATGAATTGTCATAAAATCTTGTCATAAAAGAGAGTAAAAGAATGAGTCACTCACTAATTTTTTGTTTTTATAGGATGAACCAAAAGAATTTTCAAAACACTTATACATAAAGGTTGGTTTCACTAACTCTATAATATTTCCTAAAATGAATACTTATTTTATCGCAAATAAAACTAGCAAACAATATAACATATAAATTATAATTTAATTAAATAATTGGACTAATATTTTATCAACTAAAATAAATCAAGCAAGACAAGAATATGAATCACACATAACAAAATAAAACAAACATATCTAACACATCAATTTTATGATTATCGAAACTAATCAAATAAAAATGTCCATTTATGAAATAATGACATCATAAATAGTCCCCATGTAATTGTCACGTCAAAACAATTAAATAAAAATGTAGATTATAATTATTTAGGTAGAATAGAGTGTGATAAAATTTAATTTAATTTATTTACACATAGAATAATTATTAATTTAATAATAGCAATTACTAAAAAGATACATATATAATATATATAAAAATTTTGGGGTGTTACACAAATAGTAGGCATGTCCTGGAGTCAAACATTAAATGGTTATATAGTGAAGACTTTGACATAGAAAGCGTACCATCCGAATGGTATGTTCAGCAATGGATATAGATCCACCAATATGGACATGTCCTCCTTTAGAAGAAACACAATTTTTCTTAGCTCGATTTGATATCTCCTTATACGACGGATCCATCCATATCTTCTCAAGATCATTCCAAATAGTTTCTCCCATCCAATTTGGACACTTGCACTTCTTTCTCGCTTGCATCAACATATCAGAAAGACGCATTGATCCTTTTGTATTGAATATATTCTTAATTTGAAAATTGTGCTCAGGAAACCAAACAACTTTTTCCTGCAATATTACATTACAAATAAGTTATAATATATTAATTAGTATCCACACAATATTTGAACTCATTAACAAGATATATAACTTAATCTTACACCAAATTTGCCGAACCAGCGTTCCAAAGTTAATTCTGGGATTGCTCTCCAGCTAGGATACGGATCAACATATTGTGATTTAATGACTGAGGTGAGGACTCTCGAGGCCACCCTACACGGTAACCACCTGTAAACAACTTTTTTCAAAAAAATCAAATTTGTAAAAATAACTTGAAACGAACCATAATCCTCATGTAGTAATGAAAATTTAATCATAATTTGTTAGATACTCTCGACCATCCGGCCATATCATTGTTCTCCCATCAGGTGCAACCCCATGACTAGAATTGGAGCATCGTGACCCTTGAGTCTTATTACCAATAGTAACAGGTGTTGAAGGTGGTGGATTAGCAGAAATTGAAGTATGTCGTGAGACAACATATGTTAATGGTTGTGACGGTGAATGATCAACAATCGGGGAAATATTGTCTTTTGGGACAAAACACGGTGTGGGCATCATCACTATAATTGGTTCAGTACCATGCACCTTATTAGATTGGATTAGAAGCACTGTAGCTTGTTGAGTAGAAGGTTGAACAAGTTGTTGGGTGGGATGTCACACATAGTGTGAGGTTGGTGTAGTGGCTTTGACATCTAGTGACAATTGATCAATTGTTGCTTGAACCTGGTGAACTGCTTGAGTTACCTTATGTGGTAAAATGATGCAACTTTTCTTGAAAGGAAACTTGAGTCTAATCTTTTCTTTTGAAGTCATCTATAAAGAATAAGATGAATAAAAACAATTAGCACACACACAATTCAAACAAACAATCAACAATTCAAGATGTAAAACTAATATATAAAAAGGTAGAATATGAAGATTTAAACAAACAATCAACTACTATTTATACTTACTAAAAATTCAAATGTCAATTGAAGAATCATCTCCATATTCATCATCCATATCACTGTCATTATCAATTGGAATATTTGGAACAGACGTTACATTGACTTCTTCATCGCTATGTGTTTCATCGTGCAAGCCAACCATGTCTTCAATTTCAGTTAATTGTTTAACATGTGTCATATCTTCATCTTTATATGGCTTGTCTTCATCGACTCTGTCCACCTCTACATGACCCATAGGCTTTGTTTTGATAACTGCAGACTAGTGACGCTTATCAGTTCGTATTTCAGGATAAGGTACATAATACACTTGTCTAGCTTTTTGTGCAATTATAAAGGGATCATAGAGATCATATTTCTGATTCATCTTGATATCTACAATATCATATTGTGGATGAACTTTGGTTCCTCCGTTTCGTCTAGGATCAAACATTGGAAATACAACAAGGCTACCTTGTGAGGCAATTTGTAATACTCCAACCCAAAGGTATGTTGGATGACTCCATAGAAATCATATTCCCCTCCTCCAGTAACCCCTTTCACATAAACTCCACTATTTATGGTTTTCTTACCCTGAGACCAAGCTTTTGTGTGAAATTTGTACACATTAATGTAATACTTGTGCCAAGTTTTGAACATTGAGTCAGGACCCCAAGCTAATGATAACAAGTTAGGGTCAGTCACACCATTTTCCTTGTCACTGGCCTATACAAACATGATATTCACAATAGTTTAGTGAGAAGTTCTAACTTATTTGCATCAAACTTCAATAAAGCACTTACATATGCACGAAACCATTTTGGGAATTTTCCATGTATATGAGTTTGAGATATAGGATCGTCTTCAATAATGAAATTAGAGTGCAAAAAGGCACTATCAATAATGAGAGAATTGATATTACAAGTATTTGGTAGTTATGTGGGGTGTGTGCTTACAGACTTGTTACTCAATATATGGCTTGACCTCGTTGCAATTGATGAGGATCTGTACATGAGCAGACCTTCTTTCAACATCATTGAACCAATGTGTTTGGGCCTTCCCACTAGGACGTCCTAATTGATTGCTAATTAATAGTGTTGTTGTGACAACATCATTTAATTTTGCACCTTCATTACGCTGGCTTTTATCGAATAAAGAGATTATTTTGAAATAGTGGGAACAAAAATATGTTGTCTCTCGATGTAAGTATGACATCCATATTGAGCCTTCCATTCTAGCCTTGTTTTTCACTGTGCGCTTAAAATCACCCATCATTCTAGAAAAGTGAGAGCAATAACTTAATAAATGTGAAAATATCTTGAAAAAAAATATGAAATCCTTAATGGTGAATATAAAATACCTTTCAAATGGATAAATCCATCGATATTGAACTGGACCACCAAGTTTTTCCTCATATGGTAGGTGAATTGGAAGATGCTCCATTGAATCAAAGAATCCTGGTGGGAAGATTCTTTCAAGTTTGCATATGATGAATGAAATATTTTCACCCAATTTGACCAATTCATCATGTCTTAAGGTATTGCTGCACAAGCCTTTAAAGAATTGACTTAATTATGTTAATGGTTTCCACACATGGTCAGGTAGTGAACTAAATGCAAATGGAAGCAAACACTCCATAAATACGTGACAATCGTGGCTTTTCATCCCATTCATTTGTCCTCCATTAACATCTGCACATCTTGCCAAGTTAGAAGCATACTCATATGGAATCTTAAGCTCCTTTATCCATTTACAAACATTATTTGCCTCATTAGACGTAAGACAATAATTTGCCTTAGGTTTTGTCATTTTTCCATTGTTATGTGGAACCAACTCCAAGTCGCTATGTTGGCAAATGATGGCCAAGTCCATTCGTGCTTTTTTATTGTCCTTAGTCTTGTTCTTAACATTCATGACAATGTTAAACACATTATCAAATAAGTTTTTTTTCTATGTGCATGACATCTAAATTATGCCTTAATAAATTATGTTTCTAGTATGGAAGATCCCAAAATATGCTTCGTTTAGTCCAATTATGGCTAACTCTATATCAATACAATTTAGAATGTGCATTATCTATCACTCGTGGAATATTGTGAACCAATCTCCAAACTTCTTCACCGGTAAATATTGGAGGAGGTTCATCCTTCACAACCCTATTTTTAGTGAACCGTTTTTTACTTCTTCTAAATGCATGATTATGAGGTAAGAAACGACGGTGACAATCGAACCATGAATTTTTGCCACCGTATTTTAAGGTAAAAGCCTTATTTTCATCCATACGCACCGGACATGCCAACTTACCTTGGGTACTCCATCCAGATAACATGCTATAAGCAGAAAAATCATTAATTGTCCATATTAAGGTAGCCCTCATTACAAAGTTTTGTTTCATGGAAATATCATAAGTCAAAGCCCCTTCACTCCACAACTGTTTAAGCTCATCTATTAACAATTGTAAATATACATCAATGTTTGCTTTTGGGTTAGATGGTCCAGGTATGAGACAAGTCAAAAATACGAATTGTTTAGTCATGCACAATTCGGGCGGGAGATTATACGGGGTCACAACAACAGGCCAACAAGAATATGGGGATGAAGATGCCTGAATGTATGGCGTGAAGCCATCAGAACATAAAGCCTTACATTTCTTGGTTAATTTGCGAAGTTTGGATACTTTGCATCAAAGTGGTTCCAAGCTTCCTGTAACACCCCGTTTTTCAAAGCGAGGGTATATTTTTTTTTTTTAAAAGTAATTAAAAACGAACAAAGAATTAAATCAGGAAATGCCTTTGATAAATAATTGAGTCATTATAATTTACAAGCAGCGGAAAAGTTTCTCCAATTATAAATCCAAAACATTTACACAACATCAAATGGTACATGGAACCCATTCGAATAAGAAGTCAAACTGACAATATTAGTATAAATACAGTTTTCCAAACTAAAAATACTTCAATCCAAAAAGAAGGACACCTAGTTCCTATACATCATCCTAATCTGATCATCCTACCAAAAAGCTATACACCCTGAGTATCTCCACGCGCCCCGTGAGATCCTCCTAATGTAACTGCAATCACGCGTTCCCATCTCCATTCCCGTCCGTAGGGTACGAACCGGTAGGACCGTCCTGACTCTCATATGAGGGCAAAGCCTAGATTTCCACAATAGTTGTAAAGGGTCACCAACCAAAAAAAAACAGTTAACACATAACAATTAAGTTTTTAAATGCCCAAAATAACTTTTCAACTAAGCATGCACCTTAACAGGATTTTCAATATGCGAAA
>NC_021161.2:37608384-37634067 GCF_000331145.2 Cicer arietinum
CCTTCTATCTCTTCGAGAAATGAGGTTTGGATCTAGAAGAAACGGAGGGGTTTGTGTTTGGATCTCAAATACCGTTTTTCTTCGTTTTCGGATCAAAGAGGAAGAGTGGAGTTGCGAAAACCTTGATCTAACTCTCACCCAACCTTGGGTTACTAGTTTTGAAGAAAAGAAAGCGACGAAAATGAAAATGGGAGAAAGGAGGGAATTTGGTTCACGGGTAACAGAGAGGAAGAAGATGGAAAATTCCAATTTTCCTTCCTTTCTTTTTCTTTCCTTTGTTTTTCCTTTCTTCCCTTTTCCTTCTTTCCTTTATATACTCTTTTCTTTTCCTTTTCCTTCCTTCTAGTTTTCTTTTCTTTTTCCCCCCAAACAAACATATATAAATATAAAAAATATAACTTAACAAATATCTCAAAATCTAGATATTTGTTAAATTACCGTTTCACCCGAGACGCATCAAATTCTCCGTAAAGGATTTATCGCAGTTAAATTCAATTTATTTATCGACGAGAAACTTTAATTGGCATCAAAATATCTTTTTGATTATAAAACTCCAAAATATAATTAACTTTGGCTTAAAAGCCTCCGAGCCAAAATCCAAAATACACCAAAAATACATAAATGGTACTTTAAAATTATGGGTCTTACACTTCCCCATCTGGTGGATGACGTAAACTGCCTGAACTCGATCTATTATGTTGATGCCATCTCATTTGGGCAGCAGTTTCCGTTGATGCATACAATCTTTTTAACCTATGAGTGATTGGCATATAGAATATCCTCTTAACTGGAATGTCTTTGTGGTTACCTATCCCAGGCTTGCGAGGAATATATCGGGGTTCATGGCAAAACCTACACTCTATATCTGCACTATTGTCTTTGTAGTACAACATGCACCCTTTAACACAACAATCACTTTTCTCAGACTAATGTTATTACTATTACTTACTCTAACTAATACCTACTAAGAATAAAGTTTTTCTTTTTTTAATAAAAGAAAGTAATAGACAAAACTTTACTTTCACTTTACCCACGGATAATACATACAGAGACTCAGTGGTTAAAAAAAATACAAATAAATTTTGGCAATTTAAAGTTGAGTTTCATGTTTTTAACTTTACCCACGATTTTTTTTTTTTTTTATTTTACCTACGGACAAACCGCATAATCCAATTAAAAAAGATTAAATTACTTAATAACAAATTTATTCACGGTTTTTTCATAGATATTAAATAATTTACCCATGATTTGACATTTGCGGATAATTTTCCATATGTATAAGAATCTTTTCTTGTAGTGAGAGCTATGTGGAAAAGTGGTTGAACAAGAGGAGGTGAGTGTAGAATTAGAATTTGAACAAGGTTTTGTTGAAGGAGTGGAAGAAAAATAAAAAGATTATGATGTTGAAGAAATACCAAGGGTGAAGCATGGAAAGATTCATGTGACAATTGAGACTAAACCTTGGCATTTCAAGAGATATGTTTGTGCTTCAAAAGAAAGAGAAATTGTGTCTCAAAAATGTGGTGAGAAAGGAATTAAGGGATGATGTGGTGGGAGAAGGTAAAAGGTGTTCATATTGTGTTATGGGAGAAGGAAGGGGTGTTTTTAAAAATTAGGGTTTCTGATGATTGTTTAGAAGGAGAAGGACAAAGATGATAGTTTTGATAAATTAGTTTTTGAAATTAATTTTTTTTTTAAATTAAAAAAATTAATATTAAATTATTAATCTATGTGGTTGTGTTAACACATCAAATTTGTCCACGTGTCACTGCTAGGTGAAGTTTCGTTAGTCAAACTGCATTGATTTCACAATGAAGATTAAAAGATGACAAATAATTTTTCCAGAGACTGAAAAGTGGAAAATAAAATTTATAGAGACTAAAAGTAAAATATAGATATTTTATAGGGATTGTAAACTTATTTAATAAAAGAAAAAACAAAATAATAATAAACATGCATGATTTCACTCCCTAAATATATGTAGTTTTATATTTTATGTAGAAATGTGAGTAAGTTACAATTTAAAAAAATATATATATAAAAAATATATTGAAGTGATAATATAAGGTGTGTTTGGTGGTTGAGTGTCAAAGTTAACAAGTAAAATGGTAAGATGATTAAGCGCTAACTTTATTAATATTGGTTATTTTGGAGGGTTCGTTTATCTAAAGAAAATATTTCTTATTTTTATTTTTTAATATTTATTTTAATTTTACTCGTTAATAAAAAGATAAGAGATATTTAAAGTGAATAATTATCTACGCTTCTAGAAATAACGAATATGTCAAAAAAATTATTTTTATTATTTCCAAAAATACATCTTTATTAACTAATATTTC
The DNA here is from genome assembly GCF_000331145.2 of Cicer arietinum. Lineage (NCBI taxonomy): Eukaryota > Viridiplantae > Streptophyta > Magnoliopsida > Fabales > Fabaceae > Cicer > Cicer arietinum. The sequence goes on from NC_021161.2 coordinate 37,610,724, forward strand.
ATATCTTCTTTGTAACAATAATTTAACTCAAGAGTCTCTTATTAAGTTAAAATAAACACATAGTTTAAATAATTGTCTAATATAGACCCGATCTAAAGGTGGATCTTACTTTTGTTAGTAAATTTTAATAAAATATTATATTTTTTTTCTATTTTTTATTATTATAAAATTTATCTTTTACTAAAAATAATAAAAGTCTACTATTAAACTATTTCTGAGAAATCTATATTGACATACCCCACTTTAAATATTAAAAACCGAAAGTATTTTCATAAAGTAATTGATTATTATTATTATTTATTTTTTATTTTTTATTGAGCAAGTGAGCCAAGTAGAATAAAAGTAGTCCATAATGAGGTTTAAACGGTTAATAAACGTTCAAATGCTCCTTCGAAGAATTAGCAACCAAATGAGAAAGAGGAAAAAAAAAAAAAAAAGAAAGAGAAGAATTGGTACAAAAGAAGAAAAAGTATTGATTTGGCCAATCTTTAAACCTTGAAATTTCTCCAAATTGAGTGTGCAATGAAAGAAACGGTTTCAATGGGGCATGAGGGGTCTCCTCCAAGACCAAAACAAAAATAAAAGCAAATAACATTTTGAAAGCTTTCACAAAGTGTCATGGACCAAAAGACGAATTCGTTGCTTTCACACTCATCAATTAAGTTCACATTCCATTTCCACCTTTCTGTTTTTAACTTCTTTTTTTCCACCTGTATTTCCTCAGTCACTATCACAAAAAATTGTGGTATATTTTTTTTATTATTTTATTAAAAAATAATTCTTTTTTAAAATAAATTTATTATTAAAAATCTTTCTACACACTTATTTAATGTGAGATATATCTTTACATTTCACTCAACTGATAAATATTGATATTGTTAAATTATATATAAATATCTTAAGTTTGAACTTGAAAACTTAGAGTAATGTACAAGTTAATTTATATTTCATTTATTGACAAAAAAAACTACATTACAAATATTTTTATTGTATTTGTAAAATAACTAAATATAAAAATATTATATTAAATATTGTATATTCAATTTTTTATAAAATTAATTGATTCTTTAAAAAATATTCTTAGTTAGACTTAACAAGTTTTAACGTGATTGCGTTTTTAAGATTTAAATTTCAACGCGAGATAAATTAACTTGAAAGAAAGTTGTGACATTTTTTGCATAAATACGTAATTACTTCCTCTAATAGTAGTTTATGTCTCACAAAACATAGACAGAACCAACCTAGAAGCTTACAAAGAAACTTTGCACTTTCTCAAAAACCTCTTTATATATATTTTCAAACATTGTGTTTAAATTTATACTAAACAAAGACAAAGTTGAATCTTCCTAAAACCATGGAAGAGGTCTTGAATTTCATCATGCATGCTATTGAATCGTCAAAAAAACTTGAACTTGAACTACCCAACATAATCAACCACCTTGAAATTCTATTCTCATCCATTGATGAAGTAGAAAAATCATTTGGTGGTGCAAAAGAAAGGGTCATGATGTTGTTGTCATCACAACATGACATAACAAAAACAACACTTTCTAATTCATTTGCTTCAATGATGTCTCATGATGTTTTCATGAACAAAACTCAACATGCTCAAATAGATCGTTTGCTTGATTTAATGCAAAACCCTTTTGATATGAGTCATGTTTTGCTTGAGAATAAGATGATAAGTGGTGGTGATATTCCAATGTTAAGGTCAAAGGGAACATTGAAGATTGGTGAAATGGTTGGGAGGAATGTGGAAGGTTTAGAAAAATCAAAAGGGTTAGAAGGAGAAATGCAAGGAATACAAACACCACCCTCAAGGCCAAAAAAAAGGTATGTGTATCAAAGTTTTTTTGTTAATTAGTTGATTAATTAATGAAAGTGAATTATGTGTATCAAAGTTTTTTTATTAATTAGTTGATTAATTAATGAAAGTGAATTATGTGTATCAAAGTTTTAAACCATAATCACGGTTAAAGTCCCACCCACGTTTGATATTGTCGAGAATTGCATTAAAATGCAACAAATAATACTTCAATTGAGGATTAAGATTCTCAACATTTGAGTTTTTATGCATTTAAGCAAAAATTTATGGAGAGAGAGAGAGAAACTATTGTGTATATTATGCATTTTTCTAAACATTCATGCATATACGTGATTGAAAATAGTACTAGCAAACTTAGGAGTAATTAACTAGTTTATACAAATGCAAAAGAGTTTGGTCTGTTTTAATATATATGGTTTCAATTAATGTGCAACTATTAGCATATCTTCTCTAGACCCAATTAATAAAGAAAAAAAAATTGAGTCATAAAAAAAATGGTGCTTGAATGAGCTTAAGAAAGGGTCACAATATGTGATTGAATTGAAATATTTGGATTTTAGTATATGATTATAGGTGCCTTGCTAATTGGGTAACTAGCAAGTTTATGAAAATGTTGAAGAGTCTATTCTGTTTTTTAGAATTGTAGATTGCTTACAATTCAGCCGCCACTACAATAATTGAATTAAAAAGAAAGAAAACAAAATAGTACAATACAATTATTTTTTAGGGTACTTTTGTTTATGAACCGTACATTATTATTGGTATGTAACAGAAAGAGAAAGAAAACTGACTCAAAAGTGGGGCAGAATTTTCTAAGGTATTTCTTAGTAATTGATGCAACATGTCACATTGAATGATATTTCCTATTAGGTTAATTTTTTTTTTCTCTAAAATTTATTATATGATTAAAGGTAAAGCTAAAGTTGTCTTTAACAAATCGTGGATAATTTACCTATAAACTAAGTGGCAGCAGGAAGATTGATTTGGAGAAGAGAACAGTGATGGTTCCAGCACCACAGGTTGGAAATACAGACATGCCACCAGAAGATGGCTTCACTTGGAGAAAATATGGCCAAAAAGAGATACTTGGCCGCAAGTACCCAAGGTAATTAACACTAATTAATTCATTATCAATCTTGATTCAAGTATATTTTAGTGACACATATCAAGTATACTTTTATAATTAATTATAATTAGAATATTTTAATTATTCTCTTTTTATTTAGAAGATATAAAAAATATTAAATTTAACTAATGATTAATGAAAAATATTTATTTGTGTATACATTATATACGTCAACCGCTTTTTTAGTGACTCATTTTTAATAATAAAAAACATTTAATTAAACTTATCAAGAATAATTAAATTTTTATGATATATAAATTTATATTACACAATTTGAAAAGAAAAATATTACATAGGTTTATAGCAACAAAAAGATATAAGTAAATTATCTATAGATTTATAGCAATATTCTAAAATTGAACGTTTTATGCATTAGTCTCTTAGTTTGGGTTGGATAGGTTAATGGTCAATTCTTTTAGTTTGCATGGTTGAGTTAGTAAAAAAATTAAAAAGAATCCAATTAAAGTCACTTTTTTATTTATAAAAAAACAAAGACAGTTTTTCTACTTTGGTCCGACAAGCCAACCCACTCTATCTCGTCGTGATCATTTTATTTTTTAGTGGATTAGATAGAATAGACCAACTTAAATAGACAAGTTCAAACTTTCGATCGAAACTCATCTAAAATAGTGAGCTATAAACTAAGTAGTCTATGGTCACCCAGTAACTTTAATGGTTTATTAGAAGCATGAGGAATCTGAATTAAGATTAGTGTTCCCAATTATTATATATTTACATAGACTTCCAAATCTTTTAGATTTCAAAATATGCAATATAGTACTTTTTCCATGTTATAATAAGTGTCACCTTTTTTTAAAAAAAATTGACCCAAAAAATTTGTCTTAAAAGTATACAGTAATTGTACTCCTTCTTTCTTAAGAGTTTGAAATTCAAACTCATCGTTGTCTTCCATTTTGCACCATCAAGAAAACCTTATACCTTTCTTCTAAAAACTCAGTATATGTCAAAAAAGAAGTTGAAAGTTCAGTAAGACAATTCAAGTGTACCCCATGAACTGACTCATATAACACATTTCACACACCATATAAGAAGTTTACTGTAATGTCCCTTCACATTCATTCATGATTGGTTGAGAGTTGAGACTACTTGTTTGTCGCATTGATTGTGTAAGAGATTACTAGCCCCTTTTAATCACAAATAGCATTAAAAAAAACTACTAAAAAAAAAGGAATAAATTCACCACTTTTAATATTCCTTGATTGTTTTTATTTTTAAAGTCAATGTTTTATTTTGTTAATTATTATTATTAATAATAGTAGAATAAATAGTCATATATTTTATAATTATCTAATAAGAGATTTAAATTAAGATTTTAATGTTAGTAATAATTTTATTATAGAGAGAGTAAGATCATATTATTGATGTTTTTTATCATTATATTTTTCGACTTTCTAACTATTTCATTTTAACTACCAAACTAATTTTTACATATTTAATTAATTTTACTACTTCTTCCATCCAACAATTACAAAAAAAGAATTGTTTAAATATAAATATTTTTTTTCTAATTTTTAATGTAATATTAATTAATTTTTTTAATTATATGTATCTAATAAATCATTATATTTTATTTTTAATTTATAATTACGGTGAATAGACCACCTTCAATAAAATTATTAATAAAAAAAATAATTGTCATCTTATGTTTTGCTTTCCATGGCTAATATAAAATGTTTGTTTATTTTTTAGGAGTTACTATAGGTGCACACATCAAAAATTATATTTGTGTCCTGCAAAAAAGCAAGTACAAAGAGTTGATGAGAATCCTAACATAGTTGAAGTAACATATAGAGGTGACCATATTTGTCACAAATCCTTAACAGCACCATTATCATATCCACCACCACAACAACTACTTGTGAACATTAACAATACTCAAACCACCATTTCTCCCCAATTGTCTCCATCATCAAATTCAAGGTGGCCTCAAGCGGCGAACCTCGGCCTCAGGGCCGGTGATGCCAGCGGTAGTGGTGGACCGTCTACTACAAGATATGGCATTGATTATCCGGTAGCCGATATGGCGGATACAATGTTCAACTCAGGTAGTAGTAGTGGTAATAGTATGGAATCACTCTTTGCTCCAATGGATGATAAATGGGAACTTGATGAGAATAAAAGTTGAATGATAGAGTAATTGATTTCATGTTGGTTTCATTCATTTTCTTAGGTATGTGTATTTTAGTCTTTTGAAATTGTAAAAGTCAAATTATTTTTTCAAATTTACAAAATAGCAATATAGTCTAGTAATTTAAAGAATATCAATCAATTTAATTAGTAAATTTTCATCAAAACAAGCAAATTAGTCTTTTGGTGCATAAAAATAAGCATAATTTTTAGAATTATAGTGCAAAATTTGAAATAAAAAACTAATTGATATTTTTTAATTTAAAAGACTAAATTGCTATTTCGTATATTTGATGGCCTAAATTGATTGAGATTTATAATTTCAAATACTTGTTTGTTTGAATTTGTACTCCAAACAATCATAACTAGTAAGTAGATATACGACAAACTTATAACAATATACTATTTAACACAATTTTCAACACATTATTTTATATTGGTTAAAATTTATGTGAGTTCTTATAACTTTAAATAGGACTCAAATAATTTTGTATAATCCATATGAATTTCAACCAATAGAAGATAATGTATTAAAATGTTAATGTGTTGCTAGTACTTCTCTTATTAAGTATATAATACAAATTTAATTTGTGGGTGATAATTAATTAGTTTAGATAAATTATATAAGATGGAATAATTCACAGTTGTTTCCCTCATGTAATAATTGCAATTAATTAGCTGAATAAAACTAAGTAGTAGAAGTTGAATGCTAAATTAAATGAATGCATACAAGCAAGTTGGCTTGTTGTTTTGTAGATGTCATGTGGTTATGGATTGTTCTCTCTCTCTTTTTTTTTTTTTTAATCTTCTGATTTCTAGTGAAATGAGGTTAAGAATAATTTTAGATGCTTCTCTCAATTTAGTTCACGAATAAGACAAGATTTTATTTTGAAAGCGATATTTTATCTAATTAAAATCATAAACATTTCTTTTAATTAAAAAAAATATCGTTTTTGTATCCAGTTTAATTTGCTTTTCATTTGTGGGCTTCATACTTAGTAGAAGTGGTTTTGGGATTGGGGGTTTGTTTTTTTGGTTTGTCATTGTCACTAGTTTGCTTCCCCCACTTGCATCTTTTGTAATTGGAAGCTTTTTCTCTATCGATGATCTTAACAATCTTTTTTTTTAAATCATCTTCTATGAATTGGCTGTATGAGATGTTATTAATACATTAACTATACATTTTTTATTAATAAATGTGTGTAATGTGTAATGTGCTTAATGAGTAGTATTTATTAAAAAAAATGAGATAATCAAATTTCCAATGTCAACAATGAATTAAGTTTAATTAGAGCAAAAATGATTTATTAGCTTCAATGATACTACACAATAATTTATATAGTCATGTGAAAATTCAGTTACAAAGTTTAACTAACTCAACTAATCAAAACAGAAAAGTTGAATTACTAAGAGTAACTAATGTTACGTAACTAATTAATTAACTTGACTTGAGCTAATTACATTTAACATTCTCTCTCCTAAACTAATTGCATACAAAACAAATCAATTAATTTACATTTGGAACTTCACATACTTCAAGTTGATCTCAATGCACAGTGGCTTAGTTAGTAAGTCTGCAACTTGATCTTTGGTGCCACAGTAAGTCATGTTGATGGTGTCTGCCTTGATCAGCTCTCTGAGGTAACAATATATAACATCGACGTGCTTACTTCTTCCTTGGAGATTAGGATTCTTTGAAAACATTATTGTGGATATATTGTCACACAATATAGTAATGATGTCCTCTTAATTTTGTCCCAGATCCTTTAGAATTTTTCTCATCCATACAACTTGACATGTTGTTGCTCCAACAACCACAAACTCAACTTCAGTGCTTGACAAGGTGCCAATGGGCTGCTTTTTAGAGGACCATGCCACTACACCACTGCTCAACAAAAATACATAATCAAATGTGTTTTTGCTATCTTCCAAAGCATCTGCATAATCAATGTCTGTGTACTCCAACAAATGAACATTTGCTCCTTTTTTATACATGATTCCTAGATTGGTAGTCCCTTATAGATATCTTAGAATTCTCTTTGAGGCTTGTAGATGAATTTTTGTAGGATTGCTCATATTAGTCTCTGAGGTAACGGTATCTAACATCGACGTGCTTACTTCTTCCTTGGAGATTAGGATTCTTTGAAAACTTTATTGTGGAAATATTCTCACACAATATAGTAATGATGTCCTCTTGATTTTGTCTTAGTTCCTTTAGAATTTTTCTCATCCATACAACTTGACATGTTGTTGCTCTAACAACCACAAACTCAACTTCAGTGCTTGACAAGGTGCCAATAGGCTGCTTTTTAGAGGACCATGCTATTACACCACTACTCAACAAAAATACATAATCCAATGTGCTTTTGCTACCTTCCAAGTCATCTGCATAATCAATGTCTGTGTACCCCAACAAATGAACATTTCCTCCTTTTTTATACATGATTCCTAGATTGATAGTGCCTTATAGATATCTTAGAATTCTCTTTGAGGCTTGTATATGAATTTTTGTAGGATTGCTCATATTAGTCTCTACTAATAAGGATGTCTGCATACATCGTGCCAGGCCTTCTAGTTGTCATATAAATGAGGCACCCAACCACTTGTTTGTAACTAGTGTTGTCCACTTTGTTTTCGTGCTCATCCTTGCCAGTCTTTAACCAAGAACTATAGGTACCTTTACTGCATTACAATTGCATATATCAAACCTTTGTAGTATCTTCATCCCATACTTTCTTTGACTAATGTATACACCTTCAACTCCTTGAATTACTTCAATTCCAAGAAAGTACTTCATTTTTCCTAAATCAATCATAACAAATTCCTTTTTAATAAAGTTTATGAATACAATCCTCATATTCTCATCATTTCTAGTGTAGATCAAGTCATCTACATAGATATTCAAAATTAGTATCCCTCCATTACTACCATGCTTTAGAAACATAGTTTACTGACTTTTGCTAGCTTGGAAACCTTCTTGGATGAAATAGGCTTCAATTCTACTAAGCCAATCCCTTGAAACTTGCTTCAAACCATATAAGACTTTGTGCAACGTGTACACCTTGTCTTCACTTCCTCTTTGTATGTATCCTTTTGATTGTTCCACATACACTTCTTCTACTAAATGTCCATTAAAAAAATGCATATTTGACATCCAATTGATAAAGACTTTATCCCTTTTGAGCAACCAATACAAAAATCATCCTTATAATATCCAATCTACTGACACAAGCAAACACTTTGGTATAGTCAATTCCTTTCTGTTGAGCATACCCTTTTTCCACCAGTCTTGCCTTATATTTTTCCATTTGACCATACTCATTCAGTTCGGTCTTATAGATCCATTTAACCCTTATCTTCTTGGAGCCTTTTGGTAAATCTGTCAGCTTCCATGTCTTATTATTTTAAATTGTTGTTATTTCAACATCTGTTGCTTATCTCCATATGGCATTCTTCATAGTTGCTTCATGACAATCAAGATTTGCATTATCCATATCTGTCATGTTAGCGTCTTCTTATTTTGAAAGTCCTTGACCGTTGTCATAATCAGTTAGCCATACTGAAGGTCTTCTAGTTCTACTTGCATTCTCATTCAACTCGTGATTTTCTTCAACATTGTTTTTAGATGACTCGCCTTCACTTGTGTCACTATCATTTTTTGTTTCCAACTCTGCGTCAGTATGTCCCCAGTCCAGATCCGCAACAATCTCTTTTTTGTATTTCTCATCCCATTTCCATTGTTCATTTTTTTCAAGCACCATATTCTTGCTTACAATAATATTTGTTTCAACTGGATCAAAAAGCTTGTAGCCTTTTGATTCATCACTTACACCAAGTAAGATGCATTTGCAACTTTTAATTTCTAATTTTGTCCTTTTTACATCTGCAATATGCACATGCCCTATGCATCCAAATATATTAAAATGTGACATTGACAATTTACAACCACTAAAATCCTCTTTTGGGATTTTGTTTTTTCACAGCCAACGTTGAAGATCTATTCAAAACATATATGCTCCAATTCACAACTTCTTGCCAAAAAGTTTTAGGAACTCCCTTTCCACATAGTAATGATTTCACCATGTTCATGATTGTCCTTTTTTTCTTCTGCTACTCCATTTTGCTAAAGAATATAGGTAGTGGTGAGTTATCTCTTTATCCAAGCCTCTTGACAAAAATGGTTGAAGTTGGTAGATGTAAACTCTCCACCTCTATCAATTCTAAGATATTTAATTCTTAAATTTGTTTCTTTCTCAACTATATTCTTAAAACATTTTGTTGACACCTAATTTTGTTCGCTACTTTTAAAGTTTTATGAAAAATAATAAATATATATAAAAAATTAAGTAAAATAAAATAATAATAATAATGATAATAATAATAATAATAATAATAATAATAATAATAATAATAATAATAATAATAATAATAATGATAAAAGTAAAAATAAACAGTTAAGCTGTTGACACCTATTTCTGTCAGCTCTTCTTTTTATTTGTAGAAAAATATAATAATAAGTATTAAGGATATTTTAGACTTTTTGTGAAATAAAATAAATAAATAAATAAATAAATAAAATAAAATAAAAAAGATATCAATTCTGATTTAATTTATGGTTTCTTAAAAAATGTTAAAAAATTATACCTTAAGTGATTATGGTAGGTTTTTAATTGAAAACACTAAAAATCATCTTAATGATCATTAATGAGAATTATTGTCTTCCAAAAATTTAAACCTAATTTCTAACTATAAATAAGAGGACAAGAAAACTAAAAGAGGGGCACAAAGGTAGAGAAGAAATATTGAAACCATGAACTAATAAAAAATTTCTCTAGTACGGTAAACACTTTGTTTTTCTTTATTTTTCCACCTTGTCTATTTTTTGACATTATTGTTGTTATAGAGTTTTTTTTTTTTTTAACTATTCTATGTAAGTATGATATAAACAAGAAATTTTTATTTCAAGACAAGTTTTAGAATTAACTAATAAGAATAAAGTCGATTGTTGTATAATCTCTATTTCTTTATCAAATTTGTGATCTCTTATATTTATTTCGTTTTTTTTTTCTTGTGCGTTAGTCTTAAACTCTTTTGTTAATATCGCCGCCGGTCCGCGCCACATATGCGCCGCTGACTCGCGAATCTGCTCTTGAATTTTTATCATTTACAGTTTGTACAAGTCAAAAAGTAATAAAAGTGTTTCCTTAAAATAAAACGATACACAAATCAATATATAACACATCACTCCTATTATTATTATTATTATTATTATTATTATTATTATTATTATTATTATTATTATTATTATTATTATTATTATTATTATTATTATTATTATTATTACTATTATTATTATTATTATTATTATTATTATTATTATCATCATCATTATTATCATCATTATTACTTTTATTACTATTGTTATCACTATTATGTTGTTAATTTATTTTGATAAAGTAAAATTAATAATAATAAAAATTAGTCAACACATAAATATTTTCAACCCAAGAACTACGTGAGTTTTGATATTCCTATTGCACTTGGGGGTACACGTAGGAGCAATTTTTTTTAATTCTTTTTCGGGGTAAAACTAAATAAATAAAAAAATAAATAGTTTGTATACAATTAATTATAGGGTAGCCGTTTTAACGGAGGTTGTAGGGTGGTAATACTTCCCTACTAGTAATCGACTCCCGAATCTGAAATTTTGGTTCAAAAATCATTATTTTAGGTTTTATCCCATTTTTCCTTTAATAAAAAATAAAATTGGTGGCGACTCCTTTTTCGCGGACAAACTGGACGCGACAACTGGGATTTTTGAGAGTCAAGCCTAACTTAATTAATTTTATATAATTATTATTTTTTATTTATATTACTCCCTCTTGTTTTTATTTGTTTTAATTAGTTTGTTATCTATTTATTGTGAATATAATTGTAGTGATTCTTCCTTTTAATCTATTAACTATATGCATTTATGGTAATTTATTCTAACTGTGGAGTTATAGATGTATTTATGATAATTTGTTCTCATTCCTTTTATTTATTTATTTATTTATAGTAACTTACATGTATTTATGGTAATTTATGTTAATTGTGGTGATTGTTTTTTATTTATTTATTTCTTTACATACTATGCTAACACGATTCACACACTTATGAATGGGCTCTATACCCAGGATGAGTGTAACTGAGATAAGTTAGAGACTATGTAATGATAATCTTTTGAATGTACATCTTGTTTGGTTGTCATGAAAGTCTCACCTAGAGTTGACCTTTTCTAGAATATTTCCATTTTAATAGTTTACCTATTATTTGGTTTAATATTTTAGAATTGAGTTGTGTGCTCTAGAAACCAATTTAGAACCATAGAGTCACCCATAGTGAAAGTTTACGTTAAAGACCATAGAGCAATTAAATAAGAAAAGAACCATGTTAATCACATGCATATTTGAGAGTAAAAAAAACTACTCCATTTATATCCCATATTTGCATCGCATAATGATGCATGTTTCATATTTTTATCTTCATTATGCAACATGTTTTTTTTTTATAAAAAAAAAAGTCATTGCATATTATGAGATAATAAACTCTTTTTTAGTTTATTACATAATCATTGCATTTTTTTTGTTTTCATTCTCATAACATTTTCCTTCAAGAAAAAAAAAAAAAAAAGAACCACCCACCCATACCATTGTCACTTTCACCTTCTAGTACTCACTCATTCTTTTTCAAACTCCTAATTTTTTTTTTATTTCGCATCATTTTATTTATCACAGATGCCTTTGAATAAAAAATCATTACTACATCATTTTTAGAATTATAAAATTTAAGGCTTATTATAAATATCTTTAACTATAGGGACCATTGGATCAAATGATGGCTCAAAAAATACTCTCTTAAGAAAGACCTTGCCACTAAGAATTCTCAAACCGGATGTAAACAATCTTAAAAATCTTGCTCGAAAATTTAAAAAAGTGCAGCGGGTGATCTTTACTGGAAAATTCGGGAAAATTCTGGATTTGTTTGAAGTTAATGTGCAACTGAACGTCCTTACAGCTTTGGCCCAATTTTATGACCCTCCCTTAAGGTGTTTCACCTTTAGGGACTTTCAATTGGCCCCAACATTGGAGGAGTTTGAACAAATATTGGAGTATCCAATAAAGGGGAGTAAACCGTACCAGTACATGGAGTACTACCCCTCGTTGAAAACAATTGCCAAGACACTTGATATTCCTATAAAAGAGATAGAGGAAAATAGAATCGACAAAGACAATTTGATTGGATTTTCGATAAAATATCATGAAGAGAAGACAATAACCTTATATTATGACTTTGCGAGTACCACTGGATCGTTCATTCATTGAGATTTGCTAGAGTAGTGGCCCATTCCTTTTTACTTATGGTTCCTAGCTGATATCCGGCCTGAATAGTATGTTTGATGAACCACATGTAGAGTATCAATGAGCAACAACTGATCAATCCTCCCTTTTTCTCATGACAGTAGTCGAGAGTGCAATAAATGTCATCTAGAATTGCTGGTACTGGATTCTCCATCGATGTTTTATGAGCCATAAAGACGTCTATTGCCGTAAAATCCTCAAAGTTTTTAATGTTTGGGAATAAAACAATTCCGTATATAATTAAGGTGAGTACATTGATGAAAGTGTCCCACTTTCCATCTCTCGCTAAGTTTATCGCCTTCTCTTCAAGATATTTTATCGAGAATCCAATCAAACTGCCTCTGTCGATTCTATTTTCCTCTATCTATTTTATAGGAATATCAAGTGTCTTGGCAATTGTTTTCAGCAGGGGTAATGCTCCATGTACTGGTAAGGTTTACTCCTCTTTATTGGATGCCCCAATATTTGTTCAAACTCCTCCAGTGTTGGGGCCAATTGAAAGCCCCTAAAGGTGAAACACCTGAAGAGAGGATCATAGAATTGGGCCAACGCTGTAAGGGCGCTTACTTGCACATTAACTTCAAGCAAATCCAGAATTTTCCTGAATTTACCAGTAAAGATCACTCGCTGCACTTTTTTCAATTTTAGAGCAAGATTTTTAAGATTTCTTACATCCGGTTTGAGAATTCTTAGTGGCAAGGTCTTTCTTAAGAGAGTATTTTTTTATCCACCATTTGATCCCATGTTCCATATAATTAACGATATTCACAATAAGTCTTAACTTTTATGGTTCTAAAAATGATGTAGCAATGATTTTGTTTCAAAGGCAGCCATGATAAATAAAATGATGTGAAAAAAAAAAATGAGAAGACTGAAAAAGAATGCATGAGTACTAGAAGGTGAAAGTGACAATGGTATTGGGTAGGTAGTTCTTTTTTTTTTCTTGAAGGAAAATGTTATGAGAATGTAAAAAAAAAATACAATGATTATGTAATAAAAATTTGCTATCTCATAATATGCAATGACTTTTTATTTTTATTTTTAAATAATATGTTGCAAAATGAAGATAAAAAAAAAATGAAACATGCATGATTATGCGATGCAAATATGAGATATAAATATGGTAGGTTTTTTTTCTTCTTTTAAATATGCATGTGACCTACACGGTTCTTTTACTATTTAATTGTTCTATGGTATTTAATGTGAACCTTCATTATGGGTCACTCTATGGTTATAAATTGGTTCATAGAGCACACAACTCAATTCTAAAATATTAAACCAAATAATATGTAAACTATTAAAATGGAAATATTCTACAAAAGGTTAACTCTAGGTGAGACTTTCATGACAACCAAACAAGATGTACAGATTATCATTACACAGTCTCTGACTTATCTTAGGTTACACTCAGTTCGGGTATAGAATCCACTCATAAGTGTGCAAACCATGTTAGTATAGTTTATAAAGAAATAAATAAAATAAAACAATCACCACAATTAACATAAATTACCATAAATACATGTAAGTTACTATAAATAAATAAATAAAAGAAATGACCACAATTAGAACAAATTATCATAAATACATGTATAACTCCACAAGGAGAATAAATTACCATAAATGCATATAGTTAATAGATTAATAAGAAGAATCACTACAATTATATTCACAATAAATAGATAACAAACTAATTAAAACAAATAAAAATAAAAGAGGGTAATATAAAAAAAAAAAATAATAATTATATACAATTAATTTGGTTAGAATTGACTCTCAAAAGTTCCCAGTGGAGTCGACAGCTGTCGCGCTTGGTTTGTCTGCGAAAAAGGAGTCGCCACCAACTTTATTTTTTATTTAAGAAAAACTTGGATAAAACCTAAAATAATGATTGTTTGAACAAAAAATTCGGATTCAGAAGTCGATTACGAGTAGGGAGGTATTATCACCTTACAATGTCTGTTAAAACGGTTACCCTATAATTAATTGTATACAAACTTTTTATTTATTTATTTATTTTTACCCCCAAAAAGAATAATAAAAAAAAAAGAAAATAAATTATTTATATTAATAAAAGAAGAAAAAGTATGTTTTTTTTTATTAGTTTGGTTTAACAAGGTGAAGACCTTACTCCTACGTATCCCCAGGTGTAATAGAGAAATCAAAACTCACGTAGTTCTTAGATAGAAAATATTTATGTATTGACTGATTTTATTATTAATTTTACTTTATCAAAATAAATTAACAACACATAATCGTGATAAAAATAATAATAATAATGATAATAATAATAATAACAATAATAATAATAATAATAATAATAATAATAATAATAATAATAATAATAGTGATGTGTTCTATATTGATTTGTGTATCGTTTTATTTTAAGGAAACACTTTTATTACTTTTTGACTTTTACAAACTGTAAAAGATAAAAATTGAATAGCAGATTCACGAGTCGGCGGCGCAAATGTGGCGCGAACCGGAGGCGATAATAACAAAGAGTTTAAGATCTAACGCACAAGAAAGAAAATAAAATAAATATAAGAGATCACAAATTTGATAAAGAAGTAGACGATTATACAACAATCAACTTTATTCTTATTAATTAATTCCAAAACTTGATCGTGAAATCAAAAAAATTTCCTGTTTATATCATACGTGCATCGAATAATAAAAAAGAAAAAAAAAACTTTATAACAACAATAATGTCAAAAAAATAGACGAGGAGAAAAAAAAAAGTATTTATCGTACTAGAGAGGTTTTTTTATTAGTTCTTGGTCTCAATCTTTCATCTCTCCTTTTTTCTCCCCCTTTTTTAGTTTTCTTGTCCTCTTATTTATAGTTAGAAATTAAGTTTAAATTTTTGGATGAAAATAATTCTCATTAAGGTAAATTTTAGTGTTTTCAAAAACCTATGGTATGATTTTTTAGCCTTTTCTAAGAAACAATAAATTAAATCAGAATTGTTATCTTTTTTTTGTTTTTTTTTATTTAACAAAAAGTTTAAAATATCTTTAATACTTATTATTATATTTTTCTGCAAATAAAAAGAAGAGCTGACAAAATTAGGTGTCAACATATTTAAATTGATAAAAAGCTTCTAATTTTTCAACTAAGAAATAGGTCAATGCCTTCCTAAAAAAATCATCTATGAGACAAAAAATACCTCTTATTGTTGTTTGGTGCAGGAGTAATTGGCCCACATATATCAGCATGAACCAGCTCCAAATTTTCTTTTGCTCTCCATTGACTTTTCTTTGGAATGGAATTCCTATGTTGCTTTCCTTTCATACAATCTATACATATTTTTATAGTAATATATAGATATGGCAGTCCCTTCACCATTTCTTTATTCTCCAAGACCTTAAGTCCTTTGAGACTTAGAGGTCCATATCTGCAATGCCACGAGTCTGATTGAGCTTCACTCACAATGTGAAAACATGTATCATCATCATGAGCAACCTTTGCAAGTAGCTTAAACATTCTATTTGGTGTCATATTAGTTTCAAGAGTTAGCCCTTTGTAAGGATGATAGATCTTGCAACTTCTAGCTTTGAACATCACAATCAGCCCCTTTTCTTGCTATTGTCATATGCTCAAGAAATTGTTATTAAGATCAGGCAAAACATACACATATTGAATGGGATAAACTACTCCATTCATCTTGAGCTTGAATTGCCTTTACCTATAACTTTCATCTTTGAATTGTTGTCAAGCTTGAGTACTTGCTTGCAATTTTCATCAAGTTTAGTGAACCAAGTTTTGTTTCCACTCATGTGATTAGACCATCCAGAATCCAAGAACCAAACATCTTCTTTTTTTCTTTTCTTGTGGATCAATATGTGTCATCAGTAACACAATCTCATCTTCATTGAATTATGCATAATTGACTTCTTTTTCCCATTCAGTGCATTCATTCTTGTAATGGTCAGTCTTGTGAAACTTAAAACATTCAACTGTATCTTGATTAAGTCTTCCTCTCCCTATTCCCCTGAAGTCTCATTTGCCCCTTCCATTTTCTTGTGAGGTAACTTTTAAGACTTGTTCCTCTCCACGACTTTTGTGGAATTTTGGTTCATGAACTTTGAAGTTCATCAACAAACAAGGTATCAATATCTTTGGACTCTTCAATTGAACACACAATATAATTGAATTGTCCAGTTAAAGACCTAAGGAGTTTTTCAACTACGGTGACATATCGCATTTTTTACCGTGAATATGCATTTTATTTGCTACTGCCATAACCCTCGTATTTCCTTGATATTTCTTCCTCATGGAATCCCATATTTGCTTTGACGTATCTTTCTGTAAGATAGTCTCTAAGATTACTTGATCAATTGCTTGAAACAAATACTTTTTTGCCTTCAAATCCTTGAGCTTTGATTCATCGAGATGCTTTTGATGAGCTTCAGTTTAGCGTTACACCTTTTGTTGGTTTTGTAACCCCTGTTTCAATCAAGGTCTAATATTCTTCTGAGCGAAGAAAATTCTCCATCAACATACACCTGTGATCTTAGTGATTGTCGAACTTTGGTATAGATGCTTACACAAACACTTATTCATTTATTATTCGTATTCTCCATAAATTCTTGAAAAATAATTCTTGTTTGTTTTATTTACATGTCTCTTAGAGATGCTCTGTTACCAATTGTTATAAGGAGAATAGAGCAAAAATGATCTCTTAGCTTTATTGATAGTACAAAATGACTTATATAATAATGTGAGAATCCAATTACAAAGTTTAACTTACTCAACTAATCAAAATAGAACAATTGAATTACTAAGAGTAACTAATGCTAATAAATTAACTAACTTGACTTGAGCCAATTAACTTAACAACAACTAATTAATTTCCATAAAAAGGAAAGTCAATGTCCCCAAATTCCTGTGCTAGACTTTGAAACACTGACAAAGTATCTGCATTTTCATCATATTCCATAAACTCATGTTTTTGTGCTGTAACATTATTAGGAGTTTCTTCTTTGGGATATTCTTGATTTATAGTTTGGCTTGGTGAGGTAATGTGGTGATCCTGTTCACTAATTGGTACTTTCAAGTCAGGAATACCAGAATTCACAAGACATGCTTCGTATGGAGGAATACTTGAAATATCTTTGTTCAATTGTGTTGGCTTAGGAGTGGTGTTGCATGTGTGAATGCCAATGTATGTAATTTGATACATATTAGGATTGTCTTGTGTTTTTTGCACTTGTTTGGTTGCTGAACAACCTTCATCATGCTTATGTTTGCACCTGAAGTAACTCCTATATATATATATATAAAGTATTAATACAAGATGAGTTAGCCTATTTGATTTTTTTAAACAAAAGTTTTTCAAACCGGACTAGAAATCGGACCGATAATATAACGGATAATATTTCAATTAGTTCAAAAATCAATCAATATCAAACAAAAAATATATGATTAAACTATGGTTCAAAATCTTTATTTAATTTGAGTTTAGATCTCCTTGAGAGTTTACTTATAAGAGAGAAAGTGTGAAATTATTAATAATTAAAATATTAAATGTACTTTTTATTTTATCTCATTTTTTCTCTTATAAATGGATACTCAAATACTTGAGTAGATTCAAATTCAGTTAATTCAACTTCACCCGACTATAATTTAAACAAAAATTGAACCAACCGATAAATCGTGGGATTTCCATTAAACTATATAGTCGGTTCAATTTGGTTTTTAAAACATCATCCAAAATGTAATTGATTGTTGTTAAATCTAGTAGGAGGGTTTGATTGTGCGTTTTCATATTGGTTTGTAATTCATGTGGATCATATTCTAGTGTGATTTATTTTCCTTTTACTTCCTAACTTTTTTGTACTACCTCTCCCTATATATAAGCATGCTTTGAAGAAGAAAAAATTCCTCATAAATATAAATTGATTTGCAAATTATTACTATATATATATTCATTATTATTTTTTACATACATCTCTCATTAAAACTATTTAAGAGTATGTTTGACAAAATAAACTGACCTGTAACTTATAACTTATAAGTTCATATGACAAAAAAAAAAGTTTTGTTTAATAACAACTATTTTGTTACAAATCTATAGTTTTTTTCCCTAATTTATAACACTTTTTTTTATAAGTTACTTCAAGTAACTTTGAAGTTTATAACTTTTTTTTTTAATTTATTTCTTATTATTTTAACTGAAACCCCATTATATGTCATTTATAATTTATTTATTTATTATAGTTTAAAATAAATAAAATAAGTATTTGTTATAATTGCAGGACCATGTTCAATGTATGAAAGAGAATGATTAATAAATTGAGGATTATTTTTATTTTATTTATATTTTGTTCTAATTTTTTATTTTAATTATTATATGTTTGTTGTGGTAAAACTATCATTAAGTTTCACTATTAGAGGATTTATATATATTTATCGAATATATTTTAAAATAAAATATAGTGAAAAAATTAATTTAATAATAATAAATAAAAAATACATCAGATTAATAAATTTTAAATTACTAAATTTATAATATTTTAAACATTAATTTATGAGTTTTATCATTAATTAAAAATGTCTTTTGATATTATTTTAAAATTTTAAATTAATTAAACCGCTAATTTTATCAAATATTTTAATTAACTTATTTTTTATTGGCTATAAATTGTAAACTATCAATTAGTTGATCCTCTATCAACTTTGTTTTTAATAACTAAAATATATATATCAACAATTCTTCAATAGCATAAAAGTGCTATAGAGTGAGCAAGCAAGAACTCTATAGAACAATCTCTCTAACAACAAAAATAACCATCAACCTAAACAATTCAATGGTTATAAAGACCATTGGTTATAGTCAGGGCTAAGGTCTTTCAAATTACATTTAAACTAAAATCAAATTAAATGCTTCACACTTTCAACAATTGAAAGAATATTAGCTTCATGCTTACAAAATATTCTATCATGATGTATTTTTCCAAATAGACTAAGTTGCACTTAGACCAAATTTCATCATCTATCAACTATCAATTAGATTTTCAAGATTTTTTAACAAAGTTTAAAGATGAAAATTTAAAATTGAAAACATCTACATGTAGTTTTTTTTAAAAAAAAAATACGTATTAAACTAAAATATAAAACAATTAGTTCATATATAGTTTTATGTAGAATTGATAAACTCACGATGAGCTATTGTAATTTTATAAGAGTTTATTCAGTGCAACATCCACGTAATTATGGTGACTTACCATAATTTTCACAATCACACCGAAAAACTAAAGATACACTTAATTGCTTGTGATCATCAATCTTATAACATATTACAAATAAAGAAAAAACAATTACCTGGTAAATTTTGAATTCATGATTTCCTTCTGTCCATACTTTCTCCATGAATGAATATCAGTTGTTGTGCCGGAAACCATGGTCAATGTCTCTGCACTCTTCCTGAGGGAAACAACAAATATTTCCTATACATGCTTGTCACGATTTCATGTAAATTATAGAAGATGCATTATATCCAAAATCTATGAAATAATACTCCACAGCTAGAACTACATATATATTTATGAAAAGAAAAAGAAAAAAAAAACCGCTTAGATCTTAAACTCATAAAAATCTCATGAGCTAATTGATCAATTCATATTAAAATCCATTTTATGCTAATACGAGAAAACTACAATTTTAATCTCTGAAAATATTGAATAAGTAAAAAATTATGGTGAATGAAAAAAATACAATTTTAATCTCTGAAAATATTAAATAAGTAAAAAAATTAGATCTAAATTATGGTTGAAGGTATTTAATTAAGGTAAATCATTGTTTTAATCTCTAAAAGTATAAAACACTGCAAATTTGATTCATAACTCAGCAAAAGACTCAAATTAGTCTTCAAATTATCAAAATGTCGGTCATTTTAATTTTTGACGTTAGAAGGATCATGAACTATTTTGATACTATATTATATATTTCATAGATTTTTATGTTAGTAAGTTGTATCTTTGAAAAACTATTTTGAAGATTCGAATATTACTTTGAATTTTTTTGTTAAATCAAAAATCAAAATGAATTTTAGAAACTAAAACAATGATTTACACAATTTTTTAAAAACTCGGAGATCGAAATGACAAGTTAGCTACGATAGAATTTACAGTATTTTTTAAAATAAAATAAAAAATAAAAAAAAAAGAATGATTTACACAATTTTTAATTATCATCCTGACATTTTTCTATTAAAAGAAAAAACTAAGTTTATAACATTTTGGCTATGGAAAAAATAAAATAGCCAAGAATATATAACTATATAATTATGTCCGTACGTCCATGTTAAAAGTATGTGTCCGTACGTCCGTACAGATCCTAAATCGGCGACATAAACATAGGTTTTTGTTTGTTGAGGAAATGAAATAAAAACATATTAGTTTATCATAAAAAGGAAATTTGATTAATATTAATAACCTTCTTTTGTAGCAACGTATCCCACCCTTTCTATCATTGCCGGCGACTACCACCACCGGAGACCCATTTTCACCGCCGTGTTGAGTGATAATAGAAAGGGCCTTTGTGAAAGAACTGAGCACATTTGCAGCTAGTTTGTCTGAAGAGAGATTTCCAAAGGAATTCTCATTTTCAAGAAGATACTTGAGTTTTGTTGCAGCTTCTTTGCCTTCAACAAGCTCTTTGATTATCACTCTCTTCTTTACACTTTGAAGGATATTATTATCTTCCATTTTCTGCAATTGTTCTTCTAGCTAAGGTTCTGTTTTGTAATTCTTGGAAACTTTGTTTATTAGTAAGAAAAGTATAGTTGTTGTTGTTGTTGGGTGTGGTTTGGGGGAAAGGGTGAGAGAGAAGAAAATAAGACTCAAACAAATTAATGAATTCAAGATGATAGTGAGAGTGAGATATCCCTAGAATTTTTTTTCTTTCTAATTTTAATTTAATTTTACTTTTACTTTTACTTTTATGAAAGTGAGATGTGAAATCAGATACTAACTTTTCTATGGAAAAAATAAAATTTCCATGGATAAAAATGACATATTAGATTATAATGTGTTAGAGGAATAGTAAAAAGAAGGCCACAACAAGTTGTTTAATTCACAATATTCTAGCAAAAATAAATAAATATTTTATCAAAGTACTTTTTCTTGGCACATTTATTAATGTACTAGTACTTTTTAATATATTAGTTAATATTAAAATTATGTTGAATTGCTATTTGTTTGTCGAATACAATTTCAAATTGGTGGAAATATTTGTCTCGGTGTGTATTGGAAAATTGATGTGGTTTCAGGTAGGGGTGTGCAAAAAAACCGGTTTTGAGAACCAAATCCAAAACCAGATCCAAAACCATTTTTAATAACCGGTTAAAATAGTATAGATATAAATCGATTTATTTAAAACCGGTTGGATAACCACCCACATTTTATTTTTGGATTTGGATTTAAACCAGATTTTATCCACTCAATTCCCAAATTCCAATCTCAGAACCCTAAATCCCCAAAATCCTCAAAAGAATTTTCCAGCAGCGTTTTCTGGCGGCATTTTCCAGCAGCGTTTTCCGGCAGCGTTTCCCGGCAATCTTTCCTTCCGGCAAACCGACATTCCATCTTTGAAGCACCTTCCTTCATTCTTTCTCCAACGTTTAACACATTTGGTTCGTTTCTATTCATTTGGTTCGTTTAACACATTTGTTTACTACATCATGGATCTACATAATCACACAAAGGGATTTATTGTTGCTTGAAAATCAAATTCCTATGTTTGTATTAGAGGAATTACACAAAAGGGTGTTATTAGATTATGGTAGCGACAATGAAAATGAAAGATGTGTTAGTTTTATTGAGCTTGCTTTTAATTACTTTGAAAATGAATGTTCTCAACGACCATATCCTTATTGATGATTTTGCAGTCTATTGAAAAGAGTGGGGATAGGGGTTGTAAGAGTATACCAATTTTATGTTAAAGACCCATCAAAATATAAGTACCTAACCTTAGAGCATATGACATAATCTGGCAGCTATCCCATTTTATTGAATAAAATTAACAAGTTCCAATCATGAATGTCATCTTCCAATCTACCCTTTAACCCCAAATTGCACTTTCATTCTCCCCAAACATATTGCACTCTATTGATGTTGAAAAAGCTCATGAAGATAGCAAGTGAGGATAAGTTGCAAAATAGAAAAGCAAGTGAACTGATGCAACTACCACAAATGTAATGTTCAAAGAGGTTTTCAAAAACCTCTTACAAGTAAATATTACTTTCACTTCCAAATAAACTTGTTCTATTAGTTATTTTATAACATTTAATATAAAAATCAAGTATACTTATTTTGAAATTCATTTTGGTTATGGCTAAAATTAACTATATTGGTGAGAGAATGTAGATCCTTATTGAACTGAACTCCGAGATCAAATCTTGGTTGTACAATTCTTCTCATCCTTTTCTTGTTAATTTTTGTTGCTAATTTTTACTGCATAATTGTGTTTGGCTACTGCATTTCAAGTTTGTACAATTCTCTCTTTGAGGTTTGTTGCAATTTTGCATTTCTGCTTTTTTGTTACTGCTGCTAATTTATAAAATAGTTTAGAGCTTTAATATATTGTCCAAAGGATAAATATTGAGCAATCCATTGATTATATTTGAATATTTTAAGTTTTTTTCTACTCAAATATATGTGGTTAAATTTTTTATAGTGCATAACTTAGATTAGGGGAGGGAAACTCTGTATGCAAATCCAATAAATTTGGGTCAGCATAAATTATTGGGCTAGCTTAAAATTCCATATTTGAGAAGAAAAAAGAGTGAACATTGATTCAACCCTTCGATTTTTTGGTTTTTTTTTAATTATATTTTAGCTTACA
>NC_021161.2:37635084-37673512 GCF_000331145.2 Cicer arietinum
AAATTTGAACATGTTGTTGTTGATTTCTTCTGTCTTAGACCCCAGGAACAAATTAAAGTTTGTCAATTGGTTGATCACTCAGAACTTTAATTCATTTGATGCAACCAAATTAAAAGATTTGTTGAAAACTCGTTTGGATGAACTAATTCTGGAGTATAGTGGTGTTGGAGAAGGATTCCAAAGTGAATCACAATCGACTGAATTTGATTTAAGTGGTAAGGAAGATCTTTATAGTTATAATAGATTTTTAATGAGCACTGGTTCGTCCTCTACTGAAAAGTCTGATTTGGAAAGGTACTTGGAAGAATCTTTAGAGAGTCGGTCATCTACCAACTTTGATGTTTTAAACTGGTGGAGGTTAAACTCAAGCCGTTTTCCAATTCTTGCAAAGATAGCCAAAGACTTGCTTGCCATACCTATCTCCATAGTGGCCTCTGAGTCTACTTTTAGTACCGGAGGACGAGTGATTGACGAATACCGTAGTTGTCTCACACCTCAAACGGTTGAAGCTCTAGTTTGTACTGCTAGTTGGCTTAAAGGATTGCGTAAATCGTCTTCAATAAGTGATTCACTTTTAGTTGAGGATTTCAAGGAGCTTGAGATTTTAGAGGAAGGTAACATTGTATATGCTTTAATAGTTGAATATAAATTAATAATTGTTAAATTATGATTTGATAAGTAACTGTTTTTTTTTTTTTTTACTTCAGAAATAACTTCTATGAAATTTGGTGAAGATTGAGAATTGAAATAGCAGGGACTCTGACTTTTAGAGAAGGGCTTTTAGGACGTATAGCTTACATTAAAGTACATGTGAGGTATGAATTGAATTTAAATTACATTAAATTTGAAGTGGTTAGGGAAATTGATGAGAATGAAAATTTCAACTTGGATGTAGAGGATGCAAAGTTTGGATTTTTCAATTTCAATTTGAAGCCACTGCTGCTAATGGTATATTTCTTTATGTAACTCATTTTGACTTTTTTCGTTTAAATCTGAATACTTTATGCAATTTACAAATATTTGGTTTTGAAATTTTGGAAATTAGCATCTAAACACATTGAGAAGGCATAATTTGAAGTGATTTTAGCATAATTTTAGAAATGAAAGAATCTGTGCCTTGTCCGTTCATTGGCTTCCTTCCTCTTCTAGTAGTAAATCTATTATTATGTGATGGTGATACTGATTACTACTAGTGGGGTGTGTGAAAAACCTCTTGTGCTGGACATTTGATGTTTTGCTTCGGGTTTTAAATAAATTATTTGATATAACTTTAGGGAATTAAAACAAGGTGCTAAAGGCTGCTGCCTCACATGATGCCTTTTCAAAATTAATTAAAACAAAAAAACCAAATTGTCCCTTGATATATTGATGTACCTGTTTCTTTAATGGTAGGGGCAAAAAAGTTGCCATCTTATGAACTGACGACGAATTTGGTTCAGATACATCATGCAAAGTATATAGATAGGATGGCATTCGCTGGCTGTAATTGTGTGGTACGCAGTAGATCAGTTAAAGTAATTTGTTTAATGAGTTCAAGAAGTCTTGCATATTTGCTTCAGTTGAGAAATCCAATCTTGCTGCACCTTTGTCAATGTAGGATACTTTCTCGGTGCAATGCAAAGCCCTGTTGTTTGGACATTTTGTGTCTGATTGATGCCTTCACTCTTGTTTCACATGCTTTTGCAGGTGTTGAGTTAGTGTCTATGGATTTGAAGGAGCAGAAATTAACCTTAACTGGAGACATAGTATTGTTGGCTTCATGCTTGAAGACTTAATTTCTCTGTATAAGGACAAAGAGAGGACATGATTATGAACATTACATTTTGTTTTTATTAAATAAGAGTATTTCAATATTAATGTTGACTCTTCTTCTTCATTAGTAGATGACAATGATCTGATTAGTTGGGATTTATCATGCTTATTTAAATGAAATCATTCTCATTAATCAATGTGTTTAGATGCTAATTACATCTCCAACCTCACTTAATGATTATTGAAATATTGGAAATTCGTTGTGTGACTTGAACTATTCATTAAATTACATTTTTTTTGTAATTGTTCTTGATATAGTTAGTATATGACTTTTGAAGATATTGACTCAATTAGTTACTTGACTCCCTTTATACTAGCAAATGTTTGAAGGGAGATGCTTTAAAAATTTACTTATATTTTGTGATTTTGAGTTGGTTTGAGAATTTTATCGATTTTTTTGTAAATAATCGGTTTTTAAACTATGCCTAAATTGTTTTTTAAAAATGAATATTTAAAAATAGCCAAATTGTAACTAATTTTGAGAAAAAATCGATTTTAAAATTGATTTTTTAAAATTGGTTTTTTAAAATTGGTTGCATAAAAAAACCAGTTATTTAACCATAACCAGTTTTACAATTGGTTTTATAACCGGTTTTAAACCAAATAATATATTTAGTTATAAATCCAAATCCATATATTGGTTTTTAAATGGATATGGTTTGGTTTTTTTTTTAAACCAACCATGCACACCCCTAGTTTCAGGATAGTCTGTATAAGAAGGTGGGGATGATAAATCAATTTCAGTAGCTAATATGTGTAGAATTGGATGAGGAGTAGATGAGTTAGAAAGGAAATGGAGAAAAAATCTGTGTTTGGGAGGAAAATCTTGTTTTCGAATATACAACTTTAATGGAAACTTTTGCTTTGCTGGAAAGTATTTTTGATAAGCGAATATGAAAATATAATCATTGAGATATTTATTCAATCAAAGCGGCGTATCATTTATTGCTGGATGAATCAAACATGGTGAATTATCTTTCATATGACACCATTTGAAATAAAGTGGCCCCGCTCAAAGTGTTTCTTTTTTTGTGGAAACTTTTTAACAATAAGTTTTTTATTAAAAATGATTTGGTTAATCGTGAAGATATTGGAACAACACTCAATTATGTGTGTTGGAGGATGTGATTAAATATAATCAGTTCAACATTTATTCTTTGAATGTTCTATTTTCAGTCGAATTTGAACATATATTTTGGTATGGCTTGGGATTAAAAGTGCATTTCATTTAGTGGTTTCTCAACATATTCAAAAATTCGATATAAGTTTTAAATTATTTGGTTTGTGGGTATTTGGGACATATGGAATGCTCGTAATGACGTGGTGTTTAAACAAAGTAACATTGCATCGATGAATTTATTGGAATGTGTCAAATTGCTTTCTTGGTGGTTGATCAAAACTAGGATAAAAGATTTTAATTATGATTTTAGAATCTGATGGAAAAATCCGGTGGAATGCCTTGGTGCTAATTTGTAATTTTTGTTAATCCATTTTGTCTTGTGTTTGTGCATGGTAGTGTGCTTATGTTTGAAGCCGTTGAATATTTTATGTAAATTTTTGCTTTAAGTCTTATGTTTTGAATAACTTTTTAGACTTTTCAAAAAATTTCTTAGGTGAGTATATATGGTCATTCTTTAACATAAATAATACCGTTAACATTAATATGTTGAAGGATGGAAGTGTACCAATCTAGTTAGGTAATATTGATTGAATAACAAAATTCATTAGTTGAATTGATATATTAGGAGCATTCACAATAGTGCAATTTTCATTGGGGGTCTAAGAGAACTCTATGGTTACACATCATTTATTTATATATATTTTTTTTTAAATTAGAAGAATTGAATTTCATACTCTTACATTTCATCATTTTTGTATGAAATTCTAAAAATATCATTGTAGAAAATACAAAAAATTTAAAACAAAAGCAGTATATTTTTTGTCTACATCTATGTTTTTGAAATTTTCGATATATAAAATTTGTTTATATACTGAAAATTGAGTGTTTGAAATTTCAGGTATGAAAATTTTTTCTCGGTTTTTTTACATGTCATAAATTGAGTTTTTTAAATTTTCAATATGAGAAAATTTTTTGTCATATTTTTTATATAATTGAGAATTTCAGTTTTCGAAATTTTTAATGTGAAATTTTTTTCTCAATTTGTGTTTATGCCAAATTTTTCTCAATTTGTTTGTATGCCAAATTTCAGGTATGTAAAATATTTTTTTCTTTTATTTTTACATACCAAAAATTTCAAATTTGAAATTGTTAATTTTTAAATTAGATTTTTGGAAAACAAAATTATTTACCTAAAATTTCATATATTTGTGGGATAAAAAAGAGGTCCAAATATTTTCAATGATAATGATATAGGTAAAATTATATTGTTTAAGAATTGTGGAGTAGGGTGAAAATGTAAGGGTATGAAATCCAATTTACTAAAATTAAGTATCCAATTTCTCCAACTCAGCATCTCAAATATCTTTTACTAAATAAGTCCACCAATAACTCCTTATCATTACATTTACAATTCATTTACTTTAATACAAATTATTATGACATGTTTGGATATTATTAATTAATATTTATTTTGTATCTAGAATTGGTTTTAAATTTAACTTAAGATTTGTAGCTTTTGAATTCGTATATAATTTTTATATAAACATTTATTATTCAACTCACTTCTATTTAAATATATTCAAACATAAATCACTTTATACTAAACTTACTTTTAAATAAACTCAATTTAAAGATAAGTTATTCAAAATAAATTTTAATCGCCGCAAAACCAAACATGTTTGCTTGTGTTGGTTAGTGACTAATGGCTCCTTAAGGGTCTATTTTTTGTGTGACTAAAATGTGTTATTCATTCAAATTGGTAGAAATGACATAAAATCGAGAACAATACAATTCAAAATCACTAAAATAGAAAATGATGAATATGCGAATAAATTCACAGCATGTAGGTTAATAGTGTAACGGCAAAATGCCTACAATTGTGACGAATTTTATAAATATGATAAAATTGAAATGTCAAAAATACACATGTTTTTCGAGTTATAACATTGATGACACTAAAGTCATCAATTAATTATTAATTTATATTTGGTCGAAGTTAATCCGTCTTTCTGAATTAAACAAATATTGTATCAAGACGAAAAATCAAACACTCCACCAAGATGTGAAAACCTAAATATATGTGAAAAACACTTATTTAATTAAAATAAGAAGAAGACAACAAGTTAGATGGATGATTTCAGACCAAAACGTGACCTTAAACCATCATTCTTCAATGGATAAATGAAAAAGAGATAAGAACAAAAAGGAGAAGTTTTATGTAGCGGTTAGTTATTTTCTATGCTCCCTTAAGGCTCTGTTTGGAAGTTTGAGCTTTTTGGAGAAACAAAAAGTAGAGAAAATTTTCATCTTTTAAAAAAATAATTTTATCAATAACGATAAATAAATATTTATGATTAATATATATTTAATATTGAAAATATTATAACAGCATAGATTGAATTTGAAAAAATTATTAAAACACTTGAAAATCCTATTTCAATACAATTTTTTATTTCCTTAAATTCAAAAAAAAAAATAATAATTCAAAACCCTTTATTCTTTCCCCTTTATCTTCCTATTTTCTAAAACCATCTTCTTTCATCCCTCTTAATTTCCCAAACACATCCTAAGAATACATTGTATTAAGAGGACATTGTATTGTATTAATATTACGATTGACAAGTTGAGGCCATGAGTCCCATTCCAAGCCGATATCAACATCATCTTCAATCGACTTTTCTATGCGAATCCCTCCAATTAATCAACTATGAGTTGTACCATCTTGTGGTCTACTAGTATTAATTACCAATTATTGCTGCAAATTGGAATGTTCAAATATATCTTCATATCTTTGTTGGCATCTTCCTTTCAAAATTACAATGAGTATGACATTAAGGCTTAAGATTTGAAAAACAAAAACGTTCGGTCGTTGTATACACATTTGCGAGAAAAAGAGATAAAAGACTGATGTTACATATTTAATAGATTCACAATACAGAAGATAATAAATAAATAAATAAATAAGAGTAAATTCTTTCTTACAAATATATTAAATTTATATTTTTGATATTTATAAAAAATTTATTCAAATTCCGTTCTAAATATTTATGTTATTGATGTTAATCATCATTTTTTAACTAGAACGAAAGTTTATTTATGTGACCTTTTTTAA
Organism: Cicer arietinum; assembly: GCF_000331145.2. Lineage (NCBI taxonomy): Eukaryota > Viridiplantae > Streptophyta > Magnoliopsida > Fabales > Fabaceae > Cicer > Cicer arietinum. The sequence goes on from NC_021161.2 coordinate 37,641,129, forward strand.
ACCTTTAAATATCATCAACTTAATGATTTATTTATTTAATATTTAATTTGGGGTTATATATAAATTAATAAATTTTAATTTTTTTTAAGAAGCTAAAGATTAAATATTAATAAGTGATTATATAACTATGTAATTTTATAGAAGGCAAAATAAATATATTAAAAGATTAATATTCCAAAGACAAGGTTTACCACGAAAAACAAAAAGTTACAGCAAATAAACACAAAAGCTCACAAAATTTAACCGCACAAGAATTCATCCTATAAAAGCCCTAACATGATAGAGACCTTACCCCTCAATTTAGACTCCAAACCTACAAAATAATGAATTGACATATTTATCCTCATATAAATATTAAAATTAGTAATTTTTTATCACAATATCATTTAAGTATTTCGATATACAAGTGAGTGTCAATTTTTTCAGTACATAATTTCTATTTTGAAAAACTTTTTTCAAGTTTTTTGATACAAACCTCTTTATCGAAAAATTTATTTCCTAGAATTCCGGTACCAGAATTCTTTTTTTAAGCTACTCGATAGTTACTGGAAAACTTGAAACCACAAGTTTTCTGGAATTTTTTTTTTAATTTCTAAATTTTTATTCCTTCGTTTTTTATTTATTTAATTATTTTTTAACTACTTTTTTTCTTCCAGTGGGTGCTAGTACTAGAGGAAGAAACGACAAGATAGTACGAACAACACGTGACATTGATACTTCATCATCTATGATGGATGCTCTTCTGGAAAGGATTCGATCAACAATATTCCGGAGGAGACGACAATTTATAGTGAAAGATGATGGCAACGGAGAATAGGGTCATATATCAATCTCGGATACTAATATTGCTATACATGAGGAGGATGAGGAGACTATACAACATGGGAGAATATGCATGAGGGACTTGTACAACAGAAGGATATGCATGAGGGACTTGTACAACACAAGGGTGAATTTAAATGGTATCTTGGAGGATCATATAATATGTTTGTCCTTAAATGATATGGCATCATGTTTTTGCAAGAATGTGGTTTGATCAAGTATGTTAAATTAATTATTATTTATGGTGCATTAAAAATATTTATATTAATTATTATTTTTGTTCTACATTTAATTTTAATGTCATTTTTTTATATGTAGGAGCGACCAATGCTGAAAATAGTTGTTCATCAAAAGATGCTGCAACAATTTACTCTGTAAGTGCTCCCACGAGTTATAGTGACGTTAGTGAATTTTTCTGGATTAGCCCAACTACAACGTGTAGTCTGAAGCTGATTGACAACAACATGATTTCTTCATTTGTGGAAAGATGACACTCTGAGACCTTGTCATTTCACATGTCATTTGGTGAAATGAAGATTACTTTGGATGATGTTGCCAATCTATTAGGTATTCATATTAGGGGTGAGTTCTACATTCCACCATTTGACCTAGATAAAGTAATGACATGTAATCTTGCCATAACTTTATTAGGGGTGCATGCTGAAGAGATATGGGAGGAAACTAGAAAGACAAGGAGTATGCACTACATATTGGATTGGTTGAAAGAGGTCTTCAAAAGATAGTATGCAACATAGAGATTTGATTATGTTGTTAGGGTGTATTTGTTAAATTTGGTAGGGAGTACTATTTTTACATATAAAAGTCATACATTAGTTGATGCGAAGTATCTTCTCCTATTCAGATATTTGGAAGGTACCGATAGATACTAAGATACTGCTTCAGTCAAAGTCCTTTATGATTGCCTCTTAGATGCCAACTGTTACGACACCAAATGATTGGGTGGATATATGTCTCTATTGTAGGTATTAAATATTTATGATTATTATTTATTAATTGTTATGATTTTTATTTATTAATTTTTATGTTTATCATTAATTTATTTATTTTTATTTGCAACAGTGTTAGACTTACGAATATTTTCCAAATATTTGTAAAAGAATTGATCAGGACGCTGACGCAGAGAGCATTGCCAGAATGAATAGATGAAGCTATAAATAAGGCAAACACAAAATCCCTGAGTACAAACATAGGATAGATACACTGACACATGCTGACATCATATGGAGACCATGAGAGAATCGCAGGGATGTCATTTCCTTTAAAGATATCATGTTATACATCATCCACCTCTGATTATGCAGCACAATCATGACATATTTGCCAGAGAAGTGTTTGAGACAATTTGAACATATTCAACACATTCCACCACCACCATATGTAGTTATTTCTAGATTATCTGATGTAGATGTGAAATAGATGAGATATTTGACCCATATCACTGAACTGCATAATAGGTTACATCCAACTACATATCAATCTGAGTGTTAGGACAGTTATTTGGAGTGGTTCTACAACGTATCTCATCCACTTTTAGTGCGACCAGATGGTATATCCAACGTTCTAGATTTTAATGTCCTGACCACTGTTGCACCAACTTCTAGTTCACAATTATCTATCTTTCATCAAGTAGCTGATCTTATACAGCAGAGATTGGAGGTTCATGGTGCTGATCCAGATGACGACATGTATAGTTACTTTTATAGAGCTTTATATATAACGCGTCATAAGCTAGTAGTTATTTACTTTTATTTGTGATGAACATCATTTTTGTGGTTCCTAATGTTATTTCATTACTTCACATTATGGTTATATCATTAACTTTATATTATTTGTGATGAACAACATAAGTTAACAACTAAACAAATACAAGATGAAATATAACGAAAATTAGTAACTAACATGAACTAATAACAAGTGATTTTATATAAGTTTTAAAGTATTGTAGTCTATGAAAAATCAATCTTCGTCTAATGACATGACAATATGGGTTATTTCGGTGAATCTTGTGTAACATGTGTCATACGGCCTAATAAATACCCCAATTGTTGTAGACGTCCTCTATATGCTATTGCCCAAAAAGTTGCCGCATCAGTGCAATATTTCTTTTAACCTGGTGCAATGTTTGGCATTGAAAATCCATTTTTCATCTTTAACTGCAAAATAGATTGAAATAATGAATAATTTTATCATTTAAAAAAAATAAGTATTACTTAAGAAAATAATATCATTTTACCGAAAGCCAATGAATTATTTCGATAAAACCAATACATATAATATGATCATTTGTTGTCGATCCAGCATGTGAACTCCTCACAAGAAAGAAAGTCGTGGACCAAAAACCAAGACTTTTCACTGTGTCCAAGCAATGGCGCAATAACGCAATAGCCACAATTTCCATATGTTATTACATTAACTATGTCATCAATGTATGGTTGAGTAACATTAGGAAATTTTCTCAAGAACAAATGTATTAAGGATTGATAGGGTTGTTTCTTTGATGAATAAGAATGTCTCTTCTTTAATGATATAGATGGTTGGGAACCAGAATCTTCACAATATGTTGCATTAACATGTTCAAAGTAAGAAGGGTCTCAATATACATCATATTCATCTGACTTCTTACACGTACTCTTCTTCACTTGTCCTTTAGTTTTAACTTTTTCAAGTAGTGGACACATTGAACTTGTAGTTTGAAAAGCAAGTTCACACACCTTACTCTTCAACACTTTTTTTCCCTGTAACATCAAGTAATCAAAAATATTCCCACAAGGCACTCATCTCATTAGACATATCCAACTTTGATCCATCTTCTATGTCTTGGGTGAGTTCGAACTACATGCTTAATTTTCTCCATTGAATATGCACTAAATCTAGAGGAATTGGTTCACCCGTCAATTTATATTATGCAAATTCACAAGCACAAGATAACTCATATGTTCTTTTGAGAGATCATCCACATACAGATTTGTCTGTACCCACCCACTCAACTTTCTTGCATTCTTCAGCGTTGTGTCGTTGAGCTTATCTTGATATAAATGTATTCAATCTATGATAAAATGGATTGTTGATGTTCATGCTCTTTATCATAGAAACTTTTCTGAAATGCGTCCTTGATTTTTTTAAGTTGCAACCTTATCATGTTGTTCATAGCCTCCCAACATTTACAGATGTCACCCATGTTCCAACATTAACTTCAGTTTCCACTGAGTAGACTCAACCTTATCATTAAATGTAAACTGTCATCATGGAGCAATCCAACAATATATAGTAAAATTACAAATTCGAAGTTTTATAGTGACATGACATACCTGTTAGTCGTAGTGTTCTTTAAATGCATCACTCAATTTGTCTATGTTTCAACAAATATTTTCTTATGAGAAGTCAACCAAGTTTCTTTCACATGATAAATAAACACTTTATTATCGACACATGAATGCTCAAACATGTGCAAGCGCGTGATATGTTCTTTTTCATCACTGCAATACATAATATTTTTCCACATATTCAATATTAACTCTTGTCTATCATTTAAGACACATTGCTTGCATTTTACTCCAACATTTGTATGGATATGAAATCGACAAAGCAAATTAACAGAATGTGGAAATACAATACCAACTGCTTTCATTAAAGCAAGATCCCTGTCTATCACAATTACATGAGGGAAATTGTTTTGTGTAACAAACAGTTATCTTAACCTCTCTAATACCCAAAAAGAGTTTTCTTCACGCTCACATTCTAAATAAGTAAATCCAACTACAAATATCATCTCTAATGATGTTATACCAACAATTTCAAGTGACAACATTCTGTATTTATTAGTTTTGTAGGTGTTGTCTATAATCAAGACGATAGAAAAAAAAGTTCAACAACTTCACTGAATCTTGATGAGCCTAAAAAATATCTCCCATAACATATGAGTCTTCCTACTTTGTATTCCAACACACATATTTTGTATCTTCTATTAACTTGAATTAATGTTGCATATTTGTCCTAGAACCTTTCACATGCAATCATATCATACTCCTCTATTTATATATTTGTGATATCTGAGTTACATTGTTCTTATCTCAGTCTTGCAATGAGAGTAAAATGTACCTTGGTGGAACATTATATTTTGTTAAGTCATGAACATATTTTTTCTCTTCTTCATCTAAACGTCCAACAAATGCATGTCCCTCCAAAATATCAGATAATTCATGGTTGTGAACTCCACAAATTACTTTAATTGTCCATCATAAACTATCTTTTAATGGTTTTGATCTAAGATTGAAAGGACAACCCCACTTTTTTGTTGAACTTCGAGTTAAACTATTAATACGTTTGTATTTTTCTCCTTTGTCACAATCTAATATTAATTTATTCCTCTTCCATCCATCTCCCTCTCTCCTTTCTCTTTATCTGATCTAGTAATGATAAGTATCACTTTGTTTTTTATATCAATTTTCTTAGTCCAATTCACAATAGTTTCATGTGTATTAATTTACCCAATGCAAACATAAAATAAATTATAATAATTAATCACAATTACATATTTTTACAATATTAATATTAGTTATAACTATTCATATTTGATATGTGTCAAAAACGTTGGTAATATCGACACATGTTTTATCACATATTAGTAACAATTTATCCAAATCTTTTAAAATTTATATAAATAAATAATTAAAAAAAAGTGTATACCGAAAAATTTTACAGAAGAGTTTACCAGAAAACTTCACAAGTTTTCCGGTAGTATAAATTTTCAACCTTCTGTACTAGAAATCTTATAAAAAGTTATCCAGTTTAGGCTTTCTGTACCGAAAATCTTATAAAAAAATTTCCGGTAGTTTTCAAAAAATTTTTACATACTGAAAAACTTGGATTGTTTGATCCGAAAATCTTTCAATGGTAAAAAGAAAGGTGAATTTGGGTTGGTAAAATAATAAAAAATTTCAAGGATAAAGTTGACATTTTAAAAATATTGTGAAAATTTCCTCATATATACAACAGTGGTAAAAAATTCCTCCACCAAAGATACCTTCAAATTGTCTAGTATGCTGAAGGGCATCATAAGAAAGAACACTTTAAAACCTCATCCATGCCAAAAGATCAAACCACACACAACTAAACAAAACAAAATGTTCTTACAAACAAGTTACTTCTTTATATCCACCCCACCCCATACACACTACCGAAAACTAACATCTTCACGACCGAAATCAATTTGTCCACCACTATGACATACAACCTATTAAAATGATCACACAAAACATCCCTCCAACCACTTATCATGCAAAAAAGAAAATTAATAATAGATTTAATTACTTTGTAGATACCTGAACTATTTGAGAATTTTTAAATAGGTCAGTTAACTAAAACAATTTGTAATTGAAAAAAAAATGACTTTAAAAATTTAAATTTCAGAATAGGTCATGTTTAAATTTCAGAATTCAAAATCCAAATCATGCGTAATTCATTATTAAAAAATTATACAAAACATAAATAAATAAATAAATAAATAAATAAATAAATAAATTGAATTTATTTTCAGATACATATACTTGATTGCCAGTTGCCACGGAGACAAAGGTAAAAAGGGGTGCATAAAGTAACTATCTTATCAATAATTAAATGGGCCTCCGCGTAAAAGCCCGGGCCTCTTTGGGTTGAAAAGGCTACGATTCAAAAAAAACAAAATGAAAACGAAATGGAAACACATCCAAACGCGGCCTCCATGCTAAGAAGCAGAAGCCTACCTTATTCTTCTTCTCGTCTTTCTAAACCATTGCTAGCTCTCAGTACGAGGATGCTGTCTCCCTCTTCTCCTTCTTCTTCAGCAACCGCTTCATCCGAAACAAGAAAAGGTTACCCTTCACTGAACCCTAAACCCTCATTCAGTAACCTTTCTCTATTCCCCCAAAATCCTCATCACACTCTTCAAACCATGACGATTTCTAACTGTTTCTCTCATTCTGGGCCCACTAACCCTATTCCGATTTCTGAATTGCACGAAGCTGATTCGGTCGACTCTCTCGTTGTGGTTTCGTTCTACAAGTTCGCTGATTTTCATGATCATGCTCTTTTGCGTCAACCACTGAAGCAACTTTGTCAACAATTGGTATTCCATTCCTTTCTCTATCCTCATTTTATTAACTACTATTATTCTTTCTGTGTTCCTAAGCAAACTTTCAATTTTCTTCCCAAAATTATGATAAGAACAATTAATTTTGTCATCTCAGCACACATGATTATAACTACCATCATAAAATAACTACACAATCAACCACTCGTGTCGATTATCAATGTAAGACTGTTTACACAGACAATGCATGTCCATTAAACTCTACTTTTAAAATAGGAGATAGTAATAGTCTAGAGACTAACTTGATAGATTGACAATGATTTGAAGACTTTTTAGGTGTTGTATGGATGAATAGTTTAGTTAAGCTTAAGTGCCGCATATCATATACGTGCTAATGTTTACCTTATTTCTATAGCAAAACATAAAATAAGGTAAAGTTTTTATATAAACTATATGTTGCTTTCATAAACTATCCTAGAGAGCTTATGGATATAAGCTGAAAACACATATCATAAACTGTTTTTATAAGCTCTACCAAAATTGTCTGACAAGTGTTTATTACAGTAGGTAAGTTCAAATAAGTCAATCTTAACTGACCCTTGTTAAATTTCAATAGTTTTGACAATACTTTTATTTTTTATGAATATATTAATTTGGATTTGGATCCTCTTATGTAATCTAAGCTATTGATAATTTGACACATATATGGTTTGTTATCCGTGGGAGCTTTACCTCAACAATTGATTTATTCATTAACTGAGATTACTTATTTTATCCACTAAAGAGAATTGTTCACTATAGAGGAGTTAAGTGCATCTTTAGTATTAATGAAAATTATTGTTTTTTGTTGACCATTTACTTATATGAACTGACATCTTTCCTTTTGTTGTAAGTGAGTTGTTTAAAGTAAAGTATATAGCTAACTTTTGTCATTGATCCCAATTCTGTAATCTCTAGTCTATTGCAAGTTTTTAAATTGTCTAAAATTGTGGTGCCATTTAGCCAAATGCAAGGATTATGATTCCCTGCATTTGGAAAGCACACAGATATCCAATGCAAGGATTATGATTCCCTCCGGTTTCGATCTCGTAATTGCATTAGCTGCATTATTTCGGATGCACAGAATACAGATATCCATTGCTTCCGATACAGTAGGCAATTATGGTCTGACGTTGCAGCAGTTGGTCCTCAACTGAATTGTGGCGGTAGCATCACATGATTTAATTTGCATTTTAAAACTACGTAGCACCAACACATAACACTGAAGATGTGTCTGGTGTTTGACACAACACTAACACATTAGTACTTTCAATTTCATCCATTTTTCAAATTATTATTGGTGCCAACGTGTTAGTGTAGTATCTGTTGTATGTGTCAGTGCTTCATGTTGAAACCTTGGTCTACAGACTACAGAGTACATTAAGAACTAATTAGTTTTGCTTGTGACTTCATAATATGCTATTTCTTGCATCTCACTGATCTGATATTGCTCAGCGTGTTTCAGGCGGTATCATTCTTGCACCTGAAGGGATTAATGGCAGCATATGTGGCACACAGGAGTCGGTGGAGAAAGTCCTTGCATTTATTCAGAGTGATGATCGTCTAAAGGGGCTTAGACGTATTGAATCGCCTGTCACTCCCGAGGATGAGGCCATCCATCACGGTCAACATGGACATAGTGCCAGTTCTCCACTTGCTGCTGGTGAAGATGTTCCTTTCCGATGGGATCATGTGAGAGTCAAGTTGAAGAAAGAGGTAACATTTACAAATGCAAAAAAGTCTGAACTTCTTTGTTATAAGGATATTGATTTATGTACTAATAACTTAACTAGGTTGAGCTTTTGCGGTGTTTGGCCTAACTTCCTTGATTCTTCTGTTTTTTGTTTTCATTATATGTTGTGCAGATTGTCACTCTTGGGATGCCTACTATATCGCCTATTGAAAGGGTTGGAAAATATGTTGGCCCTAATGAATGGAATTCTTTGATTAGCGATCCGGATACAGTGAGTAGCTAAATTCCCATTATCAGTGTTCTCTTATCTTTCACTAGACGCGCACTATACGTTAGTGTCTGTCTGTTCGCATTTCTCGATAAAAAGAATAAAGTTACAAAGTTTTATTCGATTATTTGAATAGTTACAAAATTTGGTCATTGTATTGTATTGTATGCCAAATTTGTATTGCTAATATGCTACTGGCATCTTCATTATGCTACTGGCATCTTCATATGCAGGTAGTAATTGATGTGCGCAATAACTACGAAACCAGAATAGGAAAGTTTAAAGGTGCAGTGGATCCTTGTACCACATCGTTTCGAGAATTTCCGTCTTGGGTGGAGGAACGTTTCCAGCTTACCAGAACAGATGCTGATAATCCAAAAGGTGATGTAAACCATTCAGACCAAAGTGCTGAAAAAGAAACAGAGAATCCAAAACATTTGCCGCGTGTTGCTATGTATTGCACTGGGGGTATTCGATGTGAGAAAGCTTCAAGCCTACTTCTTAGCCAAGGTTTCAAAGAGGTGATTGTGATTCTACCTTTAAATTTTATTTTGTTTTACATGAACAAAAATTATTTTGGCTGTTTCTTCTGTTTGTCTAAGATAATACTTCTGGTTTGGAACTTGATGCCAATGGCAAGACCTATCAAACACATAAGAAATAAAAGAATCCTTGTTTGGTTTATCTACTTTTGTATTGTTGTCAAATGTTTTCTGTTAATACTAGTAAGTTCCTGAAAACTTTGTCATGGAAGCAATTTAGCTTATGAACTTCCAGAAAATGTGGAGAAGGAAGCAATTGAGATAAAAGAATCCTTGTTTGGTTTATTATTCTGAAACCCTTTTAAATAATTTTGACCTCACCTTTTGTAAGTTTCTTGTATTATGAAGCACAAACACCTGGTTCCTTAATTTTGTCCTTGTTTCAATGTGTTATTTATTCAAAATATCTGCCTTTGTATACAAAGATTCCTATATATGTGATAAGCAATAGTTGTGTATCTGCTTGTATGCAAAAGTTGTGCTAGTTTTTTAGTTACAATTTTTACTGCCATACAAAATGACTTTGTGATACTTGTATTTGTAATTTTGTCAGGTTTATCACTTGGAAGGTGGAATTCTGAAATATCTTGAGGAGGTTCCAGAGAGACAAAGCCTCTGGGAAGGAGAGTGCTTTGTTTTCGACAAGCGAGTCTCCGTGGAGCATGGTTTGGCACAAGGAAATTTCAAGCTGTGCTATGGTTGTAAACAGCCTGTGAGTGATGCCGACATGGAATCTCCAGAATATGAATATGGAGTCTCCTGTCCTAACTGTTTTGCTCAGAAGTCAGAAGAAGAGAAGGAGAGGGCTCGAGCTCGACAAAAACAGTTTGAGAGATGGGGGATTATAGGTGGTCCTGATAAGGGCCGCCGGCAACCGGACGGCCCTAGTAGAAATCAAAACCAACTTTCACAGTCAGTTTAACTTAGTCAGGAATGGACAAATAAGATAACTTCTTTGTTATATTCCTTTTCTTAAATGTGTTATATTAGTGCATGAAACTAATATGTGATTTGAACTTCTATGAATGATTTATTGTCATAGAAACTATTTGGTGGCTAATCTTTTGAGAATGACCACCACTTTTTGATGTCATGCATCTTATTTAGATCATCCAACTTAATAATTATCCAATTCTTCCAATAAAAAGAGACATAAGATACACACAACTAAGCTTTCTGATGAGACGACGGTCTAAGTTTCATCTAGACTAAACCAATTTAACAACGTTAAAACTCTTGAATTCATCTTTGCAATGGCAATGAGTAAACCTTAAAATACACTACATACAAAAGAGGGATCTAGAGTAATACAACTATAAATACATTTGCTTGTTTCTAATACAATTATGAAACAAGTCAAAATCATGTGTAGATGAAAATTTGCACTTTCATATATTTGATAAATCGATAATTTAACATTTTCAATTATATAATTATCGATTATTCAAATGCATGAATGAATGACCTAAACATAAAAGATCCAAATCCATAAAAGTCACTTGATTCAAACATGATCATTGAATTCCTTAAGGGCTTGGAATACTCTAGAGCTTCTATCAAATATCTGAGCCCTTCTATTGTAATCATTAGGCTCTTTCCCCACATCATCACCCATTATTGCTTCCTTTTCCAAACACTCCAACAACTCCACAACTCCGTTATTTTCTCCACACTTTTCTCTAAACCTTGTCATTCCACTTTTACTCTTTTCTACACTATCAAACTCATCTTCAAGTTCTCTTTCCAATTCTTTCACCAAACTCCAATTAGTACATTCCACTACAAACCCACTTTTACCCTTTTGTTGTTTTTGAACAACACAAGTACCATGGTTTAGCCAAGAAACTTTCACCTTTGACAATAATGGTTTCAATGTCACATGACTAGGAAAAATAGTTCTATAGTTAGAACTTATGAAAGAAGGAGAAATGGAGAAATTTTGGACATTAGCAACAAAAGAAGACCCTTTCATTTTGTGTGTGGAGACTTTGGTTAAATTTGTGAATATGTTTGAGATATATGGATAAAATGTGGATATGTATATGCATATGTGTTTAAATATACAATGTTTGAATAAGAGGGTGGCAACAAAATAAGTACACCTGTCAATGCAATGGTCAAAGTAAACAAACTTGACTTATTTTGTAGGACGGTGATAGATTGTTCGAGATAATTAGAGGATGTCCATCCTCTCTCCACATAGCAATCAGCAAAAAGAGTGATGGCACACAATTCTATTTTCTAAAAACGTGTAAGAGTTGGTTTCTGTTCCTCCATAATACCTCTATTATACCATAACTACCCTTTAAAATCTACTTGGGCAATAAATATAAATACCATTTTAAAAAAGACAATAAATAATTATAATTAAGGAAGAACTTAGAACTTCAATTTTATTTGTAATATTTATTTATCTTAAATTAATTGTCTATTTATATTTTCAATAAAGTATAAAAATTTAAGAGAGAGAATCTAATAACAAATTCAACATTTATAATAATAATAATATAAAATAGTAAAATATCTATAAAATATGACATAATTAATGTAATCGTAATATTCATATAGCATTGACGACCACCAAAAAGATAAAACAATATTGCACAAAGACGATAAGCAATACAACATCACACTTAGACAAAAAAGTCATTAAAAAAAACACAAGAGAGAAACCTAATCTAAGTAGAAATCACTTATTTAAACAAAACAGAGAGAAAAATAATGTTAAAAAATGATTTTGAACTGAAAAATGAAGAAGAAGAGGAAGATAAAGAGAATGAAAAGAGAGACGGCTAGGTTAACAAACTTTTGTATAAGTAATTTTGTTAATATTTTCAAATTGTATATGACTATTATTAAATTATTATTTGTGTACAAATATATTCAATGTCATTTTTCATTTTTTAAGATAAATTAATAGTATTAATAAAAAATATATTTTAAGTGGGGTTTATATTTATAGAGACAAAAAAAAAATTTCTAAAGGATGTTTATAATGAACTACAAAAGATGTATTTATTTACTTTAAAATAAGTCTAGTTTGAATATATTTTTTCCTACCTCCATTGTTATTGATGTTATGAAATTAATTAAAATAAGAGATAAACATTGAAGAATAAAGATAAAAGAGACAGAAAGAGAGAATAATATGATATTTGTGTTATGTTCATCAATGTACCATTCTTACAATGTCATATGAGTCGTTTTTATAAGCATGAATTGTCTATCATAATGAGCTATTGACAATGAGTAAAGTATTTTACTTATGAGAGGATACTAGGAATGAAAATGTTTATTACTATGGATATCTACCAAATATTCATTACACTCTTTGGATTACACTCTTTGGATGTCTACTAAGAATATACTATATTAAAATCTTACTAGAAAAAAAAAACCAATAAAAAACAATTTTAGTGAAGGAAGAATAGTACATTTTCCTTTTCTATGGGATCTGACTCATTATAAACTTTATTAGCAACACATGTATAACATAGCCTTATTAAAACAACAACCCGTGGATCACCAAGAAGTCCATCTCAAACACTCACATTTCAACAGTGAAACAACTTTCAAACCAACTTACAATAAATCTTCATCTTGATTGGTGGGTCCAACAAGCACTACCATTTGTGGGTCAATCGACAACACCAATTCAATATTTCCATCATGCCAACATAACAATACGTATATTATTTCACCTTCCATTGTGATATTTCACTTTCCATTGTAATAAGTACATTAGGAAAATTACCGCAACAATTTATAGATCACAATTTCCTACTAATACCGAAAAGGTGGGATTGCCACGATAGATAAGTTCATAAATTCTGCAATCTATTGTTGAATAATGTTGTGGGAACTTCTAGAATCAATGAGTATAGTAACTTTTAATTTATGAATATGGCCCTGAAGTCGGAAGGTGTGTGGTGATAGGGTTCCTCCAATGCAACATATGAAAGCACCAAATGACGCACTTGATCATAGTTTTAGAATTTAATCAAAATGTTTGTAAGATACCACTTTACAACAGTGGTTGCTCCATAGAATATAAGAAGACGAGAAGTTTTATGAAATAAGTGCTTATTATTTCCATAACTACTCATGAATAAGTATTGTGTTTGTTTTCTTACAAACAAGCATAGCTTGACACTTGTAATTTGTTCATTTACTTACTTGAAAACAATAACCGACAGAAGATGAAACTATCGTGTCTTGCCGTTACTAATTCCTCTAACTTGGGCTAAGAGATAACCTTTCACCGACAATGGTTTCTTACTATTTCTATTGGGCTTATCCTTTAATTTCCCAATTAGACCATCATCTATTTCCTTTGGTGGTTCTTTTTTTTTTTTTAAGTGTTTCATTTGTTCATTTGGACCGTTATCTCTGGTATACGCTCTTTCGGACTCCAATAAGTGATATTAGAGTCATGGTTCAACTTGGTGGGAGGAGCGGGAATGAGATCCTAGTGTGGATCAAATCTATTAACATGGATGACTCACATATAAGGGGGAGATTGTAGGAATTCAAGTGTGAATAGGTAGTTCCACGTCGACCAGAATTAAAGAATTGTTCAATATGTAAGTGAGGTGACCCATATATAATGTCTTAAAATTTTAGGTTGTGATGTGGTGTCAAGATCTCTTAGATATCTTGAACGTTTAGTTCATTGCTACCGAAGTACCCAACAAAAGGGAAACATGAATATATGGCGGTAGGTGCGAACATAATAGGGAAACGGGACATCGATTGTGACAGCTATTTCACAACTAACATATTTTTCGCAATGGCAAAAATATGATCTACAATTCAGATATTTCTACTTATTTTTTTATAAGATATTTTTTTAGTGATTGATGGGATGTTCACATAAGAAAAGAAGTTTTAAAAGCTTTCACATACTAATTAACAGTTGTCGAGAAAATGAGCATAATAATGACAAAAAATTGGACTAATATTCAACAAAGATCATAAACAAACGACAATATGTTATGTGTAACATACTGAATAAAAAAAAACTATGATTAATATAGACAACACCTAAAAGTTTGTATGCAGGTAGTTATGTACGAATTTCAATTCCTATTTCAAGTACCAGAAAATATTGTGTTAGAATGGTGCACAATGATGGGCAGGTTCATGCACAATAATATTTTTCTTTCATGTTTTTATGACTGAATAGTTAGCGAGAAAATCGTGTAATGGCACAACAAAGAATTAATGGTAGTTCATTGAATGACAGATTCTGACACTTCTCCATTTTATCCTTTTTCTTTGGCGGATTCCATTTTTAATATGAGTTGTGGTTATGGAAAAATTGTGCTAGAATGGTACGACGGGGAACAAATTATGGTTTACATGTAGGTAGAACTGTCAATTTGTCAAACTTCCTATATATTGGCTCTAACCCATATGTTAAAGGAGCCAAAAAAAACTTATGACAAAAGGCCCATTAAAGGAAAGCCTCCAATGCAAAAAAGCCCACAAAATTCCATGTGCTTAGAGGGTCCATAGACCTACTTTTTAAAAAAATCAACAATTTTTTATTTTATTTTATTTTTTTTTATAGTTTTTTTCAATTTTATGGTATCCTCGTCTAAAGTTAACAACTACTCCATACCAGTTTATGAGTTTTCACTAGACAAAATAGTAGATTTTAGTGTTTACGAGGGGAATGATACAAACACAATCTACAAAACTACATAAAAATCGAATGACCACAGAGCAATGGACAACAAACAGTTTCAAATATAAACACAACTACTTGCGTAAGCATATGTTGAACACTAACAAATAGTTTGATAATAATTTGCATCTAATAATCAAGCCAAGTCTGTTGTAGACTTGTACTTAATACATATCAACCAACGCTTCAAATATTTTTGTGCACCTATCATTGTGAAAAAGTGTTCTAAATGTAACATTTATATTGCAACACATATTTTACTCATCTAATAAAAGTTGTTCATTGGGTAATAAAATCAACAAGACAAGTCCATCTTATATTTATAAGTGAACTACTACAAATTGCACATTGACAAGAAAATAAATTCACCAACACTAGTTGATTCATGGATTTTCATACCACAATACTATGTCAACAAAGTAATGAATAAAAACAAAACAAACATTCAAAGGTATCTACAGACAAATAGTTTCAAATATAACAAGTAATCATGCAAACGTTTATTCAAAGAACAAGAGCCAATAGACTTTGTAGATACAACTAACAAGTAAAACCAATTGCAACAGAGCAATGTCTTTCCATCCATAAACCTCATGAGTCAAGGATAGTAGTATTAGATTCATCCTCACAAATAGAAGCATTGTATCCACCCTCATCTTGAAAACAAAACCAATAGAAACAACTAGATAATCAATCATGAGATAAATTTGCAAGATTAAAAAATTAGAATACTAAATATATCCATTCAGATTTTCAAAAAATCCATGTAACTAGTTTCGAGTACCAATTAATATTTGGATGTGATCAAGAAGAGTGAAATGTCTGTATTTGGTGAGAATATGTCCACCATTACTAAAAGAAGACTCTGATGCCATTGTGGTATAGGAATATTTAGCACATCTCATGTCATTAAAGAGAGTCAATATACTTTTTTCTCATTAACCTTAACCTTCCGATACCTCAAAATCTTCATAGTGTTCTTCATTATCTTCAATTGACTTTTCTTCAAGATATACACCTAATTCACTCCTCCCATAGTTAGATGTAGGCTGATTCTGAAAATTTTTAAAACCCTATAATGTATAATAAATCAATATCATTATCAGTAATATAAAACAAGAAGGATTGAAATGAAATAAAGTTAATTACTGTATTAGCATAAACAACCTCACTCTTATGATTTTATATTTCTTAGTCTTACTTCCCTCTCTGGATGACTTCGACAATAAGATGGAATCTTGGGATGGTTGAGAGTGGATAACACTTTTATTATTGAAAATGCTCATATATTCTTGATAAAACACTCTAAATTTGTCCTCCACATTCTAAAGCTTAATGTTGCAAGTTAAAGCATCAAAAGTAGTACTGCACTATAATATTTCCAATATTTGTCAAAAAATATTCTTCATATCTGTAGCTATCTTCTTTATAACATCGTCAACTTTATATTGATTTTCTTATAGGATGGACTGTAATTTCCACACTTGCATAAAATACAAGTTTGAAGTTGGATATGATGAACCTAAGATCATTTTTTTGATTTCATAAAATGGTTATAAGAACTCACACATGTTTCCCTCCTTTTCCCATTCCTCGTCAGATGGACAACGTTAAATGCTTTTCTATTCCACTTTGAAGCATTAAGTATTTTCTATTCCACTTTGTAGACACATCTAATCTTAAACCATCAGAACCTTTAATATACTTGACCATGGAGTGCTTCATAGGCCACTTTTAAATCCTCTTGTACAATTAAGTTAAGTATATGGGTTGAACATCAAATATAGAAATACTCATCATCACATAGCAAATTTCTTTGTACACATAGATGCATTTTCAAATGGTCTTGCATGTTATCATTGTAAGAGACATTATGCAAAGTAATAGAAAATATTTTCTTATTCATTCCACATTGCTTTAAGCAATCAAACAAAGTGGCTTCCAGTACAATACCATTGTGTGGGGTTTCGTTCGACAAAATTTAAGAACACAACTGGTTAACTTACAATGTTCATCAAAAAAATGAGCGGTTAAACAAATATAACCCTCATTAGTATGTGTTGTCCAAACATCTGACCAAATATAACCCTCATTACTCTTTTTATATATAAATGAAATGTTATGAAAGAAGAAGAAGAATAACCAAACTTTCATTTCAAATACATTAACCAAGTTGTGCAAGGAATTACCATATTTGTTTAAGTCATTAACCAAGTTTATATAAGTCCTCACATCTCTTTCAAAAAATGGTATGTTTTCATGTCATCCTGCATCTTTAACAAGAGATTGAAATTTCTTGTTGATCCTCACTCCTACATCATCATTGATTTGTATTGTTCTCTTCACATGCAAATTCATCTTCTTGTTAGCTTTGAACAACGTTTCCTTTGTAGGACTCATCTCGTGAGTATGACCAGGTTCAAATTTTGTAATGTACCATAGTCCATCTTTATCCAACTTAATATCACACAAAAACTACAAAAAATAACTCAATTCGGCCATTAACCACCGTATGCACTTTAGTAACCAACAATTAGCACACCATTAAACACATAATATAAAATATGTTAGACCTACGTCATTTAGACATAAATAATTCATTAACCACCTATTGTACTTCATTAACCAATAATATTTACACTATTAACCAAAAACAAAAACTGATAAAGACCCATAATTAGCACACTATTAATCACATAATATGAAATGTGTTAGACCTACCAACAATTTAGACATTAATGAAACTTAACAATTCAAATATGTATAGTATACACTTATGATAGTATATGTGTAGGAAAATGTGTTTAAATAACATTTTTCATATACAAATAATTTGGAAAAAGACAATGTGTGCCCACTTTTTGAGTTGTCGTTGTCGTTGTTTCTTATTCTTTTTCTTGTATTTGTTTTAATAAAAATTAGTAACCATTAGAAATTATATGATATATATAATTTATCAGTCTCCCTAGAATTAATTATTTATAAGTCTCATTTTTCGTTTTACTTCGTGAACTAACACTCTTATTAAACAAACATTATATCTTAGTAGCGTAAATGCAATAACTTGGATGTCAAATCAAATACAATAGTTGTATTTACAATTTTATTTTACACAGTTTTATTTGTAATAGATGTATGAATTATAGATAAACAAATTGACAGTAAAGTACTAGTCACATCACAAAAGAATAACTTGAAAAAAATATAAAAAGTGACATTAGCATATATAAAATTCACAAAGCAACTAAAGAAATTAAAAATTAGTTAAATAGTTTAAAATTGATAGTAGTAATTATTTTTCTTTCTACGATAATAGACTATCTTAAAGAAAAAAGTTTGAACAAAACAATTGTATAACATAATTACAGCTTAAAAAAAGACATTAATTAAATTCAATTATGAAAATATGTGCATTTGAATAGAATAATTCTGGAACCCGGTATATACTTTGTATTCATTGTATTAGTGTAAAAAGCAACATCACTTTTCAAGAGAAGTACTTCCTTGCTCATTTTAAACATCTCATTTGAAGTGTGTACAATTCTTTAGAAAATGATTAGTTGATTTGATTTCAATGTTAAAATGTTTCATTTACTCAAATGTTTTTATTAATTGCAATTATCGGGAAAAAAATTGATGAGTTGAAATATAATAAATAAGAGTATTATTTGGAAAAAGTAATTAATGTTGTATTGGTATTGTAAAATGACAAATAATTTGAGATAAAAAGAAATGACAAATGAGGTATTTAAAATGAGATTGAGGAAGTAATTGTTTCCTCGTAAACTTGACTTGTTAGAATGGAATAACAATTTATAAATTTGTGACAAATCTAAAATATTTAGTTAAAATCTAATTTATATCTTTCATTTGTTCATCGTCAGCTCACATGTCTCTTGTGTCAGATCTTTTTTGTTGAGTTATGTGAGTCAAAAACAACAAATATAATGTCACTTATGATTCAATTATAATGCAAATGAAAATATTGAAATTTGATTTGGAGAATGTAAAGTTAAAAACACATATCAGAGTTTTCAAAATATCCCGTAGACAAATGTGTTGTTATTATTGTTCCTTAATTACTGTGAGAACTTTAATTTTCCAAGAATTGTGTTAATTTCAACCATTGTCAAGTTGATTTATTGTGCTAAAAAAATATGCATTGTAACAATAGATCTACTTTGAATGATGAAAATTAGGAACTATCAAGACCTTATAGTTTAAAAAAGAGAGCAAATAGCCTAATAAGAAATGACTGAAAGAAGACAAAACGTACGGTTTATTGAATGAAACATCAATAATTGACATCAACATAAACTAAATAAATTAAATTTTTTGTATTATTGATATTGTAAATGAAAGATAACATAAAAATTATGTAACTAAATATTAAGCATAAAATGCAACAGACATTTCCCATTGGCTAGCAATCTCTTGTGTAAGAAAAAGATGGTCATGAAGGAGAAAAATATACAAAGTCAGTTACTCAAATGAATATAAACATCAATTACATTTCATCAAACACCACAAAAGCAATTTTATTATACTCAAATTGGAGAGGAAGTTATCGTAAAAAATGGTTAATGTCTCGAGGATGTGGTATCCTGTTTTCTTGAGTCTTGGTTCAGCCAAGAAAAAAAGAAAAAAAAAATATTTGGACTTACATTGAAAATTGTTATGAAATAAATTCACATTTAATAAATGATAAATAAATTATGGAGAAATATTTATTGCATTATGAGCTATTATTAATTTTTTTTTTGATGAAATGAAATTGTGTAGTATATGAAGAATAGAAAGAGAAATGATTCTAATTATGACAACTAAATAAATAAGTGAAGTTACACAAATAAAATTATGTAGCAAACAATGTGATTAGATATCAAATGAATGATTTGAGAGTCTATTTTAATATATTATAGTAAATTTGAACTGGTTGTCCACGTAGTAGATTGTGTTAGATTGGCGCGGGGATGAACTAAATGTGGTTCGCTCGTAGAAAAATTCGAGGACTAATTTTGAAACTATTAAAACAAAAGGATAAGGATAAAAAGCAAAATAAAAATATCTATAAGGGGAAAAGTTAAACAAACAAAAATTACTCTATAATAAAAATATATATATTTAAATATAATTTTTATCATAAAAATATTATATTATTAATATAAACAAATTTAGTATTTTTCCAACTGAAAATAATATTTTAAATTTTATCAAATTTTGAATTGGTTTAAAAATCAAATTGATCCCACATTCTAACACATTCTAACACAAGTAGTCATAATACATTTAGCTTAATTTCAATTGATCCCAAAACTGAAACTCCAGTGGACTTGGAGACTATCGACACGTTTTTAAAACTCTCCAGTTTAATGTTTTAACTTTGAAAAAATTACAAACTCACTCCACAAAAATCACAAAACACACTAAGAAGCCACATATAAAATGTTATTAAAATTGGAGTTCATTTCAAATATGATTATCGATTAAAATTTATTCAATTGCCCAAAACATAATTTTGTTTTAAATTTTCGATGAAAATTTTATTACCATGCAAAAATTAAACACAATATTGAAAGTACAAAAAACCCAATTTTATTTCTAATTTTTGGCCTCATCTTTTGTTGGTACCCTTGATTTTTTTTTCTTTATAAATATTATGAAAGCCATATGATTGGTTAATTTCTATCAAAGAAAGCCATTAATTGCAATCTAAGAGAGTAATATCTAGAAAATAATGATCTAATCATAGTTATCATCATACATAATCAAGAGAAACAACAACAAATTAAGGTCGTCCCACATAAATGAATTTCTACCATGTCGTCCATGTCTCATCGACAATTAAATACAATTATTTTTAATAATAAGTAAAAAACATGCAAAAAGCTTAAGGGAATATCAATCATATGAAGTATGAAGTTCTTGCTTCAGCCACACTTTTCATCATTATTCCAAATATAACCCCATTCGATTGCAAAGGGGACATTTATTCTTTAATAGGAGCCACTCTTTGATGCATTTCATGTGAAATTTATGTGCACAATCTAGTCTTCCAATTTCTTCACCAATGTTATAGTTCACCTAATAGATAGATCAAAGTTGTTAGAAAAAAAAAAAAAAAAAAGCTAATAACATATATATTAAACTTACATCAAAACTTGCATATAGTCTCCAATATCTCCATGCATGAAAGAAAGTATAATAGATATTGCATATGAATATAAAGTGTTATGCTTGTGTTGAGTTAACCTCCCAAAAATCATTTTTCCGTCTATTCTAACAAACTAACCACTAACATTTGCAATCGCTTACCAGACAAATGCTACATTGTTCTGTGTTTTCTGCGTTCTCTTTGTTGATAGGTTCAAAATTTTCACGTCCAAGATTATGTATAATTTCTGCTTCTCTCCATATTCGACAATTTTTCAGGCTTCGTCTCGGTCGTTGTTGTCGTCTTCGTTGTTCTTGTTGTTCTTGTTGTCTTCGTCGTTGTTGTTGGATATGGAGTTGGAGTTCGATATCTAATTGTGTTAGTTGTCGTGGTTGCTGTTGTTGTTGCTGATGTTGTTGTCTTTGTCTCTCCTGCTGCATATCATTATTTGTAGAGAAATATTAAAATAAAATTAAGTAATTTACGCTAACAATAATTCGTGAACTTAAACACAACCATTGAAAAATTTAGTTAATATTTGAAGTGTATGAGTTCAACTAATGATATTTTTTTAATAACTGTTTTTTCATTTTATCATTTGATTAGTTATGCATATAAATCAACGATTGTATTCTTGATCTAAACTAAGAACTTCGTAAAATTTTCTCATACAAGAAAATAAGTGAAAATGCAATGTTTCCTTTAATAAATTACCTCTAAGATTTGAGAATGTATAGAAGAAATATAGATAAAATACAATAAAAAATAAAAGAAAAACAAAAGTATTTTTGCTAGAAAGGAAGAGAGATCAAAGGGAGAAGAGAAGATTAGAGTTGTTCATGAGAAAATGTAAAATATTTATTAGTTTTATTACTACTTAATTAAAAGATAACCATGTTGAATACCTCGTTTTGGGTGTGATTTTGTTGATTAAGATGACGTAACGTATCTTCATAATCAAGTGCCATGACATCCTGATAAAATACATTTGCAAATACCAAATAATTTATTAAAATGTTAATGACTAAGCAAACTAAATATTATTATATATATATAGATAACATAGAAATCAACTAAAAACTAGTTAATTAATTTATTCTAGCTTTGAAAGAATGACAAAAATTACCTACTAATGATACAAATTTAACAAAAAATATAAAATAAGTAAAAGAAATAAAATATGACAAAAATAAGTTCTATAAAATTATAAAGGCAACTCTTAATTTTGTCTGCCATTTTTTGGAACAAGTTAACCCTAAGCAGTCAAGTTTTTCAAATTTAATTAAATTTAATCAAACACCATAATTATAAGAACTCTTTAACAACCCTATCTTTTCAAAATTAAAATTTTAAAACATAATAACATGACTATTGGCCCTAAAATATAGATAACATAGATATTGTAAATTAAAATAAAATAATATATCATATTAAGGCACATAGAAAATAGATAAGGTAAATATAATTATGTGAAAACATACTTCAATACGCAAAGGAAGACCAGATTGTTGACGTTCAAGGGCAATTTGAACCTGTTATACATGAAAATTAATCAATATAAAAAAAATAATGTCTAAATTTCAACCACAATTTAACATAAAAATTACATTTTTCTCATATTCATATTCCATTTTTACTATTATATATTCTAGTTGATCAATTGCAATCAATATTTAATTTATAAGCTAAATATATTAACAATGAATACAAGGGATACTCTAATCTATTACAACAAATTGTTAATTAGTTTGAAAATACACTAAAGGATTAGAGCACCAATTAGTTATATACATTAAAGATATTATTAGCATTATATTGTAGGTGTATGTTCTATCAAAAGCTTTCTTTGTTTGGTGTTGTATTTTTTTTACTTTTAATTTCTTGTGCAAGTGACTTTCACTTATGATAATAAATTTACTTTTGGCTTAGAAAAAAATACAAAAAACATTTACATGTAATTGCTTTGACATTAGCCAAAACAATACCAACATTAGCCACCTCATCAATATATAAAATCAATTCCATTTTCCAATATTTTTGCTTCTATTAATTATAGGGTTTAGTAAGAATATAATGCACGACATTAAATCATCAAAATCTATAAAAAGAAATGCATGTCAATAATAAAGGTAAATATTAATAATTACAAGTGTACCCGAGTTTCTATGACTGCCTTTAGTTCTGGATTTGGAACATAAATTGTTGGTCCAGCAGGAGAGGATTGTTGTTCAACATCTTGTGTGTTTGCATGGTTGTTACTAGTTCCTTCATTTTGACCTAATTAAGGACATATCATATAGTTAAACATTTCATGCATATCTGCAATAATATATCATAATTGCAATTGTGATTGTATTTGGCTCATACTTTTAATATTAGAGTTTGTAGTGTAATCATAACTACAATTTAATTGGAACCATAATCTATTTACATATCACAAAATAGAAAGATGGTAAATATAAAATATATATATATGGAGAAATTAATATGTAGGATAGTCTCACCTTGGTTATTCATTGTTGTCAAATTTGATTTCTTGAAGATCTAAAGAAATAAATCAAAACACTCGGTGAATCCAAAAATTGTAGCAAATGAGGATAAAAAAAACTATTTATGATCATTTTAACAGTTGTGTGGTACGACATAAATGAATTCATTCTTAACTATCTATCTATTTATATTATGAAAATATTTTGACATTAAAACAAAATGTATGGTTTAGTTTGGACGAAAAGAATTAAAAAAAAATATAGAGAATATGTGGTCAAACTCATTACAATTCCTCATCAATGACAATGAGACCAATCCAGGATTTTATTAATCTACATCTTAAAACAAATAAATACGTTTTTATTTTCTATAAAATTTTATTTCTAGTGTCTATAAAATAATTCTCAACTTTGTAGTCTCTAATAAAAATTTGTTCACTTTTAGTCTCTATTTTAAAAAATAAATATTATAAAAATTTGATATTTTTAATCTCTATAAAATCTATATAGGGACTAAAAGTGATTTTTTTTTTTTAAGATTAAACTTAAAATTCATAATTTTGTAGAGAATACAAATATATTTACAAATTTTGTAGAGAATACAAATATATAGCAATGAAGAACAGTGCTGGAAACAAGGCCAATCTTGTGTAATGTCCTCATTACCACATATATCAAGCATAGAGTTTTTCTTTTGCAAGTATAACATCAATTTGGCAAGAAGATGGAAGATTATTTCTTATTCATTTTAATGTGCTTTTATTTGCGTCTTCAATAAAATAAAACTGTTTTCTTTAAGAATACATTTAAAAATTTATGATAATTACATTTTTGAAGGAATATCATCTTTTCTCCCAAACAGGTTGAAAATTTATCATCCCATATAAGTTTCATGCCTTATTTTTTGGAACATAAATTCCACAAATAACTAAGCTGCCTCACTTTGAAATTCAAGTTCAAACAAAAGTAATTCATTTCTAACTCCCTATTTATTGACATATACATGTTGCTTTATAATGATACCAATACATATTTTTAATGGAAAAAAAAAAAAGAAACTAAGAAAAAATTACCTATCCATTTTAAAATCTTGTTTAGTACACAAATTTTGATTACAAGTGGGAAATAGGTTTTAGAGAAAGACCCATCTATTTTTTGACAAATGAAAAATGTGTGAATCTTTTTCAAATAAAATGTATATGCAACAAAAATATGTATTTCATTTTAATTAGAATAAACGAAACACTGGAATTCGAAATTTCTTAGAACATCAATTTAATAAAACTAATATATATATATATATATATATAAATGTGGTCAAATTACATCCAAAAATTACACTAATTCAATTACATTATATCAGATTAATACTTTTTAATATCAACCATTAAATTGAAAGTTATCTTAAATTAATCTATAGTTATTATAAACAATTATCGTTGTCGTTAATTCCGACGAATCATGTTCACATAAAAACTAAATAATGATTAATGTCAAAATTTGTTAATGTTATTCATGTCATAGTAACTTTAATTCAATATCTACAAGTTAATTTTAAAAATATTTATTTTATAAAATATTATTAAATTAGTGTAATCTTAGAGTAACGTTACTCTCACTCTTCTTTTCCTTCTTCTCCCATTTTTGTGTAATACAAGTGAATTTAAAGAACTAGAGGGAAGCATGAGAAATTGAATTTAAAGATCTAATTATACGATGGTCTTGGAATTGAGATTTTGAATGAGAAGAAAAAGTTGACCTCTCAAAACTCCCATCATTTACTTATATATTTCATATATATGTATAAATAATTAAATACATAAATATAAACAATGCAAAGAGATCAAGAAATATATACTCTTTGTTAGATATGAAAATACATGAATTAGTGTTACTCAATCACACACTTTTCTTCTCCTTTATTGTGTACTTTTAGTGTATTTTGCGAACAATAGTGAAAGATGTGAAATTTAAATTTATAAATTGAATGAGATGATAAAAATAAAGTGGAGAGATCAAGAAAAATATACCTGATCGATCTTAGATACGTAGGATAAAAAAGATTAGTGTATTTTGCTTCACAGATGCGCCGTCACCGTTCCTATTTTCTTTTTTGTGTGTGTGTGTAAAATTAAAAAATAAGTCTTAATTTATAGACCCTAGGATAAGGTTGTAATTTAACATTAGATACAAAAAGTTACAAATAAAATATTTCAAAATGCGGGTTCATTTTCCCCCTAAAAAATTGTACTATGTATGAATGGCCAAAAAAGGAAAATATTAATTCATTTTCTTTTGTGTGCATTTTTATATGAATTTAGAAAATGGTTTTTCCCTCTATTTGTGTGTAGTATTATTTATAGTATTGAAGTTATATCTATTTAAGCTATTTTGTCTATCTTTGCTTTTTCAATCGAGGGTTACGTATACATGTATTAAAATAATTAAATGTCTTTTTGACTCACTAAATTAAATGTTTTCTGTCCACCGAAACAAATGTTTTCTTTTCCATTTCTCTATAAAAGTTCAGTTTTAAATGCATTTTTATCAAAAAGAGAAAAAAAATCCATCATAAAAAAAACATTATAAATTGTACCAGCATTTATCTTGTTTACCATTCAACTCATTGTTTTTGACATTTCCTTTTAACTCTTTTGTGGATCGATATATTTTTTTCAATGCATTTGAACTTCTTTATGAACATTCAATACATTTGAATGAATGTAATGTTTTCTATAAAAAAAACTAGTAAACTACTCGTGCCTTCACACTGATTCAAGATCGATAATATTTTTGTCACTTAAAAAAATATCAATTTATATAAATTTGTAAATATGTTTAAAGAATTAGAAGCAATGGCAAATAATTACTTGTAAAATATTAATATACTATTTTATTATTAATATATATTATATATCCAAACTAAAATGAAACATATAAAGCATAAACAAAATTACATATACAAAATTTATTAGATATTTAATCTCAATAGTGACCATTATATATTTTTTATGTCTTCTAAATAAAAATAATTATAATTATTAATAATAATAACATATATAATAAATGAGCTTGTCAAGAATGATATATCTAACAAGCTACCTTCTTATCAAGATTCTCTTATTATTTTTTCCTATTGTTTTTCTTCACCTCCTCCATTGTGGCAATATCTTTCATTAGTCATTATTTTAGAGTATTTTGAGTAAACTATTTATCTTATTTCTTACAATTTAATGTTTATTTTAGAGTTATTTTGCATAAATATTCTTCGATTAAATAAGCTGTTTATGATTTCACTTTCTTGATTAACTGGTAATTTTATATTGTTTTGTATTGGTTTATTGGTTTAGCACAATGCTAAATTTTGCTGAAAAAACAACATGACTGTTGTGCGGCATTTTGTCATATCCGAAGTCGTAGATTCCCAAATAGAGTCAAATTAGTTACAATCGAAATCTAGCATCTGTAACTATAACTTTCATGAAGACACCAAAAACCAATTCAAAATGTCAAATGGTGAAAAGTGCAAGTAAAATAAGAGGGATAACTATTTGGATAAAATTGCAGAGCAATGCGCTCAACCATACGCCCCAATGCTTTTCATGTCACTTCTGTCTACCCAGATTAGCTAGAGAATTGCACCAGGACTTGCTAGCAATATGCTGACTTAGAAGACATTAGATATCATATTGTGCACGTTTTGGAGGCTAGAAAGTTGAAGATTTTACTTTTGAAAACAAGAAATGAAGATTCATTCTATTTTTCTGATGTGTAATTTCATCTTCATTGTTACTACATTCTTCATCATGAACTAATTCTCCTTTTGATTAGAATGTAGATGCCCTCCTTTGAATCTATATATGTAGTATTGGATCCTTATTAATATTTATTTAATTGAAGTTGTTATTTTGGTTCATTAATTATTATTCTAAATGATTTTCATTGGTTGGCCATTACTAAATTGAATATGGGAATTATTTCACTATTAAAAAATAGGCAGTAACAATTAAACTTAGAATTGTTGTTTGTGTTTGTTTGTAAATTGACGAATTTTTATTGTTTGAATAATAAGCTAGATCACCTAAAGAATTATAGTTTATGTTATAAAAAAAGAAATATTGAGACAAATAATTAATCTTAATTTAATAAACTAATTTGACGTACCTATAATAATTTAATTGTTGAAATTGTAATTTAATAGTTACACAATGAAAAGGGGTGAATGGAAATCAAAATTATCCTTTCTCTTAATTTTGATTTGTTTTTACTTAAACAACCAATTATTAAACTGTTGCCAAGAAAATCTCTTAATTGCCCACTACTCTCTCTACTTAGAGGGTAATTATATATAGAAAACAATAAGATCATAGTTATAATCATACATAAACAAGAGCGAAATCAAAAGAGGTCACAAAAAATGATTTTCTATTATGTCATATATCATCGACAATTAAATATATTTATTTTTAATAATAAAAGTAAAAAACATGCAAAAGCCGAAGGGTATATATCAGTCGTATAAAGTATGAAGCTAACAACATGTTACACATACAATATATTACACGTAAACTTTGCATAAAATCTCGATGAAAGAGAGTATGATAATATAGAAATTGCATGCGAATATAAAGTGCCATGCATGTGTTGAATTAACCTCTCAAAATCATTTTCCACTACACACTAATAAACTAATTACTAATATTTATCTATAAAAAACCTCTTAGAATCATTGTTGGGTTACTATTAGAACATGCAATA
Source organism: Cicer arietinum (assembly GCF_000331145.2). NCBI lineage: Eukaryota > Viridiplantae > Streptophyta > Magnoliopsida > Fabales > Fabaceae > Cicer > Cicer arietinum. The sequence continues at coordinate 37,669,671 of NC_021161.2, forward strand.
GCACTAAAACCATATACAACAAAACTAAAAAAATAGAGAAGAAATCGATAATTTTCGATTTCTGCGATACACCAATATAGTACTAAATGTCTTTTTTTAATTATTTAAGCATAAAACATGATAAAATAGACATAGTTCATACCCAAGTTATATAACCATGCTTTGAATAGTAAACTATTACCAACTAAAAAAGATAATATAATTGCACCCATAAACAATAAAGTATTCTAGAAAAGTTTTATGGGTCGATAGTGAACAATTATCCTCAATTCCAAAGTACAATATTCTCCATAATCTCTTCTTCACTCCATCTTCAATTGTTGTTGTTGCTATTGTTGTTATTCTTGTTGTCTTCTTCTTGTTTCTGCTGTTACAAATCATTATTTGTAAATAAATATTCAAGTAAAACCAAACAATTTACTCAAACAATAATTTTGTATTTAAACACAACCATCAAAAGTTTAAGTTGATATAAAGTGTACGACTTCAACATAAAGGTTAATAACTATCTTATTGTTTTTTCATATTATCTTTTGATTAGGTATGCATATATATACATGTATTCTTGTACTAAACTAGAAACTCCAATAATTTTTTATATATAAAAAAATAAGTGAAAATGCAATGTTTCCTTCAAGGAAGAATTTACAATAAGGATAAAGAAAAGTGAATAGAAAATTAAAGAAAAAAATATTTTTAGAAATGAAGAGAAATAGGGAGAAGAGTATACAAACTAAAACATAGGAAAATTAGAGTTGTTCAAGAGAAAATGTAAAAAATTTATTACTTATAAAATAGAGCATATTGAATATATACCTGATCATTTTGGCTTTGATTTTGTTGTTGAAGTCGAAGATGACGTAAAGCATCTTCGTAGTCGAGGGCCATGACATCCTTTACACATGTTTGCAAATACCAAATAATTTATTAAGAAGTTGATTACTAAGCAAATTAAATATTATTTATTTAGAGATAATAAAATAGAAATGAACTAGATATTACTTAATTCTTGAAAGAAAGACTCACTTAGTACGTACATTCAATAACTTGTGTCCCTTATTCCTCACATATCAATTATAAAATCAATAAAATAAAACATATAAAATATTGTAAAGGCAACTCTTAATTTGCTCGAACATTTTTTTGGTTAAATTTACCCTTAACAGTTAAGTTTTCTCAAATTTAAATTTCATCAACACCATAATAGTAGGAACTCTTTACCAACCCTGTCTTTTTTAAAATATACAACGAGTAAATCATTATTTTAGTTCTAAATGTGCATAACATTTTTTTTTAGTCTGTAACTTAAAACAGAAATTCAAATTAATTCTTAACTCATCTAAATGTGTCAGTTTAGTCTTTGACGTTAATTTTATTTAAAATTAATTAGAGATTTTGAATATGTCAAAGACCAAAGTGACAACATCGTACATATTTAAAAATTAAAATTGTTGTTTATCGAATATATAATATGAATATTGACCCAAAAATTTGATAACATAGATATTATATAAAACTAAATCAAATAAAAAAACTATATCATATAGAATAGGTGAATAGACAAAAGATATACCTCGAAAGTCAGAGGTTGACCGGTGCGCTGACGCTCCAAAGCAATTTGAACCTGTAATTATACATAAAGATTAATCAATATAAAAAAAGTCTTTAACCTATTCCATTAACCAATCATAAAACTTTAAGTTTCAACCACAAATTAATATATAAATTATATTTTCTCATATTCATATTCCATTTTTACTATTATATATTACTTTACTTACAATTATTCTTTTTTATAAGAAAAATAAAAATGGTGAGCACAGGAGTCCTTTAACCAATTAAAATAAGATATTTTAATCACTTTGGAAACACACTAAAGGATTAGAACACCAATTTATAAATAAATAAATAAATAAATAAAATATAAAATAAAATAAAATAAAAAGATGTTTTTAGGTGTATGTTCTATCAAAAGCTTTGTTGTGTTTGTACTTTTTGGCTTTGCATTTCTTGTGCAAGTAAGTTTCACTTATGATAATAAATATTTTTGCCTTTGGAAAAAAAAAATACCCAAACCATGTAATTGCTTTGACATTAGCTACCTTGTCTTTAAACAGTGTGTTGTCTCTCATCAATATATAAAATCAATGCCATTTTTTAAATACTTTTACATCTATTAATTTTAGGGTTTAGATCCAATGTCAACAACAAAACAACAAAAGTAAGTATACCCGAGTTTCTATTGTTGCTCTTAGTTCTGAATTAGGAGCATAATTCACTGGCCTTGTAGGAGATTGTTCTTCAACATCATGTGTGTTTGCATGCTTCTCATTACTTCCTTCACTTCGACCTAACAAACTCATATAGTTCATCAGTGCACATATCACATAGTTTTATATTCATAATTACGATAGTTGTTGTATTATAAATATTTTAACTATAGCTCAAATTTTTAATATTAAGATTTGTAGTATAACTATAACTATAATTTAAAATAATTAATTTAATTAAATAAGATGGTAAATTTAAAACATTATACATAAATTAACATGTATGTGATCTCACCTTGGTTATTCATTGTTGTCAAATTTGCTTTCTTGAAGATCTAAAGAAATAACCAGAAACAATTAATAACCGACAAGAGATTCAAAAGAAAATATTGTTTAAGATAATTTGAAAATAATTTTAAAATTACTAGCACTACTTTCTATCAAAATTAAACAGTTGTGGTTTGTGAATAAAAAGGATTTACTTTTTCAATAAAAAAAAATAATAAAAAAAAAAAAAAACTAGAATAGCATACATGAATTCATTCTTAACTTGCTATATATCTATCTATTTATATATAAATTTAATATGCATAGATTTTGTTACTCTTTAATACGTATAGTTTAGCATTGAGGAAAAGAATTTAGAATAAGATCTAGAGAATATATTGTCAAACTCATTAAACAATGAGACCAATTCATGATTTTATTAATCAATAGCTTTAATGAAACAATAATCAAGAACAACAATTGAGAACCTAACTTCCATGCCCTATTTTACGGAACATAACTTCACAAATAACTATGCTGACACACTTTCAAACACAAGTTCAGACAAAAGCAATTCATTTCTAACTCCCTATTTATTGACATACATATATATGCTGCTTAATGAAGAAAAAAAAACTAAGTAAATAATTACTTATCCTTTTGTTCTACGTTGAATGCTTAACCCGAAAAGCATATATTTTAGTACACAAATTTTAATTTTATTTTCAAAAACATTACTCAATTGTTACAACTGGAAAATAGGTTTTTAGGAAAAGACCCATCTAAAAGAAAATGTATTTAAATGTATTTCAATTGTTTCAATTTTATTTTTAAATGTATTTTTAGAACATCAATTTTATAAAAATAAAATATACACATAATTTCATATGATGAATCCTTCAATAGACTATGTTAATTTTATTTAGGCTAAATTACATTCGTGGTCCCTTAACTTAATTTCAGGTAACGTTTTAGTCCTTTATCTTTTTTTTTTTCCCGACTTAGTCCTGTATTTTAATTTTAAATGACAATTTAATATTTTATGTTTTAAAATTTCAACAACGTTATCCTTTTTTAAACATAAATTCAAAAAAAAATTCAATCAAAACTCATAAAATTAATTATATTCTTCAATATAATACAAATTTCATCAAATCCGTAACGCAAATCTTCAAATAAACTCATATTTTCATACTTTATTTGATATTATTAGGAATAAATGACTAAATCAGGAAGAAAAAAAAAAAGATAAGGGACTAAAACGTTATCTGAAATTAAGTTAAGGGACCACGAATGTAATTTAGC
>NC_021161.2:37673526-37706889 GCF_000331145.2 Cicer arietinum
TATATATATATATAAACTACCATCACATATATAGATCATATTAAAAAAATTGATATAAATTTTAAATTATTTAATTTGTCACCTAGATATATCAAAAACCAACTTGTTTAATAAAATCTCATAAGAGGTTAGTTTCGAAATATATCAGATCAAATAACTTTAAATTAAAATAATTGAAGTATATAATAATACGATGTCAATTGATCTATGTAATTTTAAAAACTATAAATATATATATTTGATTTTTAGATTAAATTGATTTTCGTGGTTGTGTCAATGACACCGTGAAATCAAACATGTATTTCTTCAATGGAATTTAGTATTTTTGCTTCACTCTTCTTCTCCCTTTCTATGTATTTTAAGTAAATTTATGAACTACTATGAAGTATAAGAAATTTAATTTAAATATTTGGTAGTCATGAAATTGAGATTTTGAATTGGAATTAAAAGTTGACATGCCCAAAACTCCCATCATCAATTTATTTCATATATATGTATAAATAATTAAACAAATATAAACAAGGCAGAGAGATCAAGAAGTTCATACCCTTTGTTTCATGAACAATAGTGAAAGATGAGAAATTTCAGTTTATAAATTGATTTAGATGATAAAAATAAGGTGGAGAGATCAAGAAAAATATACCTTAGATCTGCAGGACAAAGAAGATTAGTGTATTTTGCTTCACAGATGCGCCGTCACTATTCTTTTTTTCTTTTTTTTTTTTGTATGTTAAACACAAAATAAAATTCAATTTATAGGTCAAAAGATAGGGTTGTGATTTAAAAGTAGAGGTAAAAATTACATATAGTAAAATTATTGTAAAATTACATATAGTAAAATTATTGCATAAACATCTGTTCATTTTTCCTCTAAAAAAATATACTATATACGAAATGACTAAAAATAGTAAAACATTAATTCACGTTATTTTGTCTGCATTATTATATGAATTTATGAAATACATTTTTCCTTTATTTCTGTGTAATATTTATAACATTGAAGTTATATCCATTTAACCTCTTTTGTCTATTTTCGCTTTTTGAATGGAAGGTTAGATATGTATTACTAGTAAGACCATTTTAGTCTCCGGTAAACATTGTGAGGGTAAATTTGGTTCTTAACAAAAATATAGGTAATTTTTAGTACTTAAAAAGATAAAATGGAATAACTTATTCTCTTACTTTATATTTTGTTTGGAAAGAAAAAGATTGTGAAAAGAAAAATAAATAAATAAATAAAAAGTAATATTATTTAATATTTTGGTATAAGAGAAAATGAAAAAAGATGTCGATAGAAAAGAAATGTGTATTTTTAAATGGATATAAATATCCTTAAGGAAAAAAGATAAAAAGAATGAAAAAAAAATTAAATTAGTATTTCATTATAAACTATAAGAAATCGTAAAATATAAAAAGAAAATTATTTAAAATAAATTCCATAACAGTCAAATAAAATTTTTTAATTTAATAAACTACAAATATTATATTTTTATAATCTTTATATTTTCTAATTTTTTTAACTAAAATAAAAAGCTATTTTTATTCTTTTAATCATATCTAATTTTGCTTTAGAATACTTATGTTATTTTTAAAATGCATATATATCTTTTTATTTATTTTCTTTTAGAGTTTAATTTATATGTACTAACACTTTCATCCAATAAAAATTGATATTTTTGAAATGTCAACTTAATACATTTTAATTGAAAGAAGTTTGATAAAAAAAAATTATTGAAAATTAGAAAATATAGATAATAAAAATATAATATTTTTAGTTTTTTAAATTAAAATATTTACTTTGATAGTGATGGAACAAATTTTATATATTTTCTCTTTATTTTATTTTTATATTGTATGATTTTTTATTGATTGTAATAAAATACTGATATTTTTATTATTTTTTTTATCATATCTAATTATTGCCAAAAGACACTTATGTCATTTTATATAATTACACATTTCTTTCATATATACATTTATTTTTATTTTTTCTAATACCAAACTACTTTTTTTTTAATCTACTTTTTATTTTTTTTTCTCTTTCCTCTGTCTTTCATTCATAATATAAAGAATTTATTGAAATTAAGTAGTCTCGATATAATTATGTCAGATTAAAATATACCTTTATTTTTTGTTAGAAACTAAATTAAGTCACGCGATTATTTTCAACAACTAAAATAGATCTGTACTCTAAAATAAAAGTTTTTTGTTTACCAAAAAGAAATGCATTCTTTTTTTCTTCACGCAAAAGAAAAACTTGATACTATATATTAGATTATCTTTAGTGCCCTTTAACATATGTATGTTGCCACAATAGTTTTTTTTTTTTTTTTTGTTTTAATTATAAAAATGATATATATATATATATATATATATATATATATAGAAAATAAATGTTTGTCAATAAAAAAAGCTAAAATTAATATTTTATTAATATTATCAATATAAAAATTAGAACAATTATAATATATTAATTATAAACATGACAAACAAGTAATTGTCTTTGCCTCTGATAAGCATGACAAATAAGTAACTACCGCTGCCAATGATGATCACATAAAGCGTCTGATCGTCTGACTTTTAGTTATTATGTATCATTTGAAAAAGTCAACACTTCAAAGTAGACAAAGCAATTACACATCCTATGATAAACATCATGAATTTGCTACTTATCTGGAGATCTTAAGACATGCTCTGACCATTGTATCATCTACTTCTTAACTGTTTTAAACAAGATGCGCTAAATCATTACAATATCAGTTTTAGAAAGTTTTTATGACAAATCAATCTCGTCTGAAACGTTAATTGGTCTCTATAAAAGGATGTGCATTCTTTAAAGACAAGAAAGAAACACAAAAGTGATAAGCACATATGCGCTCTTGTTCAATATCACTTTGTTTCACGTTAGTGCGTAAGATAATTTCTGAAGTAAAAAAATTTGTAAAAACTCTCTCCGAGAGTAATTTAGAAAAATCCAAAACTCTTTTTTTGTAACCCAGCCTAATAGTGGTTGTCTTTCTCAAGAGTTTAACTATATTAAACTAGAATAATGAGAAGATTGAACATAATCAATGTGACTAGTTGGTGTTCAAGTGTAAGTCTGATTCTGTGGTCAACAAATGGATTGAATATTCCTTCTGGTTAATGGGACTGGACGTAACTACTGTGTTGGTGAACCAAGATAAATCATTGTGTCTCTTGGCTCTATTTTTTTTTTCTTTCACTTTCTCTACTTTCTTGTGTTTTTCGTTCTACAATTTATGTTTGTATAGCTACACGTAAATGTTTTTTAAACTCTTATGATCACTGAAGATATCAAAATGCACTCTATACTAGTAACGTATCCATATTTTAAGGGGGGAAATTATCGCAACAAGCTTTAAGTCATAGGTAGGATAATTTCCTTCATGTGGTTTCAACTGACGTGAGGCATATACGACTACTTGTTTATTTTGCATGAATAAACAACCTAAAACTTTCAGTGTTGCATTGCAAAAGACTTCAAAACCTAAGGATGGGTCTGGAATGACTAGTACATGGTTTATGGTCAATCTTGTCTTTAGAGTTCGAAAACTCTTCTTCACATTCATGGTCCAACACAAAAGGATGATCCTTACGTGTCAACCTTCTTAGAAGCAAAGCTATTTGAGAGAATTTCCTAATAAACTCACGATAATATCCTGTTAAGCTTAGGAAACTCTTAACTTCAGTTAAATTTTTAGATTGCTCCCATTCCAACATTACCTCTACTTTTGAGGAATCTACTGCTACCCCTCATTTGAAAATTACATGACTTAAAAATTTCACCTGTGACATCTAGAACTCATACTTACTAGGTTTAGCAAACAACCTCATATCTATTAGTATTTGCAACATAGTTTTTGGGTGTTCTACAAATTCTGCTGGAGTCTTAGAATAAATAAATATGTAATGAATAAACAGTACAACAAATTTATCAAAATGATGATTGTAGGAGAGATAGGAAGAAGGAGGGAGGGAGGGAGAGAAAGTGAGAGAGATGATGGTTTGGTTACAGACACATTGACCACATTGAACACATTTAACTCATCTTTCATTAATCTTTCTTTGCTAATCTAGGTATAACTCTTGGTCTTTCCCCTAATTAAAAATTAAATAAATAAATAGTAGAATAAATAATAAAAAGGAAAAAACAATCAATCCACTATCACTGATGTATCAAAGGCGAAAGAAAACTCCTCAAACATATTAGAAAAAGATTCCATCTGAATCAAATTAAGAACATCCAAACTAACTATAATTTAAAGGAGAAAAGAATAGGAGAAGAAAAAAAGTTTGATCCTAGCCTCCAAAGCAAATTGCCTTTTTAAAAATTTAGTGTGACACCCTGAACTTAAATAGTGTGGAAAATAATTGTAAAACTATAAAATATGGGTTTCAATTGTTGATTTTGTCACATTTAATATATCACATGTAAACTACATCTCATACAACCAACTTCATGAAAGTGAATAAAATAAGGTAAGCTAACAAATAACTTTACAAATTTTTTAGACTTAATTCCATATTTGATCTTTTATATTTATTTCAACTTTTATTTGATCTTCTATGTTTTAAAAATTTTAAATTGGTCTCTTACACTAATAACATTATGGCAAGTTGTTTTCTTCTATTAAGTTTTGGCTTAATACCGTAAAAACTCGTTACATGTAACGTGATAATTAATATCTTGACTTAATTTCATATTTTGTTCCTTACATTGTTTTTAGCTTTTAATTTAATCCCTTGTATTTTAAAATTTTAAAGTTGACCCCTTACGATGGTATATCACTAGAATTTGTTTGTCCCTTCTATTAGATTCTAAAATTCAATATTTTGCAGCATAAATCTCACTGATGAATGTAATTACTTCTTTAATTATTAACAACAACAATATAATAATAATAGATAAAGTGTTGTATTATTCATTTTTAAAGATTTATATGTATTCCTATACTAGAATATTGTTAGTACTGTAGTGGATAATATTCAAACAACCAAATAACCTATTATAAAGGAAGAAGAAAAATGGGTGGTAGTAATAATCATTAGAAGATGAATTAAAATGAGAAAAATTTGGTTGATTAAGACTCTTCAAGGAGTAGGGTTCATGTTTTTACGTTAACTAAATTATAAAAACATTAAATAAGTTTCAACATATTTTTAAATTAATACATGTGTATACATATGTATAATATATTCAATATATATTTAACTTTAATAGGAGTATATGATTATAAACAACACAAGTGTTTTATCTTGATGAAAATATTTTAAAATTGAAGAAGGGACCAACTTGAAATTTTCAAACACAAGAGACTAAAATAAAACCTAAAATACAATATTAAGTACCATGTCACAAATTTTCACAGTATTAAATAAAAATTTAACCGAATGAACTAACTTTAACTTAATATTATTAACGTATAAAAAATTTATTTGAAATTTTTAAAACATAAATGACCAAAATAAAATATAAAATAAACGTAAGGGTTCAAATATAGAACTAAGACTATTTTTTAAAAACATATTATGAACTTATATATAAATGGCATAAAAATACAAGAAGAGGATATGTAAAACAAAAGGAGTGAGATATGTTTCACATCATGCACAAAAAGGGGTCTATTGTGGTAGTTTCGATATTTGATAAAAATGAAATCCCTAGTTACATTCTAATTTCTCTTGCTGCAATATTTAAGATGGAAGTTTTACATTAACCATCACAACATACATAGTATAAAATGGGATTCTTTTCATGTAAATAAAGACGATTTAAACTAAATTACAAGTTTCAATATTTTACTATTATTAAATAATAGCAAACTATGGCCACTATAGATATTGATGCAACATTTGTGATCACCAAAAGTTACTCTCATTTTTACTTTACTAAACAAATTCACACCTACGGAAAACAAAATAAGAGATTTTAAATGAGTTAGGTAAATATTTTTCAAATTCAAAAAGTCTCAAGAATGTCAGAATTAGTCAAAAGTGTGTGAAACTTGATAATTAGTCTAAATGACGCATGTTCCATTTTCATGGAGCATGAACATTAGTGGAAACATATGCGTAGATAAGAGAATTGTTTCTCCACAAATTGGAGCGAAACCAAAACCAAACGTTGGGCATCACATACGTCTAGTAACGGAAATGTGAACTATTTACTAGATAAGCTAAATAATTCAAATCATGACTAGCTTTTGTAGGCTACTGGTGTATTGACAACGCAACATATAATATGATAATGTTGAATAACTAATATCCATGAAATTACAAAAAAGAAATTCAAAAAGGTTCCAAAGAAATAACTTCCCATCATGCCGTCCATGTCTCATCGACAATGAAATACATTTATTTTAAGTAATATATGTAAAAAAAAACATGCAAAAGCTCAAGGAAATATAAATCATATGAAGTACTTGATTTAGCCACACTTTTCATCATTTAATTAAAATATAATCCCATTCGATTGCAAAGAGGGCATCTGTTCTCTCTTAGGATCCATTGTGTGATGCAACTCATGTGATATTTATGTGCACAGTCTAATCTTCCAATTTCGTCACCAATGTCATAGTTCACCTAATAGATACATCAAATATTTAGAAAAAGATAAGAACATATTCATAATAATTACATAAAAACTTACATATAGTCTTCAATATTAATGAAAGAGACTATAACGAAATAAAAATTGCATATGAATATAAAGTGTCATGCATGTGTTGAGTTAACCTTCCAAAATCATTTCCTCCTATACACTAACAAATTAACCACTAACATTTGTCTATCGTCTAAAATCATTGTTGGGTTATCCTCAATTAATTTATGAAAACGTATTAGACCGTACCTGACAAATGCTACATAATTCCATATTTTGCACACTCTCAGCATCGATAGGCTCAAAATATTCTCGTCCAATATTGTTCATAATTTCTTCTTCTCTCAATATTGGATTGTCTATCTGTTCTTCTTCTAGTTGTGGTTGTGGTTGTTGCTGCCGTTGAAAATCAATATTTGTAGAGAAATATACAAATTAAATTAAGCAATTTACTCAAACAATAATTCTATTTGTATTTTAACACAACCAACAAAAGTTTAAGTTGATATAAAGAGTGTGAAGAGAAATAAAAAAAACGAAAAAAATTAGAGTTGTTGATGAAAAAATGTAAAAATTGTATTTGCTTCATTAATCATTACTATTTCAAAGATATAAATGATGTTAATTACCTCATGTTGGCGTTGATTTTGTTGGTTAAGATGACGTAACGCATCTTCATAATCGAGGGCCATTACATCCTGTTAAAACACGTTTAAAAATATCAAATATATTATTAGAAAATTCATGACTAAGCAAACTAAATATTATTATTATTTAGAAATAACATAGAAATCAATTAGGTACTAATTATTTATTCTAGCTTTGAAAGAATGACTCACTTAGTACATTCTATACGTCACACACGAATTATAAAATCAATAAAAGATAGAAAATATGATAAAAATAAACAAATCTATATAATATTTTTAAAACAACTCTTAATTTTGGTGGATATTTTTCTAAACAAGTTTACCTTAAGAGTTAAATTTTTTTCAAATCAACACCTTAAATATATAAACACTTTAACAAATCTATATTTTTTAAATTAAAATTTTAAAACATATAACATGAATATTTACTCTAAAGACAGATAGAAAATAGAATAATAGAATAATAGAATATAATTATGTAAAAAATATACCTCAAATGTTAAAGGTTGTCCCAATCGTTGACGTTCTAGAGCAATTTGAATCTAATATTATACATGAAAATTAATCAGTGTGAAAATAAAATATATGTTCTATCCCATTAACTAATACTAAAATTATAATCTCAACCACAAATTAACATAAAAATTACATTTTCTCATATTTACTTGCAATGAATATTGTCTTACAAACCTATTATAAAGAATGCATATGAACAATAAATTAACATTATGAATGAAATGTACCCGAGTCTCTATCACTGATCTTAGTTCTGGATCAGGAGCATAAACTGTTGGCTCTACAAGAGGGGCTTGTTCTTCAAAATCTTCTGAGTTTGCATGGTTGTTACCACCTCCTTCATTTCACATAGTTTTAAATTGTAGTTACCGTCTCAAATATAATTGTTTTTGCAATATAAATGTTTTAACTAAATTCTTAATAATAGCATATCACAACATCAATTGTAGCTGTATTTTATAATATCAAGATTTATAGAATAATCACGATCACAATTTAAAATCATAAACATAATTATATGATATATGAATATGGTAAATCTAAAGAGAAAAATTAACACCTTGGCTATTCATTGTTGTCAAAACCAATTAATAATTGTAGCTTTCTTATAGATCTACTAAACCTGCATGAGATTCAAAAGAAAATATTATTCAAGATATATCATTTGAAATTAATATTTGAATTTACTACCATTACTTTCCAATCATAAACACTTGGATACCTGAATAAAAAGGATTTAGTTATTCTATCTATGACATTCATGAATTCATTCTTAACTACTTATCTAGGTTTTTTTTTATTTTAATAACCCAATTTTAAAAAAAAAATTACAATATATTCTCTTTTAAAAGTTATATATTAAATTATCCATTTTATTGACTTAGTTAGATGTCGTCATTTACAAAAAATTTAAAAATATCGAGTTTGTAATGACGATTTTTTTAAAGATCTATATTCTAATTAATATAGATATTAATTTAACATTGAGAAAAATAATAATTCATGATCTAGAGAATATGTGGTCGAACTCATTCCAATTCTTCATAACGAAAGAAAACAATTTGTGTAATGTCCTCATTACCACATATATCATGAAAATTGAGAGTGATATATAAAATTAACAAGGCAAAAAGATGGAACCCTTTCTTATTCGTTTTAGAGTGCTTTTACTTGTTTCTTTTCAATAAAAATTTATGATAATTACATTTTTGACACAATCATATTTTCTCCCAAACAAGTTGAAAATTTCTCATCCCATTATCTTTCCCTCCCATGCCTTATTAATTTGATCTATATCATGTAATTAACTTTTAATCAAATGTTTGATTTTAAAAAAAAATCATTTCAATACGATGTTACTGAATCGGTGTAACTTTTGGAGTAACCTCAATTACACTTTTTTTTTTTAGTGAATTTAAGAATTATATTGAAGCATAAGAAATTCAATTTAAAGATCTAGTTATATGATAGTCTTGAAATTGAGATTTTGAATTGAAAGAAAAATTTACATGCTCAAAACACCAATCATCTACTGAATTATGTATTTCATATATATGTATGAACAATAAAATAAATAAATAAATAAATAAATAAATATAAAGAAGGAAGAGAGGGTGAAGAAATATATACCTTTTGAATATGCAAATATGTGAATCGGCGTTACTCAATCTCAAGCTTCACAGAATCATTGCCACCATTCTTCTCTTATTTTTTGTGTATTCATCAATTTCTGTGAAACATATAGTTTTAATTTATAGACTGGCCAAGATAGAGTTGATGTAAAAATACAAAAATGTCCTTTCATTTTTATTTGAAACTTTTTTAATCTTCCCAATTTTTCCCTCTAAAAAGATATGAAAGAAAGGCGAAAAAAGAGAAACATTAATTCACGTTTTTGTCTCTATTATTATATGAAATTAAAATACATGTTTGTTTCTCTCTTATTCTTTGTATTATTTATAGCATTGAAGTTGTATCCATTTAAGTTTTCTTTTTTTTTGTCTATTTTTTCTTTTTTAATTGAGGGTTACGTGTATATATAAACGTATTAAAATGTTTTCCTTTTCATTTATCTATCATATTTCAATTTTAAAATCATATATATATATTATTTTGGCTTTATAAAAAAAAATAAAAAAAAAATAATCCGTATCGTATATAAAGTAAAGATTAAAAATAGTATAACATTTATCTTGTTTTCTATTTAACTCTTTTGTCTATATATTTTTTTCAATAATTTAATTTATATATATTTTTTATTTGAAAAGTTTTTAGTCAATTAAATGTAAATGACTATATATTTTTATATAATTATTTTATTATGATATGTTGACTGTGTAAGATTATTTACATAAGATACAAAAATTAAATTATATTTTCAATGTATTTGAACTTATGTTTGAACGAATTAGATATATCTTATAAAAAAATAGATTTAATTGGTAAACATTAGGTCGGTGTAATATTTTATTACTGTTTCAATTAATTAGTATAATCGTTGTATCATTACATTTTTTTACTTCAAATCTTGGATTCTCAATCAAATATTTAACAAAAATTCATTTTTTGGGTCAAATAAATGTATTGTTTCCATTCATCTCCATTTTTGCTCAGTTTTTTTAAATGTGAACGTTATAGAAAATATTTATTCAATATCTGTACAATTTGTTAACTTTCTCATTAATTCATTTTACAATTTTCGAAGTTATATACAACTATGACATTGGCGGAAGTTATATATTTACTTTAACTATCCAGATTCTTTCTTTTTACTTTTTTTTTTTTTTTCATAAATGTAACAAAAGAAATTTATATATAACTGCGAGCCCTCGATTTTAAATTCGAGATATCATATCTAATTTAATAATTTTAGTATAATCAATTGAACTAAATTTTACATATCTTTATCTTTATTTTTAAATGTTGTTTCAAAATAGGGTCATAAAGATATTTTATATGGACTCGTGACACAAATATTTAAAGATTCTTTATTTAAGCTTTCATTCAAAATAGTGTCATAAAGATATTTTATCTGGACTCATGACACAAATATTTAAAGATTCTTTATTTAAGCTTTCATTTTAATAACTCGTGACTTCGCTTAAAAAAAACAAAATTACATTTGAGATTTTATAGAGTCTATTTGATACAAATAATATGATAGAGATAATATAAGATATGATATGATAAAAAAGTTGAATCTTATATTTCATTTATATACGATAACAAATATGATAATATTATTTTATTTAATCATGTGTTTGATAAACTCTTCATCATAACATGATTTAATTTGCGTCATATTATGATGAAACAATTGTATATTATTTTTCTAAATTAACTTACGATATTATTAAGTTTTATAAATTAAAAAATACTAAATAAATAAATAATTTTATAATTAAAAAAATCAATTGAAGCTTCTAAATAAATGTACAATTTTAATTTTTAAAAATAACCATGATAGTCAAATTATTCTTTTTTTTTGTTAGATAAGTTAAATAATAATTTGATATATATTATATGTGAATGGAAATTACTATCATGGTAAACAAATTATTTGTTTTATAAAATTTAATTAATATTCATATATTTTTAAAAATTTGGATAATAATTGATTGGATTATATAAATTGACAAAATGCCTTAGTCATAAAATCATACATATTTTTTAGATTTAATTATTAATATTCTTTTTTAAATTCAATACCAAATTATATTTTCTTTTAATTTATATTTCATTATATTTTAATTTTGTATATTTTAAATTATATTTCATAACGATAACTCAATAAATTATAGTTCTTAATTAATCTTACTAATTTCTAAGTCAGCTCAAACCAAGATAAAAATATTAACTAAAGACATAATAGGATAGTGTTTATGAACAACTTATTTCATCATATTGGTTTATCAAATACTGAAAATCAGACAAGATATGAAAATCTATTATAATATATTAAAATAGATTCTCATATACTATTGACACATCATTCAATATTGTGTCATTTTATTCAAATATTAATGTCACATTAACAAAAATCTCATGTGCACATCTAAACGGGTGTCATGAGTTACAAATTAAAGTACAATAAATATTAGTTAATCAGCCCTCATTGTTCTTTCATTATTATTGGTAACCATTTTCTATGGTTTTAACTTCAATTAATATATTGATCCTTTTAAACACTTCTTAACAAATATATAAATGACAACAATTTGTGGAAGTTATTTTGTATATGTTTATTTGAAAATTGGAACACAATGACACATACACAATGTTATCTATACAACTTTTCTATTATAATATGTGTTAGATTGATTTTGAACATTTTTGTAATTGCTTGCATCTAATTTGCGGTTCTTTGTATGTTTATTTTACGTGCTTTTAGATAAGTAAAACTTGTGAGAATTTTTACATTTTTTTACTTTACATCTTTAAGTTTTAATTTTATTTATAATTATAATATATTATGATATGCTTATGGTCAACTGTTGTGTGTAGACATTTAGTGCAAATACATCAATATTTGACCAAATTGTGCTTTTATTTTATAATCGGATATTTGATAGAGTAATGAATGTTTAACAATTAGTATTTCTTTAAAATATATTAGTAATTAGAAAGATATAAATTTTAACATATTATTGATTAATATATTAATTTTAACATATTATTTGGTCCATCATATAGAGCATGAATGATTTTAGTTAATATACTATTAACTTAATATTTATTACTACATTTCAACGTGTAGATATTTTTTACATAATACTCCTTTCGACTTATTTTGTCATAATTTTGAATGAGTGAAATATGATATAAGACATTAAATTATAAATCGGTTGATTAAACTTTTAAATATTTTTTTAATAGTTTGAAATATTATTTATTCATTAAAATATAACTAAAATTTTAACATACTAATTCAATGGATAAAATTTAATATATGAATCAGTTGCAATTACGTTCTTCAAATATTCTACATATTCTCAAATGTGTGTTTATAAACTCATATATAATAATTACTCAAATAATTTCACTTGAAAAAAATACTCTACAATCAAAATCAATAAGTTATATTACTTTTAAAATTTTAAAATCTTATTCACAATAATACTAATAAGTTAAAGTCTATATATCTCGCACGTGCGGACCATATTCTAGTTATATCTTATTTTATCTCTTATGATGTCTATATAACTGACCTTTATCACTGTGATTGTAGGACATATGGCAGACTCCTTTATCACTACGATTGTTGGGGATGACAGACTCAAAAAAAATTTATCTAATACCCCCATTTTTATAATTATACCCCATAAATTTATAAAAATGCAAAAAAAAATACCTTTTTTTTCTTTTACTATTTTACCAAATCCAAAATAATTTTTTTTTTACCATTTCATCATTTCTGGAGCCAGTAAAAAAGATTTTCGATAGATAAAAATTTTCCGGTAACTTTCAAAAAATTACTTAGAAGAATTCAGGTGCACAGAATGCTTCCGAAAAACATTTTACATTTTACAAGTTTTCCGGTACAACCCAAAAACTCAAAATATACATTTCCAGTAGAAAAATGCGTATTGCTAGAAAACTTTCTTCAACTTTTCTTTCTGAAAACTTCATAGACAAATTTTTCAATGCACACTTTTTTTAATAATTAATACACCATAAATATTTTTAAATAATAATAATAATACATCACAAATAATACACCATGAATACACAATAGATAATTAATACATCACAATAATTAATAGTTAATAATTAATACACAATAAATAATAATTATAATTAATGCATCATAAATAATTAAGAACGATATACTGTGTTAGCTCACCATCACACTTAACAAATCATATATTGTCGGATTAACCCTTTTCAGAGCATCTATAGTAAATGAAGATTCAAAGTCAAATATTCTTCCTACAACTTTGCGGTTTCTACCTCTAGCCCTACCCACTAAAAGAAATAGTTAAAATCAAATGAATTAAATAAATACTAATACAATAAAAAATTAAAACAAAAAATAATAATTAAAAAATATTTATAAAAAAACAAAATCAAACAACTATCAGAAAACTTGTGGATAAAGTTTTCCAGTAGCTTCCAGAAATGTCACATTGATGTTTGTCAGTAGTGTATTTTTTTCGGAAAAGTTGAAATAAGTTTCCCGGTAGTTCCGAAGAACATAAAAAATGATTTTCGAAAGTGAAGTTGTTTATCGGGAAACTTGAAAAAAAAAATTCCAGAAAAAAATAAGATTTTTTTGACACTCATTCCGAAAATGTTGAAATGAGAAAATGAAAAAAAAAATGTCACTTTTAATATATATGAGGGTATTTTAGTTTATTTCATTTACAGTTTAGGGGTACATGGATAATGGAGGGGGTACACGATAAAATTTTCTAGACTCAAAACATTGGAGCTTATAAGGCCTTTATGAGAGGATCCAACTTGTGTGTGGTTACAAGCCGATGGAGTTAGAAAATTTTACCCCATACCCTCTAATTATACATATACCCCCATATAAGCAAGGAATTGACGCTTTTGCCCTCGTTTAAATAATAAAACTCCAAAAAAATTATCATTTCCCCTTTCAACCTTTCCGGAAAACACAAGTTAATTTTTTTTCTAAACTTCCGGAGAACTTGAATCCGAGTTTTCTGGTACACAACATACAATATGGAAAACTTTGTTCAAGTTTTCCGGCATGATGGAGCTTAGGGACCTGGTGAGCTCACACGGTATCGTGGAGGACCTTATGATTTGTCCGTCCTTACACGATACCGTCATCATATTTCAGCTAGATTGTGGTTTGATCAGGTATATTACATTAATTATTATTTATAGTGTATTAAAAATATTTTAATTAATTATTATTTTTGTTCTATATTTAATTTTAATGTCATATATTTTCTTTATTTACAGGAGCGACCATGGCTGAAAATGGTTGCGCATGGAAAGAAAATGAAGATGATCGATAACAACCTGATTTTATGCGTTTGTGGAAAGATGGCATTCCAAGACATCGTCATTTCACATGTCATTTGGTGAAATGATGATTACTTTGGATGATGTTGTCAATCTTCTAGGATTGTCGTGAGTTCTACAGTCCACCCGATGTATATAGAGTAATGACATGTAATCTTGCCATGACTTTATTAGGAGTGACCGCAAAAGAGATCTAAGAAGAGACCAAAAAGACTAGAGGTACGCACTATAGACTGAATTGGTTGAAATAGGTCTTCAAAAGGCAGTGTACAGTCTTCAATTAATATTAATTTATTTCTCCTTCTTTTCTCTCTTGTCTCTATATCTGATCTTGATAACATTAACTTTATTTTACGCATATTTTATCCAATAATAGTAGCAGTTTATCCATATATGTTAACATTTAAAAAATTAATAAAATTAAAAAAACTTTAAAAAATAAGTGTGTATCGAAAAATTTGTGAATGAAATTTTTCGGAAACACCTTATGTACCGGTAAACTTGTGAATGAAGTTTTCCAGTGTATCAGAAATCATTATTACGGCTCCGAAAATGATAAAATGGTGAAGAAAAACAATTACTATAGACCGTCACTATCCAACAAAAGCCACCTACACAATTGGGACGCTTATACACTCACATATATTAGATAAATTTACCTTTGCTGCCACCCTTTAACCATTAAGTAATAATCTAATAAAGAATAAACAACCGATTTGGTCTTTTTAAAGTATTAGTCACTTTCTAATTCAGACCCTAAAATTTAATAGTCTCTAAAGTATTAACAACGTGTCACTTTGGTCCCTGATGCTAGAGACTAATGACAGATTTTCATATACTTAAGCAACTAAAATAACAAACTTCATATATACTTATTAAGTTTCATAAGTTAATGTCATTCACCGATTAAAAATGAACTATCCGAACTCAAGACATTACTTAAAACCATGTTACCCTCATTTCAGTACGAAATGAAAAAGTTCTCATACAACAAGGGAGGGGAAGTAATAAAACATACTTACAGATTTAACATTTATTTTACAGCACTTAGCTCAAAATTGAAAATAAGTTTTATATATAATTATATGTACAAGAATAAATGAAATTCCAGATATTAGTAGACACAAAATGGTTAGAAGTTTGAAATGAAAAGAAAAACATAATCATGTTCTTTGCTCGTTATGTCTCCTCTCAGCAGCTATAGCTGCAGCAATTGATGGTGGAAATTGTCTCAAGTTTGTATTTGTATTATTAGGACTTTCATCAATTTCTTGCATTGATAGTGGTGCTGTTGCCAACAAGGACTCCACATCCTTAAGTGTCAAAACAGGTTGATCTTGATTTTTTGTGTTTCCACTAATGAATGAATGGTTGCTCCTGCTTCTGTTTAATTTGTATATGCTCTCTTCAACTGTGTCTTTTACCTAACAAATGCAAGAACACAAAATATAAGAACAATTTTTTCTTCATGTATGAATTTCTGAGACAAAACTTAGGTCAGACACAAGAAAGTGCAAAAATAGGCAAGAACATAATTCATGTTCTTTTCATCAGGGTTGTCAATCAGGGATGACAGAAAATAGTGATTTTTTCAAATTTCGCTACGCAGCAGTGCTATTGTGCCGCTATAGCCCCTATTTGACAACATTTTGAATTGAATAGTGTATCGCAAAACAATAGCGATATGTTCCAATTCCGCTACGCTATAGCCGTGATTGACCAACACTGCTTTTCATTCATTCAAATAGATCTTGAAATTTTCAATTCATCTACAAAAATGACATTTGGAAGAGTTTAAACAAACTTATCCTGTAAAACTCATCTCTGTGACATAAGCACTTGCATAAGTCTTAAGAAAAACTTATAAAAATAGCTTATAAAATGCCTGAGAACTATTTTAACTTTGTTTTCATAAGATCCCAATAGTAGGTTATAGAAAAAGTTATACTGAAGCTTATCACATTCACTCTTCAATTGTAGAAACAGTTTATACATGATCTTGAACATTTATATGACAAACATGTATTGAATCAAATACGTGCTCCCAAATATCATAAATATAGTAATTCAGAAGATATTTGGATATGATTTAAGGAGTGGAGCAATCAGTAATGAGAAGGTTCAATCTCCACCCCCATCAAAATATTAACTATACTAATATTTGTCATTTCGGAAAAGAAAAAAAGGTAATGAAAAACATATTTTGATATGAATTAAGCAACAAACAATGGGTAGAAGACAATGATGCAACTAAAATCCAAACATTCTAAGCAAAAGAACTACGACACCATGTTGACACCAATACTAGAAAATGCTCTATAGTTAACTCAATTGAAGATCACATTCAAAGACAACAAGAATAATTAAATTGGAGCACATGAGAAAGCGAAAGAGAGAGATACTTACTAAGAATCGATGGATGAGGGTCTTATTCTTCTGTCCAATCCGATGTACGCGACTGATTGCTTGTGCTTCAGCAGCTGGATTGAGTAATGGCTCAACAAGGACCACGTGTTGTGCTTCCAAAAGATTGAGGCCATTGGCTCCATGTTGGATTAAAAGCAATAACACCTGGATTGATTTTGGTTCAGACCCTTCACATCCTTTTGTGCCATTCTGTTTTCCTCTAAATTGACTGATGGCACTGTGTGCTTTCCTGAACTCACAAATTCATAACAATTGAGAATAATAAAGTTGAAAACTGAAAGCAGCAGATTGTTTAACTAAGACACAAATAAATTAGATAATCAATCATCCATATTAACTAACAACACAAAGGTCTACACTCTACATAGTTTCTTAAGAAAATAATCATGAGCGGAAAGTAAGCACTATAATGTTGAAATCAGAAGAACTAGCAGATGAATTGCCTTGATTAGGAATTAGGTATTTCTCAAAAAGTCAAACAATTTAGGTTGTGTAAATTACAGCATTTTGTTGAAGAGATAAAAAAACCAATCCTTGGTTTATGGACTAAGTAATATATGCTGTAATTTTTATGGAACAAGTGAATTTATGATTGGAAACATATAGACAGAGCCACAGAAGATCAAACTGATGTGAATTTATGAAAATGAGGGACCAATGTGAGAAAGATGAAATGTCATAGACACATCAAGAAAGAAATTGAATATTAGGAACCAAAATAGGGTTTGGATCATAATTTTTGTCTGCCTATTGTGTTTCTCTTTTTACGCCTCCAAATGTCTTCTAGTCTGGCATAAATACTCAAATGAAATATGAAATAGCGATAGCATAGATTATTATACCTGCCTCCCTTCATCCGGATGAAGGTGATGTTATTGGTGGCAAAGGCATGTTCCAATACATCAAGTACATCATTCCAACTTGAAAATACAAGAACTTTTGATTTATGATTTGTAGCCTTTATCGACAAGATTCTTCTTGTGACTGCTTCAATCTGCAAAACATCCAAATCAATACAAAGATGAGGAATACAAGAGTTAGAGGGGCATCATAACATATGGTATAAAAATATAATCCAATGCTGACTTATTTGCAGGAACATGAAAATTACAAATTGGAATGTGAGATGGAGTAAGAATATATTATTAACAATGCTATACACATTTATAATGGACATTTTAATTTTAAAAATAATCTAAAAACAATAACTAAGTCATCTTTTGCACATTGTCTTCAAATTTGATTGTTCTCACTTCAAAGACAGACTGTTTTCCTAAACCCTTGGCCATATATTAACAAATAAATAAATATAAACCCTTGCAATTGAAATTTTTTGTAATAACCATATCAATACAAAAAGTTTGAATTCAAATCAAATTCATTAGGTTGATCATAAAACTCCATAAAATAGAACAATACAATACATCAGCCAAATTTATAAACATATAAGCTACTTTACTAACAAAGATTTAAAATTAAAAGAAACATACCACAAAATGCACAATTATATTCATATCTTATTAAAAGATTAATTACTCCTTTCTGTTGCGTTAATTTTTCTTAATTTGAAAAAAATTTGAAATAACATTTCACATCATTTGGAAGACAAGCTGGTTTTGTGTGGCTGAGAAAAACCGAACCAAATTCTAAGATAGTATCACAATCAAAGTTATACTAGTTAGGTCACCTGTTATCGAGCCACTTGGATCATGCTCCAGATATTCAGCACTGCAATGCTGATTTTGTGGGGTTGAGTTAGGGCCTCACGCCCAAATTTTAAGCTGAATTCAAACTTAACGCTCTAGATATTCAGTCTTAGGCATGAACAGGTATTTAGTGTCCCACATTGGATACTCATATCACCTAAATAGTGGTTATCTTTTTTTATGCAACCTAAATAGTGATTTTTTTTTATGCAACCTAAATAGTGGTTATAAGAGGTGGTCATCACACCTTGTACAAACCAATACTAGAGTCATTCGTGTGCTTCAAGGGAGTGTGTTGAGAATCCCACATTGGATAGTAATATATATAGCCCAAAGAGTGAATGTAAATGGTGGGTATCCTTCACCTTACAAGCCGGGTTTGTGAGGTTGACTAGATTTCAACCCAAATTCTAAGATGATATTATAGTTTATCCTATATCCATTGGATCACCAGTTATTGGGCCACTTGGATCACACTCCAAATGCCCAATCCTATATGTGAAGGGGTATTGAGAATCCCACATTAGACAACAATTTGACCATAATAGTGGTGTATGAGTTACACATTTACAAGCCAGTTTTGTGCAGTTAGTTAGGACCAATCCACACTCTAAGATGGCATCAAGAGTGTCATAGATCTGTTAGGCCACTGGTTATTGGACACCTATTTTCATGTTTCAGATGTCTAGCCCTAAGCATAAGGGAGTGTACTGAAAGTCCCACATTAGATAGTGATATGGTGTGAATAAAGGTTATCAGTGGTGGGACATTCCTCACCTACCCACCCAACAGAAATTCTAAGAATTTACCTCACAAAAGTTACTTCTTTTTCTGTTTTTGGTACTCAATTTGTTATTTGTTCATTATGTTTAAGGTAAGTAGGCTCGGGCATATATTAAACAACAAAAGATATCAGACAAATATCCACATAGTTTGTAGACACCATGCAGAGCCATGCCACTCATTTATACGAAAATCAAGCCAGTTAAGAATTAAGACATCACAAGTAGATCCCAGGGGTAGTGGTATGCTAAATGAAAAAGATACATGCTTATTATTCATCTAGATGTAATCAATACACTTTAAGTTGTAATGAGGAAAAACACCTTGGTTCCATATGAGCCTTTCACAGTAATGGATGCTTCATGTTTTTCATAGCTGTCAATTGTATGCAGCATTGAAGAATTGGGAGATTCCTTTTGTGCATCAACAGCATAGGCAATGTTTCCAAAATCGGTATGCTGTCGACATGTAGGGCACATCACCCAATTACGGGTCTTGCTATGTTGAAGTCTTTGCTCACTCAAAGCAAATAAACCTGCGAAAAATACATGCATAATTATGTTCATATAATATTTATTATGTAAAAGTCAATAAATACTTACCATATATCTTTTGAGCAAAAATAGATGAGAATACCAGTATATGTGTATGCATTATACATTGCATATTTCTATAATATTCTTTACTTTGTGTTTTACATGGACGTGGTGAAAAACATTTGATCCATTTGATCAATATTAGATAGAAAATTAGTTAGAGAGGGGGAGAAAACACACCTGAATGGGGTATATGAGGGGTGTGAGAGGGAAAAAAGGAGGCAGTTAGTTTTGTGGTTAGTTCTCGGCTTAGAACTTGGGCAGAGGGAATTCCCAAATTCTTCTGAGGAGCATTGCTGTGGGGTTACAGGAAAGATCATCTTCTCTTGTATTACATTTTCTTAATTTTGATCAATAATACAATATTTCTATTTCATCTGGATTTGGGTTTCTATCATACCAAGGAATAAACTCTTTACTATTAGAGGCTCTTAAACCACATCAAAAACCACATCAAAAACCAACTCTACAAGAAGCTTTTTCTGTTAAAGATTTATGAATGCCTCTTATCACATCACTAACACAACTAAAGCAAACATAATATGCAGTTATATCATATACTACATCCGTCCTTAAAAATAGGATCCTCTTAAGAAATTTTCTTGTTTACCTTTTAATAAGACTCTCTTTGAATTTTCAATTGCATCAACTATTTCTTTACCAACATACTCCTAATTATTTTACATGTTTTTCTGCAATCAACAATAAATATTTTGATGATAAAATAAACTAATTATCTCTTGAAGGGTAAACTTGTAAAAATAATATCAATTATGAAAAAATTTAACACTAATAACAACTTCAATAATTCCTGTAATTTAGTCAACAGGGTCCTATATGTATGGACTGAAGTAGTAATACTTACATTTACAACAAGTAAGATGCCCACATTGAAACACCATTCTCTGAGGGCCTAGCTTTTCTTGGCAAACTGGGCATGTTTCCTCATAAGTTTTAGATATGAGGACCCCCTTTTCTTCCGTAGAGTTTGACGTAGCATTTATCTCTTGAGTGAGTGAAGAATTATCTAAACTTTCCAATGGCATTTTTTGCTTAGATTGAACCAAACCCTGAAAAGTAATGCAGCTTAGGTTTAATGCCCAAAGCAAAAAAGAAATAAACCCTCCAATCTAGGTGAAATACTCGACAAAAACATGATAAATAGTGGATGATGTCGAGAAAGAAAGAAAAAAATGTAAAATTTAAGTTAAAGCTAGGTGAGAGCTGTATATACAAATTTCTATTTCTATCGCTTATTTTTCCATACCTTTAAGTAGCGGAGTTTTCCTTTTATCTGTGCCAACAAGTTCAATGACATAAACTTCTCCTGGGAAAAGTTTGAGCTAGCTGCAGATAATTCATTTTCACCTAAAGCATCGAGAGCTTTATCATCTTCATTCGCCCTTAAGTGTAAACGAGAAACCGCCATCTTTATTTCATCATGTGCACGAAGATATTGAGCTTGAGCTAATGCCAAAGACCTTGCATGGACAAATTCCTTTCGCATTCCCTTACAAAGTCATGAACAAAGAATCAGAATCCAGTGAATCTGCGTTGTCAATATGGATGATCACAAATTATAAAAAGATTCCAGCAGATATAAATAATGGGGTAGTTCTAACTAGTATTCCAGTTGTGAGGAGCATATTCGCTATTGGAGAGATTCTCTCATACTATTTCTTATATTTTTTCTAAATACTAGTGTTCTTCTTTTAAATCCTTGATATCCAATTCTTGGACTCCTAACACAATGACTCTTCAGTGTTTTTCTATTATAAAAATGGTCATATTTGGCACACATGCAGCTTCTTCAGTTTTATTATTTTTAAAACCATAAAAGAAAATAAAAATCTGCTATTGCCGCTACATCAGCAGGCAAAAACTGGAATAGCTACTTTATTACCCTACTATCAAGACTAGGATAGCGCCACAGTTTTCATAACGGATTCATCAATATCCGCTATGCTATAGCACTATTGCGCTATTTGACAATATTGATATCTATAGATTCAACTCTAGATTAGTTAAGATAATATTTCATTAGGCCATACCTCAAAAATATGTAAATGCTTGGTGGCTGCTGACACACTGTCCCTTCCGAACTGAGTCTTGCAACAGTTCTTTATAACTCCAAGAAGAACCTCCAGCATAGATGCTGATCTTGTAGTCTAATTAGATAATCATAATCAATAGAAAAAAAAATTTACATATTTCAGCACTAACAAGATTTTCTTTAATGAAAATGAAGCTATCAACATTTATGTTCAAATCCAAATCTAATTTCTCATACAGTGCGAGTGTCGTGACTATAAAGTAATCTACATTGCTAAGGGGCATGGTGAATTTAATAAATCTGTATGTTTTTATGATCCAATGCAAAAGTCAATTAAATGAAACTAATAACTAACCACAACTCTCTGTCTAACATTCCTTTTTTTGGACTCTTCATGATCAATATCAGATGCTGATGAACTGTGATTAGATTGTGATAGCTTTGAGAGGAAATGATTCAATGCAAAGTTTTTCTTTTGAAAATCTACTGCCTCCTCAGCAGATGAAATTATCCCTCCACGTTCGTTCTTAAGAACAAAGAGTCTAGCTTCATAGTCCTAAAGATAAAAGAAAAACCATAAGACCATATTACATTTTTTTTTAAATAGTGTGCATCAAATTGATAGATAAGTTCAATTCCGAACCTGAAACAATTCATCTATTTCACACAGAACACAGGGGGGGCCATCACAATGAGGTTGACAATTTCGACATTTACCCACGCGCTCAATATCTTCATCTTTTGGTTTTTCCATTGTCTGGTCAATTTCTAGCAAACGATCTAATAGCACTTTCCTAGAGGCTTCTAACTGATCCAAACCGGTTTGAATTTGATACTTCAGAGAGCTTATGCTCCGAAAACTGGATTAGAAAGTAACAATGCATGTTATAGTAAATTTACTAATTGTCATTCATCAAAATCTTCATAAAAGAATTTTTGAAATCTTAAATTACCCTTTGCCCAGAATATTTCTATTTTTTCCTCTCCTTCGATAAACATGGTTGATGGTCAATTAGTGCTTAACAGGATACTTTTATATTGTTGATATCAGTTCTAACAGTATTACATTGTCCAGAAACATTTTATGGCAATGCAACATAGGCAATCAACAAAACTTAGAAATGGATTATCACAAAAATCCACTACTTCATAAATGCTTACACAGTTAAAGCATCACTAACCGAGCAGCTACTCTTGACGATTTTGAATTTCCTGAGATGGCTTCTTCGATCTTTCTAATCAACTCAGTTGAGAAATCCTTGTTCTTCTCAGCGTGATTAAGTGCTTCTAACCACCAAAATGTATTTTGATCTGTGCTGGTTTCACGATATGCGTTACAAACCTTCAAAAAGTCCAAATGCAAATTACAGAAAATAGGAATTTGAGGAACACTTTTGGGGCGGCACTACTATAACTACAAACATAGAACTACTCCACTAGATTGGGAAAATACTGAAAAGGAACATCATCTAAACAAGAAGACAAAAAAAAAAGAACTGAATAGACCCACCCCTTCAAATTTTCAAAATAATACATTATGTCGATGTAGCTTGGTAATACTTTTTAGGTTTAGAATTTTTTTCCCTAAAAATATACTATTTTTTGCTGATAGTCCTTATAATAATATTAATTAATCCTTGCAAATATATCACTTTTTGTTCTTGTTGTTTTGTTTTAATCCCTGCAAATTTTGTTCATAAACTAAAATCAAATGTTCTATATATTATAGTATTCAATTCAAACATAACCAAATATTTCAGGGACTAAAATAAAAACATAAGACTATAAAAAAAAAAATTGTATATTTACAAGGACTAAACCAAAAAAAAAAAGTACAGAGACTAAAAGTAAAAAATTAGTATATTTGCAATGCAGGGATCAAAAACTGTCCTATTTTTGTTTAATCCCCCTCAAATATAGGGATTCAGTTGAATAGGAGTACTTTTAGGGATTCAGTTGAATAGGAGTACTTTTAGGGATTTAGTTATATATGACTACTAATAGGATTTGGTTGTTAAGTAATCTAGTATATATATGATGTATTGCCAACATATTTTAAATTCAATAAATATAATTTTACTAATTCTTGAGATGGTATCAGAGCTCTCGATTTTTGGGAGTCTTGCTTCCGCATAAATTTGTCGCCTTCATTGTGGTTTCTTTTTTTCTGAATCCTTAGCCACCTTCATTGTGTCCCTTGCTTCCGCATAAAACTACCACCTTAGCCACCTTAATTGTGGCCCTTTTTGCTGCCTTCATTGCAGCAACTTGAGATTTCTTTTTGGCCTACTCGTTGCCATAGTGTGTTCAATACTCACGTCGTCACTGTTCACGTCCGTTTGACTGCCTTCTAGACCTCCTTTCAATGTTGTTTTCAACCAGATTGTAGGGTTTTTTTTTTCAATACCCTCATTTTGAAAAAAAAAACACTAAAATACCCC
This sequence comes from Cicer arietinum, assembly GCF_000331145.2. Lineage (NCBI taxonomy): Eukaryota > Viridiplantae > Streptophyta > Magnoliopsida > Fabales > Fabaceae > Cicer > Cicer arietinum. Next base: position 37,698,317 of record NC_021161.2, read on the forward strand.
GATTTGAAAATTAAACACCAAAATGCTCCTTTTTTTTTTTAACCTACAAGTCGCCATTTGGAATGGCAACTTCCTTAAGGAAGCCCAAGTTCCAAATTGCGACTTCCCACTTGGATTTAAAAAAAAAAAAAATTCAGTTTTTATTTTTATTTTTAGTGGAATTATATATATAATTAATTAATATAATTCATAAAAATACATAAAAAATAAATAAATAGAAATTTTAAATTACGAAATAAAAATTAGTAAATCCAAGTTCCAGATGGGCATTTATCAAAGGTTTTTTTATTAAAAAAATTATTTTAATTTTTATTGAAATAACAAAAGTAATATATATATAATTAATATAATTCATAAAAATAGATAAATAGAAATTTTAAATTACGATAAAAATTTGAATGATATATATATGCTGTTATTTATCGTAATTTAAAATTTTTATTTATCTATTTTTATAAATAACTTTTGAAGAATAAAAAATGAATTAAAATTTTTTTTAAAAAAAAATTTAATTTAAAATTTCTATTTGTTTATTTTTATATTAATTAATTATATATATAATATTTATGTTATCGATTAAAAATTAAAAAAAAAATTGAATTTTTTTTTTAAATCAAGTGGAAAGTCGCCATTTGGAACTTGGGTTTCCTTAAGGAAGTCGCCATTCCAAATGGCGACTTGTAGGTGAAAAAAAAAAAGGGGGCATTTTGGTGTTTAATTTTCAAATGGGGGTATTTTAGTGTTTTTTTTTTAAAATGATGGTATTGAAAAAAAAAACCCAGATTGTAGATCGGCCGTTTCTCGTTTCATTTTGGAGGTTCACTTTTTGATCATTTTGCACTTTCTTATGTGGGAATCTTGTGATTTGGAAGAGTAAGAAGCAAAATGTGGTATCTAGATCTAGCGCTGAAGCAGAATTTAGAGCAATGGCACAAGGGATATGTGAATTACTATGGTTGAAGATCATTTTGGAGGACCTGAAGATAGATGAACCAATGAAACTCTATTGTAATAATAAATCTGTTATTAGCATAGCACATAATCCAGTGCAACATGATAGAACCAAGTTTATTGAAGTCGATAGATATTTCATCAAAGAAAAACTCGACAGTGGCCTAATTTGCACTCCATTTGTCTCCTCCCAAGGCAACCTTGTAGATCTTCTAACTAAAGGGCTAAACAACAACAACTTTGAAAAAATTGTATTCAAGCAGGGAATGGAGAACATCTATTCACCAGCTTGAGGGGGAGTGTCAAAATTTATTTTTGTTTAGTATCCTCAAATATAGGTATTCAGTTGAATAGGAGTATTAGTAAGGATTTAGCTATTTAGTAATCTAGTGTGTATGTATATGTATATATATATATATATATATATATCTGATGTATTGCCAACATATTTTAAATTCAATAAATATAATTATACTCTAACTCTTGAGAAAAACATATATGTACAATCCTACTTTGTATCTCACAAATCAATTAAATAACATTATGAATAGAATCAAAATGAAGGAAGACTAGTGGCATATCATATTCTTTTGGCCACTGTAATTGACAAATCTTACATCTTTCTCTTTTCTTACCATTTAAACAAAAAGCATACACCGGTGCAGTAATTCATTTTTCAGGCTGCCATGACTGTTGGTAAGAGAGAGAAAGAGATGCGAGAGAATGATCGAATTAGGGTTTCCCAAACTCCTCGGATCTGCGCCGCGGAGATACTTTTGACCTAAAAAATTTGGGTTGTGTAGATTGGGAGATTCCACACACAATGGAAGTAGTCTTTTGCTAGAAACAGTGGCAGTGACGGCGGCAATATCGAACTGAACGGAAAACAAGTGAAACCGGTGTCGGAATGTATCACGACAATGGTTTGAAAAAGGAATAATCACATTGAAAAAGAGAAACTATGATTATATTCCCAAACTGTTGGGAACTCGGCAGCAAAATAGAGGCATGATCGTTCAAGGAGAGAATCGAAATAGGCACTCATACCATGTTGAAGTTGTGGGATTTTAGAGAAAAGGAGGAGAGAAAATAATAAGGGTTTGAATATTATTGATAAATATTTTATGCTAATTTGATTACAAAAGAATCAATACTAATCTCTATTTATAGAGAAACATAAACTCAATCCTAAGTCAGGAACAAATCATAATAATAATGATAGATATTATAAGATATCTTTATGATTATAAATTGATCCTAAGAAATAACTTAAGATATTCTAATATAATATAATATATATTATAAGATATTTTCTAATATTCTAACACTCCCCCTCAAGCTAAAACTTACTAAGCTTTAGTTTTTTACAAGAGAACAATGTTTTGTTCTGCAAATTAATAAAAAAAGATGGAAAGAAAACTCAGAGATGCAAGCGAAGTCGGAGAGAATTGCTATAAATACAGCCTAGCCAGATAGTTGAAATAATCATCAATATAAGAGAAATTCATGGCAAGCAATTGAACAAAGTAAGGTCCATTCTTCTAAAAACTGCATTTGGAAGCTTCAAACCAATAATATTGGAGACTCAAAATATTTAAACTTGAATTTGCTCAATAAGAGATAGGCATGCTTCAGGGAGAGAAAGGCAAGGCCAGTACTCTGGGACAAAGATGGAGCTAGTGTATCTAGGACAAATTGCCAAATTATATGCATGTGGCTCGAAAGAAAAAAACTTAAAACAGATTTGGAGGAAGGAAAACCAATCTAGTCGACTGAAACATTGTGCTAGAAGGCGGACAGACACGCCTGAACTCGAGGTTGTTGGCGGCGGCGCGTGGAGTGAACACGGCGGATCTTGAAGGCACATGAGCGCGCGTGGAGCAACTGTTGGCCTAAAAAATCTGGATTGTGTAGATTGGGAGATTCCGCACACAATGAAAGTGGTTGTGTCGGAAAACTTGTTGGAAAATTTTTCCAGCAGTGACGACAGACGGATTTGATCTTAACAGATATATCATGACAATAAGAACAACTAGCAGTTGTGATTAAAAAGTAAGATATTAGTCGTTTCAACTCGGATTGTTTTTCAATCCACCGTGTATAAATGAATTCAAGTTCCCTGATAAAAATACAAGCATCGGCTTCCCAAAATTAAAAGTACTACTAACTCATAGTAAATATATTAATTTTCAATTCCATAGCTGTTATGTAATTACAATCAAAGTGAAAATGAAAGATAACATGAAGGTTGCAACTTTGTGGCCAGTGAAGGCCTTTGACAGGCTTGGAAGCAACTTTGTGTGATTTTGTAATTACCATAATGCCATTTGTGTCGCGATCAGGTCGATTAGCGAGATGAAGCTTTGATGGTAAGATTTGTTGTGATCGTAGAGAGGTCGAGGTAAGGACGTCGTCATTGTTGGGTTTGTTAACTGTGAGGAGCCATTCGTCTTCGTATATAATGTGGGTTTTTGAGAGAGAGAGAAGAGTTGTGAGTTTGTTGAAGCGATTTCGGCTCTGTTTAGTTCGATTTCTTGAGATTGCTGGGAGTTGAGGGGATAATGGTATTGGGTAGTTCTCCGCAACGATTGGTGTAGTTTCGGGAAGATATGATTGTTTGGCTTGGCGTGACAGTAACATGGCTACGGCGTCGCGCTTTAAGGTGTGGGCTGATCTGGAAGAGGCGAAGCTGATGGAGTGGTCTTTTGCCAGAAACAGTGACGGAGGCAGTAGCAAACTGAACTGAAACATGTGAAACCAGTGTCGGAATGTGTCACGATAGTGGTTTGAAAATGGAATGATCACGTTGGAAAAGAGAAACTATGATTATATTCCCAAACTTTTGGGAACTCGGCAGCGGAATAGAGACGTGATCGTTCAAGGAGGATCGAAATAAGTTCTAAATACCATGTTGAAGTTGTGGGATTTTAGTGAAAAGGTGGTGAGAAAATAATAAAGCTTTGAATATTATTGATAATAGTTTTATGCTATCTTGATTACAAAAGACTCGATACTAATTTCTATTTACAGAAAAACATAGACTCAATCCTAAATCAGGAACAAATCATAATAATAATAAAGGATATTCTAAGATATCTCTATGATTATAAATTGATCCTAGGAAATATCTCAAGATACTATAATATAATATAATAGATATTATAAGATATTTTCTAATATTCCAACAGATATTTACCTGCACGTAAGAATTTTGAAACTCCTGCTGAGTTGCAGATAGCTTTGAACTGAACACAGATAAGTATTTCTGTTTTGAATCATCACATTCTGCTATTAGATATTTGACCGAACTGGCTGTCGAATTATCATATTCCCTATCATTTAAGTCATTTTCTGAAAGGCTAGATGCAAAATTTGATGGTTCTGCAGAAGCCACTGTTAAACTTATGTCATCATCACAGTTACTTATTTTATGCCTCTTCACTTGATCATGATCAACTTTTACAATAAAATGCTTTTTGGTTGTATTGACTGCAGAATTTCCGGATAATTGCTTTCCTTTGGATGACAAGTTCAAAGCAAAATTTTCAGCCAGGGGGAATATGTCAGCAAGATTATGATGAATGTGGATATTTAACAGAGGATCCAGACGGAAATCTTCGGAGTGCTGTTCGGCCAAAGTAAGAGCTTCATTGTAAAGCGAAGCAGCTTGAGAAAAATCATTTTGTATAGTAGCTATTGCTGCAAGCGCGTTCAGAGCAATAACTAACCTCCTGAGAGCTTCCTCACCTTCTACCTTGGTCTTGCTTATAAGGACCTACAGATTAACTTCCATGTGAATGAAAACCGTACACGCATTGTATATAAAAGCTTATTGAAGATCCTTAAGAGTAACATACCATTAGTACTTCCTCCATTGTCATAGGTGACTGCTGCATGGAACGCAACCCGGAACTTCCAACCTGGGGATGACAACAAGCCTGACGAAGCTTCAACAAAGCATTCCATAGCTTCCCTGCCTCCGTGTGAGTGATAAAAGGATCAGAGGAACCGCTCAAAGAGACAGAATCTGGAATTCATATGAAATACCTCAAGTTCAATCATTATCGTCATATGCATTGCTTTCAAATGACATTTTAAAATGAAATTACACAACACTGAGCAAAAACCTGGGACTTTTCTATTAAGAATATCGCTTCTCAAACTTTCAATAACTTCATGGGAATCTCTAACACAAGCTTCATGTTGCCTCTGATAAAAGTGCTCTTCTACTGGTGATAGTGTAAGCCAAGAGAGGCACTCTTGTTGGGAGGGAAGCTCCAATTCATCTGCAACGTGTTGTTTAGAAGAACGCCACATGATTTGTTTGAAAATTCTGTGAGTAAATTCCATAGCTCCCATATCTCCCTTCTGCAGAATTATCAAATAATGGATAAGAATAGAAATGTGCACAAAATAAATAAATAAATAAACTGAAATCTGTTGAAAGAAGTGATTCAAATCAACATGACAAAATCAGACAAATCTGAACTTAGACAATATTGCAGAGAGGCTGCTACATTCTTTAGGCACAGAAAACTTTTAGCATGTTTTATGATAATAAAATAAGGACTTAGATTGCCAAATTAGTTCTAGCTGCTAAGACGACTATATTGCTTTAGGCTATAAATTGACTATAAGAGAATATAACTGAACTCATAGTACACTATTCCATGTTTATTTATTGTTAGAATATTAGAAAATATCTTATAATATCTTTTATATTATATTAGAGTATCTTAAATTATTTCTTAACATCAATTTATAATCATAGAGATATCTTAGAATATCTCTCATTATTATTATGATTTATTCCTTATTTAGGATTGAGTCTATGTTTCTCTATAAATAGAGATTAATATTGAGTCTTTCGTAATCAAATCAGCATAAGGCTATTATCAATAATATTTAAACCCTTATTATTTTCTCTCCTCTTTTTCTCTAAAATCCCACAGCTTCAACATTTATCTTAAAATTCAGGTTGAGTTTAACTCAACTCTACAAAACTGGATTGTAAGGAGAGACGTCTCCCACTTATCAATACATTTTCATACTATATCTCATTTAATGTGATACTCTCAATACACCTTTCTCACGCCTATGACTAGAAATGTGGAGCGTGACCTGAGTGGCCCGATTGCGGGTGCCCCAACGGATTTTGGATAGCCTCTGATATCATCTTAAATTTTAGGTTGGGACTAATTTAACCCTACAAAACTAGCTTATAAGGTGAATGATATCTCTTACTTATAAACACATTTACAAGTAATATTGCATTTAATGTGACAGTCTCAACAATTTATAAAGAAAAAGTGAATAATGACGAACATCAATCAGCAATAATTTAGTCAAAAATTAAATTATTGATAAAATACCTCATAAGGATCTCGAATAACTTCAGTCCACCATCTGTAAATATTGAAAGGACTAGTTTTAATGAATCTTAGGAGTCCATATAAGTCATCAAGCTTTCTCTGAATTGGGGTCCCTGTGACACACCAACGATGCTTGGAATGGAGTCTTAGAGCCATTTCAGTAGCAGCGGTAGCAACAGTACTCTCCACCATTTGAGCCTCATCCAAACAAACTCTCCACCAGTATATTCTGGTAAGAAAGGTTGGAATAACTGGGTACCTGAAAGAAAAAAAAAAAAAAAAAAAAAAGGCTACTAAAAACTTTGAATCATAAATAAAGGGCTTACAGAGAACTAAACTTATCAGAAATATCCACATGTATCATGTGTGGTTCCTGTAAATATATTTAATAAAAATAGTATATGAAATAGGAAAATTATTGTGATGAATGAAAATTATTGTGAAACATAGTATAAATTCATGTTATTCTCAATTGGATAGGTAATAGGAAGAATACCCTACACATGATATGAAATAGGTAGAATATCCTGCACATGATATGATATAAAGAGGCAAATATGATACTATTTAGTTTAGAGCAAACCTTTTCTGAAATCTCAAAAGGTGCCGGTCGCCTATATGTCTATCAGAATCATGGGACAAATCATCTTTAAGCACATCGTAGGTAGTTAGTACGATGTCCGCACTGGCAAGATCACTGATATCCATCAGAGATGTATTGGAGAAAGATGTGTCTCGCACACCTTCATAAATACAAGTTTTCAAGGCTCCTGGACGGGTATGACTGCAGTGACAACTAAAAGTTAGTTATAAGATCAATTCGATTAAATCGCTAAAAAGGAATTACACATTGTGATCACTATGCATGTCTAAGAGAAACTTAATCTTGAAAAAAGCTATCGTTTGCACAAAAGATGGCATTCAATTTGTATTATTTACTGGAAATGGAGCTAAGAGCTCTACGATGCAATAAAGGATAAACCAGATCAAAGCTCCTACAACAGAAGGTAATTCTCCTAACAAACAACCCACTAATAACGTGCAAGAATCTCTCACTCCCCTTGCTGCTCGCTAACAGAATTGAGTGGGCTCTAATGCCACGTTGGTAACTAACTTTTTTATTCAGCTTAGTTTTTGGGCTTAGGCCCAAACCCAGAGTACTATCAGAAAAAGTATTTGTAACTTATAATGTATATGCTACACCTACAACAATCAATTGTGTTAATATGTATCACGGTTCCAAGTTGACCATTGATGTTGGAAATTAAAACCTAAGTGTTGGAAAGTTAAAACATATTAATACTCCACTTTCCAACTAGCTAAGGTTCATTGTACAGCAAGAAGATTAAGTTCAATGTATTTTAGGAAATAGTGTTAGCTTTATTACTTCCTCGTAAATTGCATTTGATGATTTATTAGCATTGTAATTACCATGCTTATAAATTAAGTATGCTGCTGAGTGAAAAGTAACTTAAGCACATTCAGAAAAATCTTCTTCTTGTTTTTCACATGGCACCAGACCCTCTGATCTACGGGACTCTTCTGACTGGGCAATTCTGCTGACAGAAAACTCAAACCTTGGCTGGGCACTGTATGCTGTCGTGTTTTTTCCAGTAACCGTCTACACAGTTCTGGCAACCATTCTTACATTTCCGTACACTTTTCCAATTGTCATCCGTACAGTTCCGTACACTTTCCAGCAGCCGTCTGTACAGTTCGTAAATTTTCCAACAGTTGCTCATACAGTTCCAGTAGCTGGCTGTTCAGTTCCAGCCACTATCTTTTCACATTACAGCACCATCAGTACACTTTCAAATCTATGGAGGAAGAGATTGTCAATCCATTTGCTCAAGAAGGAAGCTCTCAAGTCAATAATCAGCTTGGAGAATAACAGACCATTCAGCCCACCTATCGACTAAATGGGAAAAATTATTTGAAGTGGGCTCAACTTGTTTGTGCTGTGTTAAAAGGAAAAGGTAAAATCAGTCACTTGACTGGTACTAGACCATCGGAGGAAGATCCAACATATACTACATGGGATGAGGAAGACTCAATGATTATGGCATGACTATGGAACTCAATGATTCCAGAGATTAGTGATACTTGTATGTTTCTCACCACTGCAAAGGAAATTTGGGATGCAAAGAATAAACCTATTCAAAGGCTAAAGATGTTGCCCAAGTGTATGAGGTGAAGGTGAAAACGGTAGCTGCAAAGCAAGGTAACAAATCTGTTAAAATGCCAACCAAT
>NC_021161.2:37706983-37731683 GCF_000331145.2 Cicer arietinum
AGACTCACTGTGCAGCAGATTCAGCAGTCCTCAAGGAGTTTATTGAACAAGATAGGGTCTATGACTTTCTTGTGGGACTAAATCCTGATTTGATCAGGTAAGAATTCAGATTCTAGGAAAACCACAAGTTCCTTCCTTAAATGAGGTAGTTGCCATCGTAAGAAGCAGGGAGAGCAGAAGAAACTTAATGCTTGATACTCCATCCATTGAAAGTTCAGCCATGATAGTTGAAAATCTTAGAGGTGGAGGACAAACAAAGGTGGAAGAGAAGGGTGTACTTACTGCAATAAGCTTAGACATACTTGTGAGAAGTGTTGGAAGTTGTTACAGTTGTAACTGAATTAGCTAAACAGGTTAGTTAAACAGTTGTAACTGAATTACTATATAGGAAAGTAGTTAGTTAGTTGAGGGGGCATTCATAATCAAGACCTGTATTACACTTCTTCTTCTTCTTTTCTCTGTTCTCAAACTTCCATTGTAACTCAATTCCAGTTCGAATTCTCTTCAATAAATAAGAATTCCTACTGTTTGTGATTGAATTCTTCGTTTTCATTGTTGATTACCTAGAGTTCCATAACCACCATATCAATTGGTATTCAGAGCTTTGTTTTTTTTTCTGGGAGATGGCGGAATCTACACGAACTCAAGCAGCGGTAAGGGAGATCGAGGAACGTTTGGAGAATCGGATTACTGAGAAGCTAGAGTTGAGATTGGCAGAGCTAGCTGGATCCTTACAGCAAACACTAGGAGAATCGATTAAGCAATCTTTTGAAGAATTGCTGCATAAAAATGGAGATGATGGCAGTTCTTCTCATAATCGCAACAATATTCATCATCAACATTCCAATGCTAACAACAGTAACAGAGGTGATCGATTTTCTACTCCTTATTCTTGCCATACTCGATTGTCTAAAATCGATTTCCCTAGGTTTAATGGTGCTAATGTGAAAGAATGGCTATATCAATGTGAAACTTATTTCATGATCGATGATACGCCTGCGGAAGTAAAAGTAAAACTTGCTATTATGCATTTTGAGGGCAAGGCTTTAAAATGGCATCATGCATTTGTAAGGTCATTGTGGAGTACAACTTTACCTACATGGGAAGAGTATGTCAAAATCCTAGTGGAGAGATTCGGGGACGTATGTAATGATCCTATGGCTGAGTTAATGAAGTTGAGACAGCAAGGGTCAATTACTGAGTATCATGAACAATTCGATGCCATAATTACACAATTAGAATTGTCTGCAGAATATACATTGAGTTGTTTTTTAGGAGGGTTGAAAAATGATGTGCAAATGATGGTGAGAATGTTTCAACCACAAACAGTGAGAAAAGCATTTGCTTTGGCTAAGCTTTATGAAGCTGCTAGTAACCAAGGGTCGCAGTTCAGTATTCCTATGAAAAACAAAAACCACAACAGTACCAAATCCATACTTGGCCCTAACCCACAACAAACATATGAACATGAAACAGCCAAGCCCAAACCCAAATTTAATAGAACCCTTTCACCAGCATTTATGGCTGAAAGGAGAGCCAAAGGATTATGTTACTTTTGTGATGAACCTTATTCTGCAGAGCATAGTATTTCTCATAAAAAACTTCAGATCCATCTGTTAGAGGTTGAGGAATTGGAGGATGAGTGTATTACCATTGATCCTGTCAATGTTGAGAATCATTTTGAAGCAGCTCAAATTTCTGTCAATGCATTGACTGGGGTAGCCAATTTTAGAACCATGCGAATCACTGGAAGATATATGAAGAAGGCTCTACATATTCTAATAGATAGCGGGAGCACTTATAATTTCCTGGATGTTCAGATGGCAGAAAGGTTGGGGTGCAAAATTGATGACATAAAACCACTAGTAGTCACTGTAGCTGATGGCAACAAAGTGAAGATTTCTTCAGTGGTAAGAAATTTGAAGTGGACAATACAGCATACTAATTTCACTTCAGATGTTATGTTAATTCCACTTGGGTGTTGTGATGTAGTGCTAGGGGTGGAATGGCTGGTAACACTAGTCTTGATTATGAATGCCCCCCTCAACTAACTAACTACTTTCCTATATAGTAATTCAGTTACAACTGTTTAACTAACCTGTTTAGCTAATTCAGTTACAACTGTTGAGCTAAACAGGTTAGTTAAACAATTGTAACTGAATTACTATATAGGAAAGTAGTTAGTTAGTTGAGGGGGCATTCATAATCAAGACCTGTATTACACTTCTTCTTCTTTTCTCTGTTCTCAAACTTCCATTGTAACTCAATTCCAGTTCGAATTCTCTTCAATAAATAAGAATTCCTACTGTTTGTGATTGAATTCTTCGTTTTCATTGTTGATTACCTAGAGTTCCATAACCACCATATCAGAAGTTGCATGGAAAACCTCCTAATCTTGAAGGAGGGCAAAAAGGAGGCCTTCCTGGAGGTGTATTTCGCAAGAACCTCCTAATCTTGAAGGAGGGCAAAAAGGAGGCCTTCCTGGAGGTGTATTTCGCAAGAACGGTCAGACTTATGTTGCTGAAAAAGTTGAAGAAAGCAAAACTGAATCTTCCAACAATTCTGGATTAAATAGCCTTAACCAAGAAGAGATTGGAGAAACCAACACATACTTGTACTTTGGCGTATTCAGGTATGCTTCCAATTTCATCCGGATTTAATGTTCCAAATATACTTTCTACTTCCCTATGGATTTTAGATTCAAGAGCCACAGACTATATGACACCTTCATCCATACTTTCTCCACTAGTAATAAAAAAAATTCTACTGCTGATGGTACTCTAGTGACAGTGGCTGGTATCAGAGATATCCAAATAACTCCTTCCATTATCTTAAAAAATGTCCTTCATGTTACAAAATTGTGCACAAACCTTGTCTCTATACAAAAACTTACTAGAGATTTATTCTATAGTATAGTTTTTTACAGCAACCAGTGTGTATTTCAGGACAAGGATTCAGGGAGGACAATTGGACATGCTAGAGAAGGGAATGGCCTTTACTATCTTGAAGAACCAAATCAGCCTATAGCAGCAAAAAAATCCACCGTCTTGCTCCTTAATGTAGTCACTTCTCAGAAGCAAAGAAAAAAATTTGCTTTTCCATTGTCGATTAGGACACCCCTCTTTTGGAGTCACCAAAATTAGTTCCATCTTTGTTTTGTAAAGTAAAAACTGAGACTCTTCATTGTGAAGTATGTGAAATTGCAAAACACAGGCATGTAACTTTTCCATTGAATAATAAAAAATGCACAATTCCTTTTCATCTTGTTCATACTGATGTTTGGGGTCCATCGACTATTCCAAGTGTGTCTGGAGCTCGGCTCTGTCCTTATATAACGATGGGCACCTGCCGCTCCAAATAAAAGACGAGGGGGATATTGCGAGAGGCATAAATGCCTACTTTGCCGATATGAACCACTACCCCTCGAACGCATCCCGATTACAGCACCTAAAACGGGTACAGGACTGTATCGGTAATCCAAAAAGCTCCATCTGGCACGAAATAAGGGGTTACATGGAAAGATGGTTTGTTACTTTTTATAGATGATTGTACCCAAGTTACTTGGCTTTTCCTTTTGAAAAATAAATCTGAAGTACTTGATACTGTTCTCCCAAATTTTTTCACAATGATAAAAAATCAATTTGGTACAAATATCAAAAGAATTAGATCTGATAATGGGAAAGAATTCTTCAATCATGTCTTTACTCTTTCTTTCCAAAATGAGGGAATGATTCATGAGTCTTCTTGTTCGAAAACACCACAACAAAATGGAATTGCAGAAAGAAAAATGGTCATCTTCTTAACCAAACTAGGGCATTGTTGTTCCAAAAAAATGTTTTAAGGAATCTTGGGGAGAAGCTGTTCTCACAACAACATATCTCATTAATCAGCTACCCTCTAGAGTGTTGAAGTTTAGGAGTGTCAAAATCTGTTTCTATTTAATATCCCTCAATATAGGGATTCAGTTGAATAGGAGTAATAATAGGGATTTAGTTATATATGAATACTAATAGGGATTTAGTTATATATGAGTACTAATAGGATTTGGTTGTTAAGTAATCTAGTATATATATATCTGATGTATTACCAATATAATTCATTCAAGAAATATATTTTTACTCTAATTCTTGACATGGCATCAGAGCTCTCGATCTTTGAGAGTCTTGCTTCCGCATAAATTTACCACCTTCATTGCGGTTTTCTTTTTTCTGAAACTTTAGCCACCTTCATTGTGGCCCTTTTTGCTGCCTTCGTTGCAGCAATTTAAGATTTTTTTTGTTGCCTTCATTGCAGCAATTTAAGATTTTTTTTTTTTGCTGCCTTCATTGCAGCAACTTAAGATCCCTTTTTTGCTGCCTTCATTGCAGCAACTTAACATCTGTTTAACGAAGTTTGTTTGTTGCCTTCTTGCTGTTTTTTGTTCTTCATCCATGGCGGGAGAAGGAGTAGTGATTCATAAAGAAACCAAGAATGAAACAGGAAATAAAAAATTTCAAGCCGAATTGCAAAACCTCTCATCCGTTCACAAGTTGAATGGGAAGAACTATTTGAAGTGGTCTCAAATTGTGCGCACTCTTTTGAAAGGTAAAGGGATGGCGGAACACTTAACTGATGAACCCCCCAAAGAAACAGATCCCAAATTTAAGAGGTGGGATAAAGAGGATTTTATAATCATGGCATGGTTATGGGATGCAATGACCTCAGAAATCAGTGACACTTGCATGTTTCTCAGCACTGCGAATAAGATTTGGAAGGCATTAGAAGAGACTTATTCCAAAGCTAAAGATGCTGCCCAAATATACGATGTGAAGGTGAAAACTTTGGTTGCTAAACAAGGAAACAAGACTGTTACTGAGTATCCAAATCATCTCAAAGCTTTGAGGATGGAAATGGATCATTACAGAGCTATAAAAGTCAAGTGTCTAGCAGATGCAGCATTACTCAAGGAGTATATTGAACAAGATAGAGTCTATGATTTCTTGGTGGGAATCAACTCTGATTTTGATCAAGTTAGAGTGCAAATCCTTGGTAAGGAGAAAGTGCCAGGAATTAATGAAGTAGTGGCTATAGTGAGAAGTGAAGAAAGTAGAAGGGGACTAATGCTGACAGTCCCACCTGTAGAAAGCTCAGCAATGATGGTTGACCAAAAGAAAGGAGGATGAGCCTATGTGGAGAAGAAAGGTGAAGGAGTGTGGTGTACCTATTGCAACAAGCCTCGCCACACTCGTGAAAAATGCTGGAAATTGAACGGGAGACCACTTAATAGAGAGTGGGGCTCTCAAAACCGAGACAAGGAGTGGGGGAAAAAGGGAGGTCAAGCACACATAGCTACAGGTACTAGTGAAGAAAGTCGAGAAGGTATGACGCAACTGAACCAAGATGAGGTAGAAAAGTTGAGATCTTTACTCACTAGTTTGGAGAAACCCACAGGTACTTGCTATTTGGCACATTCAGGTACGTTCCATTTTCTTTTGGACTTAATGCTTCAAATATACCCTTTAACCAATATTGGATACTGGATTCTGGAGCCACAGACCACATGACACCCTTACCCACACATTTCTCTACTTATTCACCTTGCACTAGCAACAAGAAAATATCAATAGCAGATGGTACCCTTATAACTGTAGCAGGTCAAGGAGATGTCCAAATAAATTCATCCATAACTCTACGAAATGTCCTCCATATCCCTAAATTGTCCACCAGCCTTATTTCCATTCAAAACTCACAAAAGACCTATCATGTAATGTTATCTTCTATAACAACTTTTGTGTTTTTCAGAACAAGCATTCGGGGAGGACGATTGGACATGCTAGAGAGTGGAATGGCCTTTATTGTTTGGATAACCAAGATTCCGCTCTGAAGTTATTCAACAACAATAACTCCTTTTTTTCAGAATCAATAAAAACCATTAGGGATAAGGTTCTTTTGTACCATTGTCGCCTTGGTCACCTTTCATTTCGAGTCATTAAGCAAATATTTCCTTCTTTTTTTAAGAAATTAGATGTAGAGAGTCTTCATTGTGAGGTGTGTGAGCTTGCTAAACACAAGCGTGTACCTTTTCCAATCAGTAATACAATAAGTACTTTTCCGTTTTATTTAATTCATACAGATGTGTGGGGTCTTTCAAATGTTCCAAATATATCAGGTGCATGTTGGTTTGTAACCTTTATTGATGATTGTACTCAGGTTACTTGGGTGTATTTATTAAAACAAAAATCTGAAGTCACGTCTATGTTTCTACAGTTCTTCTCCATGATAAAAAAATCAGTTTGGAGTAAGTATTAAGAGGATTAGGTCTGATAATGCTAAAGATTACTTTAACCATGGTCTTAATTATTTCTGTCAAAAAGAAGGCATTATTCATGAGTCCTCATGTGTTAAAACACCCCATCAAAATGGAATTGCTGAAAGGAAAAATAGCCAATTGTTAGATCAAACCCGAGATATGTTATTTCAAACTAAGGTTCCTAAAATTTTTTTGGGAGAAGCGGTGTTAACTGCTTCGTACCTCATAAATCGTTTACCTTCTAGTGTCCTTGCCTTCAAAACTCCTATGGAGGCCCTGTCCTCATTCTACCCTAATGTGTCGACCTCCAGTAATCTTACTCCTAGAATATTTGAATGTGCATCGTTTGTCCATATCCATGGTGATAATAGAGGGAAACTTGATCCTAGAGCCTTAAAATGTATCTTTATCGAGTACTCTTCCATCCAAAAGGGCTACAAATGCTATCATCCACCATCCCAAAAATTATTCGTCTCTCGTGATGTCACCTTCCATGAGCAAGAAAGTTACTTTGGTCAAACTCATCTTCAGGGGGAGAATACAAATAAGGAAGATGAGTCTCTTCTACTTCCTGAATTAACTCTTGAACCAGAAATTGAGATTGAAATTGATTCTGAGAAAGATGGTAATGATGTCGCTAATGTTAGATATGGGAAGAATCTAGTATATACAAGAAGAACAAAGGTCATTCCTGAATCTATTTACATCCAAGAGTCCAATCCGACTTTACACAAGGTAACGTCTCTTGATGCTTCAAATTCTAGTGATCCAATTTATGAATCTTCTCATGCACTAGAATCAGAATCCGACACACCACCAACTTATGATGGCCTCCATATCCAACTAAGACATGTACCTTAGGAAGAATACTAGGACATGTACCAACAAGCCACTCTACCCTCTATCCAACTACTTATGCTTTGAACAATTCTCACCTACCCATAAAGCCTTCATCACAAGCTTGAACACTACCACTTTACCTACCTCTCTATCTGAAGCATTGTCTGACATGAAATGGAAACAAGTCATGAACTTGGAAATGGAAGCATTGGACAAGAACGGTACTTGGGATTTTGTCCCTCTACCAAATGGAAAGAAACCTGTAGGATGCAAGTGGGTATACACTATAAAGTACAAGGTTGATGGGTCTATTGAGAGGTACAAGGAAAGGTTGGTAGCAAAAGGATTTACTCAAACATATAGAGTGGATTACTTGGAAACATTTGCTCTGGTTGCAAAAATGAACACCGTCCGAGTGATATTATCTCTAGCAGCTAATTACAGTTGGAACTTGCACCAATTTGATGTAAAAAATGCATTCCTCTATGGAGATCTAGAAGAAGAGATTTATATGGACTTACCCCCTGGATATAGTGAGCATATTGCTGCCAACACCGTTTGTAAGCTAAAGAAGGCTCTATATGGGCTTAAACAATCACCACGAGCGTGGTTTGGGAGGTTTGCTAGAGCCATGGTGGGTCTAGGCTTCAAACAAAGCCAAGGAGATCATACCCTCTTTATCAAACATTATGAGTCAGGGGGAGTAACAGTGTTATTGGTATATGTGGACGACATTATAGTGACCGGTGATGATGAAAAGGAGCAACAATTGTTAGGACAACACCTAGCCAAAGAATTTGAGATTAAAACCTTGGGAAAATTGAAGTATTTCTTGGGAATTGAAGTGGCTCACTCTATGAAAGGGATTTTTATATCCCAACAAAAATATATTACAAATCTTCTGCAGGAAACAGGCAAGACAGCATGCAAGCCAGCTAGTACACCAATCGATCCAAATTTACATTTGAGAAATGCAGAAGAAGACATTGCAGTTGACAAGGAAATGTACCAAAGATTAGTTGGAAGACTCATATATCTGTCACATACTAGACTTGATATTGCTTTTGCTGTAAGTCTAGTCAGTCAATTCATGCATCAACCAAAGGAGGTACACTTGCAAGCTGCACTCAGAATCGTGCAATATTTGAAAGGGACCCCAGGAAGAGGAATTTTGTTCAAACGAAATGGAAATGTGAGTCTTGAAGCATATACTGATGCTGACTATGCAAGGTCAATTATAGATAGGAGATCAACCACAGGATATTGCACTTTTCTATGTGGAAATCTTGTGACTTGGAAGAGTAAAAAACAAAGTGTGGTATCCAGATCCAGTGCTGAAGCAGAATTTAGGGCAATGGCATAAGGAATATGTGAATTACTGTGGTTGAAGATCATTTTGGAGGACCTGAAGATAAAGTGGGATAAACCAATGAAACTCTATTGTGATAATAAATCTGCTATTAGCATAGCACATAATCCAGTGCAACATGATAGAACCAAGCATATTGAAGTCGATAGACATTTCATCAAAGAAAAACTCGACAGTGGCCTAATTTGCACTCCATATGTCTCATCCCAAGACAACCTTGTAGATCTTCTAACTAAAGGGCTAAACAGCAGCAACTTTGAAAAAATTGTATCCAAGCTGGGAATGGAGAACATCTATTCACCAGCTTGAGAGGGGGTGTCAAAATCTATTTCTATTTAATATCCCTCAATATAGGGATTCAGTTGAATAGGAGTAATAATAGGGATGTAGTTATATATGAGTACTAATAGGGATTTAGTTATATATGAGTACTAATAGGATTTGGTTGTTAAGTAATCTAGTATATATATATCTGATGTATTACCAATATAATTCATTTAAGAAATATATTTTTACTCTAATTCTTGACAAAGGAGTCCTATGGATATTCTTTCGTCCTTCTATCCAAACATTTCTACCACTAATAATCTTGTACCACAGGTTTTTGGGTGTGTCTCATTTGTTCATATCCATAGTCAAAATAAGGGAAAAGTTGGTCCAATAGCTCTAAAACGTGTCTTTGTTGGGTACTCCACTACTCAAAAGGGGTATAAGTCTTATTACCACCCTCCATAAAAAAAATTATGTGTCTCGTGATGTTACTTTTCATAAAGGACAGGCCTATTTTGCTCAACCTTATCTTCAGGGGGAGAGTCTTGGTGAAGATAGGGGGAATAATCTGGAAACTCTTATTCTTCTTGATCTTGAAACAAATTCCCATGAGCTCAAGACAAGTGGAAAAATGGCTGAAAATGAGGCATTGGTTGAAGATGGATTTGGACGTGAATTTAGAGATGAAGCAGTGGCTGAAAATAGACTTGAGACTGAAGCATTCATTAAGAACAGAGGTGAAAATGACAAGTTTGGAAAGAATTTGGTGTATACAAGAAGATTGAAGGCCATTCCTGAATCAACACAAGTCCAAGAGACCAATCCAAGTCCTTCAAAACGGATAACCCAATAACAGAAGATGACCTTGACCTCCCAACTTCCATTAGAAAGGGGATTGGAGAATGTACAAAAAGACCACTATATCCTCTCTCAAATTATATTTCATTTCAAAATTGCTATCATGCCCATAAAACATTTCTTGCAAACTTAAACACCATCCAAGTTCCCAATAATGTTTTTGAGGCATAATCCGATAAAAATTGGAAGTATGCTTTGGATACATAAATAGAGGCATTGGAGAAGAATAAAACATGGATTTGGTGGTTTTGCCAGAAGGAAAGAAACCAGTTGGTTGTAAATGGGTGTATACAGTAAAATATAAGGCTGACGGATCGATTAAGAGGTACAAAGCAAGGTTGGTTGCAAAAGGTTTCACACAAGCCTATGACATTGATTATTCATAATCTTTTGCTCCAACGGCAAAGATGAATACAGTCCGAGTTATATTTTCTCCTGCTGCCAATTACGGATGGAAATTACAACAATTTGATGTGAAAAATGCATTCTTACATGGGGAGCTTGAGGAAGAAATTTATGTGGAGGTTCCACCAGGATATGGGAAAAATGTTGCAGTCAATTCTGTTTGTAGGTTGAAAAATGCATTATATGGGTTGAAACAGTTACCTCAGACTTGGTTTGGAAGGTTTACTAAGGTTATGATAGCCTTAGGATTCAAACAAAGTAATACAGATCATACATTGTTCATTAAACACTCTAATTCAAAGGGAGTAACAGTGTTGTTGATATATGTTGATGACATCATTGTGACTGGAAATGAATGCAAGGAGCAACAAGTCTTGACTCCACATTAAGCAAAAGAGTTTGGAATGAAAACTCTTGGGAGGCTAAAGTATTTTTAGAAATATAAGTGACTCACTCAAAAAAAGGTATTTTCATATCTCAACAAAAGTATATCATAGATTTGCTCGTGGAAACAAGTAAGCTAGCTTGTAAACCTGTGGAAGTCCTATAGATCCAAGCCATAAGTTGGGTAGTGTGGAAGAAGGAGCAGTGGTGGATAAGGAAATGTACCAAAGCCTAGTTGGAAAATTAATTTAACAAGTAAGCTAGCTTGTAAACCTGTGGAAGTCCTATAGATCCAAGCCATAAGTTGGGTAGTGTGGAAGAAGGAGCAGTGGTGGATAAGGAAATGTACCAAAGCCTAGTTGGAAAATTAATTTACCTTTCTCACACAAGGTTAGATATTGCATTTGCTGTAAGTGGGGTTAGTCAATCAATTTATGCACAACCCAAGGGAAGCTCATTTACTTACAGCTCATAGGATTTTGCAATATCTTAAAGAAATTCCAAGAAGAAGGATTTTGTTTAAAAGGAATGGGAGTGCTACTCTTGAGGCTTATATTGATGTTGATTATGCAGGTTCAATTACTGATCGAAGATCCACTACAGAATATTGTACATTTCTTGGAGGAAATCTTGTAACTTGGGGGAGTAAATAGCATAATGTTGTGGCCCGATCAACTGTTGAAGCTGACTTTCGAGCTACGGCACAAGGCATTTGTGAATTACTTTGGCTGAAGATTATCTTAGAAGATTTGAAGAGTAAATGGGATAGACCCTAGGTAGTTAATCTCAGATAGTGGTGTGTCGCGGCCAACTCCAAAAGTGGGATAGCAGGATAGCGCGTTTCGGGATAGGCGGGATAATTGCTATTTTTTTGAACAAATTACATGAATAATATTATATAAACCTATATTTAATGCAAAATTAACAAATGACTCAAACTCTGAAACATTCATAATTAGTAATAAGAATCTACAAGTCTTACTCTTAATCAAAACATACATAGAAATACCAATAAAAGTCAAGGAAATAAAAATGGTGCATATTGAAGTCTTTAACACAGAGTAATAAAATAACTAAATATTAAAATTCAAATGCATATTCTAGCATAGGAATCAAAGATAACCATCATCTTCATTAGCATATTCTACTTCTTCTTCTTAGGTGAAAGTAGAAAGAATAAAACAAAGTAGGAAGAAATAATAGCGGATCTTGCTGGGAAACGTTGGGATTAACTACGCCGGGATAGCAGAATCTCGCCCAGATCTCGTCGGGATCTTGTTTCACGTTGTCGCAGTCAGACACTGTACCGCACCGGGACAGCGGGATCTCGCTGGGAAACGCTAGAATTAACTACCTAGGATGGACCTATGAAGCTCTATTATGATAATAAGTCAGCAATCAATATAGCTCACAATCCTGTCTAACATGATCGAACGAAACATATTGAGGTTGATAGGCATTTTAGCAAAGAGAAGCTTGATTGCGGTTTGATTTTCACTCCTTTTGTTCCTTCACAAAGTCAACTTGTGGATATCTTCACCAAAGGATTGAGCTGCCCTATTTTAGAAAGAATTGTGTCTAAGCTAAGAATGGAGAATATTTATTCACCAGCTTGAAGGGGAGTGTTGGAAATTAAAACATAAGTGTTGGAAAGCTAAAACATATTAATACTCCACTTTCCAAGTAGCTAAGGTTCATTGTACAGCAAGAAGATTAAGTACAATGTATCATAAGAAATAGTGTTAGCTTTATTATTTTCTTATAAATTGCATTTGATCATTTATTATCATTGTAATTACCATGTGTATAAATTAAGCATGCTGCTGAGTGCGAATGTAACTTAAGCACATTCAGAAAAATCTTCTTGTTTTACACAATTAACACAAATAGATGAAAGCTGCAAGCATATAATTCCATATGGGATAAGATGAGACAGAAATTAGGACCTTGCTGAGCACTATAAAATGAGTTAAAGGATCATGCACTATCAGTGTAAATCTATTTCACACTGACAACCAATAAAAATTTACTATTTTGCAACGTTATAAATTCAAATTCAAAATGCAGTAACAAAAGTGGGATGACGTGGCAAAACAAAACAGGGAACTCTCATTGAATGTCAATTGTGCATGTCATTTAAACTCTATAAAAAAGAGTGCACAATGAGCTCTAGGTTGATATTAGCATTCATAATTTTCATTAATAAAAAACTATACCGTATAATTTCATCATTCCACTGGGGCAAAATAGGAGCCGGGCAGACAATGAGAGTGGCACCAGAAGCAATCGGAGGTTCAGTAGCTTGTAGTAGTTCAGAGCACATCAGACATACATATTCCCCATTCCTCTCAGCTATGGTAGTTTTATATGTCTTGCTTTCCAATCCTTTTTTTGATTTCAGTGACTTCCCTTTAGGTGAATAACCAACACAATCTGCATGTTGCCAAGCATCACAAATGTCACACTGAACCCATAGTCCTTGATATTTGAGACTTTCGCTCACAGCTCCACATGCGCACTCCACGCGCTCTTTTTTGAGTCTTTTCAAAGCAACTTTTTTGTCACAGTTGACTTGGGGAACCGAATCAATTAGTATGTCATTTCCATATGCTGATCTTCGGTGTGCAAAGATGCAGGCAAGCAATTCTACAGTTTTTCCTAATCCCATCTCATCTGTTACATTAAAATATGGTTATTAGAATCTTACAAAACATGTTAATTGTACCTCAATTCAATACTAAATTGAACCCAATCGATGCGACTCTCTTGTGCATATCTATCTAGACATGAATCTCATCTTGAATCCTGATTCATTATAATGAATCTCAATTCATTCAAATGAATCACTACCTAAATATACTGTCAGTCATAGCGATAAAAAACATTAGGCTTTCAACTTACTAGCTCTTAAGTATCAGAATGCATAGGTATTACAGTTACAGACTCAAGATTGCACACAATAGAGCATATAAATTAACATTTAGAAAGCAAAAATTATAGTTAAAAACTGTACCTATTCAGGATGCTATTGGAAGACCCATACTAGTGAAAATATATTTTTAATAAAACAGATTATTTGCTTATTTTAAAAATAAAATAAAACAGATTATGTTTTACCACTGTAAAATATCACAATTTTTTTAAAATTAAAATTTTGATAAAATCCACATGATTGTTTGAGTTAATAAAAGAAATATGCAACATAGCTTGAGACCTACCAGCAAGAATGCCTCCAAATACATACGGTGATGAAGTCTCTGGGCACAAGGAAATATTTCCACTGGGGCAAAATAAGCACAAGTGAAATGAAATCATAATTGTAGGGACTAGGGGGGAGAGAGAGAGAGCTCCCAGATATGTATTATGCAATAAAAAAATAATGGACGTAAGTTACATTCTGAGAATTGGTAAAAACTTACCTGAATGGATTGAAAAACATTTTAGAACCTGTGTCTAGAAAATCCACCGGCACACATAATGGAGAATGAAACTGATTTCTTTCAATGTCACCCTGACGTTCTTCCATTGCTTTTTCTCGTTTTACCATCCAGAAAGCTGCACGACGTTGATATGGCCTCAGTTCAGGAAGTAATTCAGGTATGTCATCTTCAATCATTGGTTCTGCTCTGTAGACATGATTTACAAAAGATAAGCTACAAGCTAGGCGAAAAAAAGGGAAATTGATTATTGTTAAGACTTAAACAAAGTTATTCTATTATTGAATAATCAATGACAACAGCATTGTCAATCGCAAATCGCAAAAAATAGCGGTTTGTTCAAATTATGGTACGCTACAGTGCTATAGCCGCTATTTGACAACACTTTATACTAAACCGTGTGTCGCAGAACAATAGCAGTTTGTTAAAATTCCGCTACGTTACAACTCTATAGCACTGCTATTTGACAACTTTGCGATCGACGATTATAACAATTGCTTTTCTGCTTAAATTGGTGATCAAGACCAAAGAGAAAGTTTAACTTACTTTGAAGGCTTAATGGCTTCATAAAAACCAGCAGGATCAAACCTCGAGCATTTACTTGCATAGCCACCGTCATCTACCCTCTCTGTCTGCGAATCAACTTCCATATCAATATAGCTACTAAACCCATACCTAACTTCTGAAGTCATTATTTCTGGTCGTAACCAAGACATGAGATTCATCATACTCTTTTTCCATAGTTGTCTAGAACCCTCGAGAAGTGACTCACATGCATCGAAGGTACTCTTTAGTACCTCCACCCTCACCCTGAGGGAAGGAATGTCCTTAGAAACCCTAATTCCAAGAACTGCCCTCAATGTAACAAATTTCAAACTTGCCAAGTGAACAAGACCAGAAACACCTTCATCAGGTCCATCAAAAATACCAGATAACAACACTGTGCATGTTTCAGTATTGTCAACTATAGCTTTTTTAACAAACTCTAGATGAATATCGGTATACGGTAACACTGGCCAATGGCCCAGTTTGATTCGACCAAGAACATCACTGACATTACACAATCGAAATCTTAACGAGAATTGTGGATCCTGATAAAAATCCTCAGACAGTTCAAAACCATGAAAACCTTCTCTTAAATTTAAATCCCTTAGAACAACTTCAGAAATATCAAGGTGTTCATCTGACAACCAACCAGACCGCTCAACCTCGACAAAATAAGGTTTATCAATATCACCAAAATCATTATTTTCTTCTTCTCCTCCTTCTACAATATTATGTTTATCCAATGCTGTTTCGGCAGTAGCATTTGTTTCTAGTATTATCCCGCTCGATCGATGTGGTTTACCTTTTCGCCTACCCATCTGTTGTCACCACTGGACAAAACTAATAAAGAAAACATCAATAAAAAAGCCAAGCTATACTTATAACATACTAAAATTAGTAATGATGTTATAAAACTGAAACTGAAGAACAATATAGAGCCACAAGAACTCAAACAGATGTAACATTTAAACTTAGATTCTCAAAAAGCAGAAGCACCAAATCAAAGGAAGCAACAATAATATGTACTTCCCTCCAAACCTTTTTAACTGTCACTTTTGTAGAAGAATTATGTTCCTATTTATCTATGTTTTCAAAGTTCAATGCAATATTAACTATTTTTTAGTCAATAAGACATTTCATTATTTATTGCAGAGAGATAAATAAGTGAAATGAGATAAGAGTTTAATGGCAATACACTGACACTGACATCCAATGACAGGTCACCATTTTATCAGTTTCAAAATAACCATACAGCTATGGGGTGACGTGGCAACGTAGTGAATTCTCATGAAATGTCAGTGTAAAACTGTTTTACATTAACGTTAATACATACTCTTTGGTACATACTCTCTAATTACACGAGATAATAAACAATTAAGAGTATTATAACAGAAAGATAAATAATTCCATCAAAAGCAACAAGATTTAGCGGTTGTCTCGGTAGATATAAATAACCTTAAATACAAAGGAATCGAGTAGCAATAACAACGAGCCAAGAACAAACTAAACATGAACTCAAAAGATACACACTCAATGCATAAACATACAATTAAGAAAAATAAAAAAAAAGGGTTAAATAGAACAAAGCTTTAAGTGAACTTTGACATAATTAAATAAAAGAGTGTGCACAAAAATATAGAATGAACGTGAATTTGGGCATGCGAAAAAAGAAAGGGGTTTTGGAATTAGAACCTGAAGAGAGAAAGAGAATCACCGAATTAAACAAGAGCATGAATCTTGGAACCAATAGAACACTGTTGATAGAGCACTGTTTCTGTTTTGTGTATACGTGTTCTAAGGAGTCTCTCGTTCTAAGATCATGCTAATGTTACATCTTAACGCCGTTACTATAGGGAGTTTGCAACAAATCCAACGGCCTTAATTAAGCGGTCATTTTATGGAAATGACCACTCTGTCCACGGATCGGATTGACTGCGGTAACAATATTACACAATAGTTAATCTCATTGTTAATTAAATATTGAACGATGTAGATTAGGTATTGAAAAAATTAATTTTGAATGATCTGAAACATTGATTTAGATTTGACCAACGTGATCAATATCTAACTAATTGTGTCATGGATATATGATAAGAAATTTGTTTCCATCATTTTGTTTATGTAATTTTACATTGATATTTATAGTTGTGTAAGGATAATGAGTTTAGTAATGTCGAGTATCCAAAGAATTTAGTTGTGTTTAAGAGATTAACATCTAAGGGTGGGTTCTTCTAGAAGGTTAATCCTAGTAGAAATTATTGTAGATCTTATGAAAGTTTAAGTAGGGCTAGACAACGGACTGAGTAGAGCGGTTTTGAGCTTAAAAACACTAATCGGTTTAAATTGTGGTTGATAAACATAGGCTCAATTTTATGCAATATAAAGTTGGTTTTGCGGGTTTCAGATACATTTGGTTGCGGGTTCCAAGTTCATCTGGTTGCAGGTTAAACTGGTGGTTACAACTGAATTGAATCATTTTTTAGGTCATTCAAATTTTTTGACCCAATAACATATTTAACAAAATAATTAACTTCTTTTTTATTTCTCAAGAAACTAGTATATTGTTGAAAATTTTAATGCTACTTTTGAGCCATTTAAAGTCATAAATTGTGTTCATTTTTTCTTTAAAATTGACTACTTTTTCCCATTTAAATTACATTCATAATTAGTAAAAAATAAACTTCAATTATATCACATACAAGTTTAATACAATATTTTGTTTTTCAAGTGCAACAGCTTAGTTTTTCAAGTACAACAGTTAAGTCAAATTCAAGTTATAGATAAAGTATAATATTAATACACACTTGTTAAAATATTAATAGTTTCAATTAACTTTGTGACAATACAAATAACAACATATGTTTTCAATTTGTTTGTATTGTCAACTTCAAGCAGTCCAACCTAAAAAATTAATCAAGCAAAAGTTAGTATTCACCAATCATTGTAAAAATATGCAATGTTGATTTCAAAATTGATAAGAGTGATTTGTGCCATAGGAAAAATAATTCAATACCTTTGTTGCAATCAACATAATTTCAGACTTGACAATACCAAATTCCACTTTAACTTAGTTTTATGTATAGCAGACTATTTTGAATCAAAAATAGTGCAATCAACGTGATTAAAACTAATAAATCAAGTTGACATACCCAAATATATTGAATCGACAATAAAGTCAAACTAATAAAGTTATTTTGAATCGACAATAAAGTCAAACTAATAAATCAAGTTGACATACCCAAATATATTGATTAAAACAATATAAATTTCTGCTACTAACTTAGCTAATGTTAAATAAAGATTTATCACCAAGCAATCTAAAAAAATTCCAAAAACCTAGACAACCAATATTCATGTTCAGTACTTTGATTTTATTAAAAATAAAATTCTAATAGTTCACAATTGACTTAAGAAAAAAATGTACATACATATGATAAACAAAAATAAAAAAAAAATAAAAAGCTTGTTCTTTTATGACAAAATCAATGTTGGAATATCATGCACTATTGGAAAATAGAAGGGTAATTATATAACAATAACAAATTACACTTGTGTACTTGCTTATAACAGAAATGCTAATATATGCTAACAGATATCTACAACAGGCAGTTTAGATCACTAAGAGAGTAACATTTGTAGTTGTGGTTACTAACAGCTGTTGGCATTTAACTGTTTCAGTCTACACACAATTACAGTGTTCTGACTTAAATTGATAAAATAAAACGGACAGATAAAATAATAAAAAGATATAATAATAATAATAATTTATCAGACAAAAAAATAGTTTATATTATTCCCAAAAAATTTATGGTGATATTGTCATATAGCCAAATGTCAATATTTTAGTTAAGTTTGTGTGACTTCAAAAATCTCAAAAAAGTCCAGATCTGAAAAGTTTGAAAGAATTAGTTAGTACTGACACAAGATTGACAAAATCATTTCAAATTAGTAACAATAAAAAGGAAAACAACATACAACAATCTTATTCAACCACAACTAGGTCGTTGTGATGATGAGCCACCTGCAGTTGCATTTCCTATTGACATTCCTTGAAACTCTGAAATAATTAACAAAATAATAAACATTCGACTATATTAGGAACATATAAATATACTAAAAAGTTCAAATGGTTAAAAGATACATAAATAATTTTACCTTTTATAATTTCTTTAGAAATATCAACATCTTCACTAAGATTTAATTCTTTGAAATAAATGAGTGAAGATTTTAACCAATTCTAATTGCAGATTAATGCTTCAACTTTTTCTAGCTTTAAGTAGCTCCTAAAGGTCTCAATGATCCTCTTACCAATGCTGAAAGCACTTTCAAAAGAATTTGTAGACATCGGTGTGGCTAAAATGTCTTTGACTATAACAGATAAGATTGGGTACTGAGTTGCATTATCTTTTCACTAAGCAAGACTATCAAACTTTTCACTCATCTTCACACACTTACTGAAAAAATATCCCTGAAGTTCATTTTGTTGGTCAATTGAGTCTCTCTCTTTCGAATATTCTTCAAAAGCTTGGGCTCTACCATATGTGAAATACGGGCAACAGCAACAGAGATTTCATCATGGGAAGCAATGTCAGCAGCCATGGGAGTTGGTTGTGGTGAATTATTATTTTTGTCGTGGATTTGCTTATATCAATTGTACACTTCAGTCTTCTTTAATTAATGTGATCAATTCCATAGCCACATTTGATTTAATTGCATACATATTGTAAGACCCATAATTTTAAAGTATACTTTATGTATTTTTGTGTATTTTGGATATTGGCTCGGAGGCTTTTTAGCCAAAGATATTAATGTTTTGGAGTTTATATGATCAAAAAGATATTTTGATGCCGATTAGAATTACTCGTCGATGAATGAATTAAATTAACTGCGGCGAATCTTTTACGAAGAATTTAATGTGTTGCGGGTGAAATGGTAATTTAACAAATATCTAGATATTTTGAGATATTTGTTAAAAGTAATTAATATATATATCTATATGTATATATTGGTTTGGAGAGAAAAGAAAAGGAAGTAGAAAAGAAAGAAGAGAAAAGCAAAGGAAAGAAAGAAAACATTTCCATCTCCTTCCTCTCCCTGCCTTGCGTGAACCTCCCTCCCTTCTCTTCCATTTTCGTTTTTCTTTGCTTCCTTTAAGTTCGAGAATTGAAACCCAAGGCTAATGGGTGAGAAAGATCAAGTTCTCAACTCCTTCCTTCTTCACGGATTCAAAAACGGAGTTATGGATTTCAAAACCGTCAAACACAAACCTCCCCGTTTCATCTAGATCTAAGCTTCGTTTCGCGAAGAGATAGAAGGGAAAGTTGCTCACTACCACGCTACGGTGCTAGGGAACCAACTTTGGAGGCGACGTTGTGAGCGGAGATTTTACCGGATTTACTCGCGGTACCGTGTTCGCACGTTAAAGCTAACGTTAAGGTAAGGGCTCCTTCCAAAATTTTAGTTTGCATTTAGGGACTTATCTGTGGTTGTGCGGAAAGGTTTTTGGTTAGGGTTAGAGTGTTGATTTGGGGGAAAATGAATCTAAGGCTTTTGTGGGTAAAATCTTAGAGTTAGGTTTTGGTTATATTGATGAATGTTTCGTGGAAAATGAATTTAAACTCATTATGTATGATTTTGAGTAAATGGAACTTGTTATGTTTGAGTGGTGGATTGTGTTGATTTGTGTTCGTCGTATTTGACGTGTTCTTAATTAATACTGATGAAATTTGTTGTGTGTATGGTTGGATTCTGTGGAGAAATGAATTGATGTGTTTTGGTATGAGTTGTGGATTGGATCTGATAATAGGTTTGAGTTGTTTTGTGTGGAATTTGAAAACCATTAGAGTTAAACGAGTATTAAAAATGGGGAATCTTTTAATATCTCGGTTTACTTAATGTGTGTATGAGAAAATCGTTTAAGTGAAATGAGTATTAAAAATGGGGAATCTTTTAATATCTCGGTTTACTTAATGTGTGTATGAGAAAATCGTTTAAGTGAAATGAGTATTAAAAATGGGGAATCTTTTAATATCTCGGTTTACTTAATGTGTGTATGAGAAAATCGTTTAAGTTAAAAGAGTATTAAGAATGGGGAATCTCTTAATGTCTTGTTTACTTAATATTTGTTTTTTAAAATCGTTTAAGTTAAAAGAGTATTAAGAATGGGGAATCTCTTAATATTTATGTTTGCCTAATGTTTGTTGTGAAAATCGTTTAAGTTAAATGAGTATTAAAAATGGGGAATCTTTTAATATCTACATTTGCTTAACGATTGTTGTGGATGGAGTCAGTATATGCTCATGCATTTTCATTCTTTTTGTAAATCGTGCAGACCCGTGATAGGTGGCACCTCGATAAACGGTACGGGCCCGTGATAGGCAGTACGTTTATGGTTTTCGTTTTTTTGTAAATTGTGCAGACCCGTGATAGGTGGCACCTCGATAAACGGTACGGGCCCGTGATAGGCAGTACGTTTATGGTTTTCGCTTTTTTGTAAATTGTGCAGACCCGTGATAGGTGGCACCTCGAAAAACAGTACGGGCCCGTGATAGGCAGTACGTTTATGGTTTTCGCTTTTTTGTAAATTGTGCAGACCCGTGATAGGTGGCACCTCGAAAAACAGTACGGGCCCGTGATAGGCAGTACGTTTATGGTTTTCGCTTTTTTGTAAATTGTGCAGACCCGTGATAGGTGGCACCTCGAAAAACAGTACGGGCCCGTGATAGGCAGTACGTTTATGGTTTTCGCTTTTTTGTAAATTGTGCAGACCCGTGATAGGTGGCACCTCGAAAAACAGTACGGGCCCGTGATAGGCAGTACGTTTATGGTTTTCGCTTTTTTGTAAATTGTGCAGACCCGTGATAGGTGGCACCTCGAAAAACAGTACGGGCCCGTGATAGGCAGTACGTTTATGGTTTTCGCTTTTTTGTAAATTGTGCAGACCCGTGATAGGTGGCACCTCGAAAAACAGTACGGGCCCGTGATAGGCAGTACGTTTATGGTTTTCGCTTTTTTGTAAATTGTGCAGACCCGTGATAGGTGGCACCTCGAAAAACAGTACGGGCCCGTGATAGGCAGTACGTTTATGGTTTTCGCTTTTTTGTAAATTGTGCAGACCCGTGATAGGTGGCACCTCGAAAAACAGTACGGGCCCGTGATAGGCTTGGAAGAATATGCAGGGAAATCGATTTCCTAATCGATTGGATAAGTTACACGGACTTCCCTAATTTGACATAATCGATTTGCCAATCGATTTTATAATATGTTTTTCAAAACCATTTAAGAAATCGATTTGGAAATCGATTTGGCCATGCAGGAATCCAGCAAAACTGACGAAAATCGATTGGCATTAAGTCCGGGGCTGAGCTATGCTGTCAATTGATTGTCCAATCGATTGAATTAAGCCCAGAATTCAAATTTCACTAAAAATCTTCAGGAAATCGATTGACTTAGTATAAATTCTTATTTTGAGTTAGATAACAGATTGCTCATTGATTTATCAATGTCTTGGTTAGTTATGTATTACTTGATGGATTGAGAACCTTATTTTGTTTTCATTGTTATTTGGCATGTGTTATATGAACTTTTAGCATATGGAAAACCCTTTTAAGGTGCATGCTAAGTTGAAAGGTTATTTTGTGCATTCAAAAACTTAAATGTTATGTGTTACTTGTTAATTTTCGGTTGGTGACCCTTTACAACTATTGTGGAAATCTGGGCTTTGCCCTCAGATGAGAGCCAAGACAATCCTATCGATTCGTACCCTGTGGATGAGAATGTAGAAGGGAATGCCTGACTGGAGCTATGTTAGGAGGATCTTACGGGGCGCGTGGAGATCACTCAGGGCGTTTAGCTTGTTTTGGAGAATGATCAGATTAGGTTGACATAGAGGGAACAAATGTCTTTCTTTTGAATTGTATTTATTTTAAAATGGAAGACTGTACCTATACGAATACTGTCAGCTTGACATGTTATTTTCGATGGGTTACATGTACCACTTTTTGATGTGTAAATATTTTGGATTCATATTTTGAGAAACTTTTCCGCTGCTTGTAAATTATAATGACTCAATTATTTATCCAAAGGTATTTCCTTATTTATTTCTCTGTTTTATTTTAATCTCTTTTGGAAAAAAAAAATACACCCTCGCTTTGAAAATCGGGGTGTTACATTGTGGTATCAGAGCTTTGGTTTGGTTTTCTTTGGGGGTTGTGGAGCCTTTGGTTATAGATTGTAGGTCAACCTGTAAGTTGGGAGTTGTTATCTGATCATGCTTCGGTTTAGGTGGGTTGAGTTGTCATGTCCGCAATAATTATTATGCGTTGGTATAGTCGGAAGTTAGTTTTGGAATTATTCGAAGTGGTGTTAACACTTCGACTTTATGTTGGTTTTTCGGAAACACTACCTCCAAGAGAGAACGACGTTGCAAGGATGAACGTCAGTAGGGATGATCAAATGGTTGGAGCTACAAATAACATGGAGGTTTTGTTGTTGCACGAACTGCTGCAAAGACTCTGCGGGATCTGGAGAAGAGGAAAAGAGAGATATGTGCTCTTAAGATTAAGAGGGTTAGAATATTTTCGTCGTTACCATCCTCCAAAGTTCAAGGGTGATGAGGACTCAGGAAAAGAGTTGACTAGTGGATTCAATAAGTGGAAAAGATCTTCGAGATGACGGATTGTCAGGCAGAGTTGAAGCAAATCATGATGACATGGAATTTATAAAATGGTTCCAAGGACACAAAAGTTATGTGTTGGTGTAAACTCGAAGATGATAAGTATGGATGGATTAGCATTAGACTAATAAGGGATTTCAAGTAAAGATCTAAGTTGAGGACTTTTGTTAAGAAAAGTATTAGATGTTTTCCTGGTAGATTTCAGGATGAAACTGGATGAAGTTTGACACTATCAAAGAGATGTGAACATCATGGAATTGTTGAGAAGATGAGGCTTCCATTTGGGATAACATTTGGTGCTTAGGTGTCAATGAAAGAGACTGGTATTGAAGTTAAGGGAGTGTTGCACATTAGGAGTGAATACTCCTTTGGATAGATAAAATACGCTTTGAGGAATTGTCGAAACCTTGAGGGGAAAGGTCGAGCATTCGAGTTAGACTAGATTCGCCACTTGGATTATTAAGTATGAATCTTATAACGAGTGTAGGAGTGAGACCATGTATTTAGTTGATAAGTGACAAATCTCCTGGTGGTTTAGGAGATAGTAAGTATGGATAGTGATATTGGATGATACTATAGACGCGTAAGTGTGAATTTTGAGCGATGTTCGGCAAAACATAATGAGTTAGGCCTTGATGTATTGAACTCTATGTTACCATTAAGTGGAATTTGAAGTATCGAGTACGGGAATACTTCGAGATGGCGGTAATATAAGTTTTGAGAGTCTATTAAAGGATGGGAATTACTAAGAGGATGTTAATATTTTGATAGGTCAGAAGGATTATTCGAGATTTGATTTGGGACCCTAAGATGGTTGATTTTTTTTAGTTGATGATTTAAAATCCGCAAGGTTGGATGAAGGACCAATTGATGCTTAAAACTTTCATAATCGAAGGAGTTGAGGCGGACAAGTGATAAATAATTCATGTTAAGAATGGAAGTGTTTGGAGATTTTGAGGATCAAATTTTAGAATCTTATTCAATGATAGAAAGTTAAAAAGAAGAAATGTAACAACTGATTTATGGTTTAGTTGTTGGTCTTGGGAAGTCAAGCGTGAAGATTTGAAATGATCGTTTCAGTAACTTGATGGACGAAGAAAGGTATTTGGGTTTTTGAGATATTGTACTGAAAAATTTATGAGGATGAAGTTATAGATAATTAGTTCTTAGGAAATGCTTATGGGGAACGTTTGAGAAATAATTCTTTAGGACGTTCGATTGTTAGGATTCTTTCAGTTCGTATCTCGGTGAAGGTTGAGAGGGAATAAGAATCCAACGAGTGAACCAAATATTGGAAAAGGTACCAAGAAATTTGTGGAGCAGCACATAGAGATGTAGCTTATGACAATTAAAGATTGATGAAAGGAATTATCTCACCTATAACTCAGACATTATTATTATAAAGGTATGCCAACGATATAAAGACATTACTTGAGTGCATGTCATGGGGATTGTTATTGTGTTCGTCAATCAAAGGAAGTTTGTGTGTCCCAAGTGGTATAGTCTTTGGCTTGTTTTCGAAAATATTTGAGGTAGTTTTGATCACCAAGCATATGCGGGGATGGAATTATTAAATTTATAACTGGAATAACATACCGATAAGAACACTACAGTTTGACGTAGTTGTA
>NC_021161.2:37735842-37738168 GCF_000331145.2 Cicer arietinum
CATTCACATATCAGTTGCGAAATTGTCATTAGATACTCTGTAAAGAATCTATTCTCAAACAAGAGTTGAGCAATATCAGATTCTGTCAAATTCAATCATTTGTAAAAACTCAAACTATAAGAGTTTCTTTATAGTTTGTTTAAGATTGCTTCCTATCAAGGTTAGATAGGTGTTGTGATTGCTTTCTGGGTGGAAAGTAATTAAGAAAGAAATAGATCAAGGTTGATTTATTCTAGGTGTTGTAAGATTAAGAAGGTTCTTCATTTTAAACACTTAGTGGAAAATCTCACAGTGTGAGGACTGGACGTAACCCACGTTGGGTGAACCAGGATAAATCTTTGTGTGGTATTCTCTTTCCTTTCTCCTTCTTTATTATACTGCATTAATCATTTAAGATAAAATAGAAACTGATTTTCTGCTAATTTAAGAACGTTCTCTGTTTTATAACATAAACCAAGAACGTTCTCCGTTTTCTGTTTCATAACCAAGATCATTCTTGAGTTATTTTCTTAAGTTTTAACAGGAATTTTTAAAAGGCATATTTACAATTCAAACCCCCTTTCTTGTAAATCGACATTGTTACTTCAATTGGCATCAGAGCTCGGTCTCTAAAAAGTTCAAAAACACCTAACAAGTGTTAGAGAAAAGATCTAGAAGAATGTCGAAAGCAAAATACATTGTTGAAGGAGGATCCTCAAATCGACCTCCATTGTTTGATGGATCAGACTATTATTTTTGGAAAAACAAAATGCAGTTGTTCTTAAAATCTCAAGACACAGGAATGTGGCGCATCATTACAGATGGAGATTTCACACCAAGGGTTGATCAAGATGACTCGAATTCTGCCTTAAAAAAGGAAGCAGATTGGACAACAGAAGATAAAGCTAAGGATAGACATTGCAAACTGCAAAAGAAGTTTGGGATACATTGCAAACTCACCATGAAGGAACAAGCCATGTCAAAGAAACAAGGATAGACATTGGTATAAGGAAATTCGAATTGTTCGAAATGCAAGAAGGAGAAACCATTGATGAAATGTACTCAAGATTCACCACAATAGTAAATGAAATGCGTTCTCTTGGCAAAGCTTACACTGTGCAAGAAAGAGTAAAATCATGAGGTGCCTTCAAATCATTTGGAGACCAATGGTGACAGCTATAAGTCAAGCCAAGAACCTTGAATCACTGCCTCTGGAAGAACTAATTGGAACTCTAAGAGCTCATGAGGTAGTATTGCAAGAAGACAAACCAGTCAAGAAAGGAAAGGCAATAGCACTGAAAGTCTCTCAAGATAAAATCACAGTACCAGTTGAAGAGGAATCAAAAGAAAATGAACAAGGAGATGCTGATGAAATCGCGCTTCTCACTAGAAGAATACAAAGAATGATGAGAAGAAGAGATCAAATCAAAAAGGGATTTCAAAACAGAAATCCTAAAACAGAGATTGACAAGAGTCAAGTCACATGCTTTGGATGCAACAAATTGGGACATTACAAAGCAGAATGTCCATCAAACAAAAATCCACCAAAACGATTTCCCTTCAAAAAGAAATCAATGATGGCAACATGGGATGATTCAGAGGAATCAGAAACTTAGGAAGAAAAAGAAGAAGCCAACATATGCTTGATGGCAAAAACAGAGGAAGAAGAGGTAATAAATTCTGAACCATGTCATTTATGTCAACAAATGGGAAATGAATTTGATAACTTGTTAAATGACTCAAATCTTCTTATTCAAAAATGTAGTTCTCTGAAAGAACAGTTTTATAAAGAGAAAGAAGAGAAAGAAAGAAATCAGGCTGAAAATAATCTGTTAAAAAAAATGATTCAAGAATTGAAAGAAACAAAAGTTTTTGAAAGTGAAGAATGCCAAGAACCTTCTGCGCTACAAACGGAGAACGTTCAACTTAGAAATGAAAATGAACTTCTCAAAACTGATTTACTACACTTCATTAAAGCCGCTGAAACTTTTTATAACATCATGGGATCTCAAATAGGAATTTTTGATAAAGCTGGTCTTGGTTTCAATCAAACCCAAAAAACCAAACTCTATGAAAACTTCTTTGTCCCAGAAAGAAAGGAAGAAAAATGCAAAACTAGATGCTCATATTGTAAAAAACTTGGACATCTAGAATTGGCTTGCTACTTTAGAAAAAGGGATGAAAAAATTGAAAGAAATAAGCTTTTTAAACATGAGAATCATCCTGTCAAAATTGTATCAAAGAAACAGCAAAACGGAGAACGTTCTCCAGTTTGTCTCCCAAACTGAGAAAGTTCAAAATTACAAGTTGAACGTTTCAAAAAATCTTTTAAACCAAAGTTCAACTC
>NC_021161.2:37738299-37743096 GCF_000331145.2 Cicer arietinum
GAGAAAGTTCAAAGTTACAAGTTGAACGTTTCAAAAAATCTTTTAAACCAAAGTTCAACTCCTCTAAATCATATGTTGTTAAACCCATTTCAGAATCAACAACTAACAACACAGCTGTTTCCAAAACGAGAATGATATACCACTTAAAAACTAACTCTCAAGGACCCAAAACAAAGTGGGTACCTAAGACTGAAATGATATCACCTGCAGGTTGGTTTTCAAAATACAAAGAGAAAGCCTTGGTTCTTGGACAATGGTTGTTCAATGCACATGACAGGAGATAGAAATTGTTTCATAACCTTCAGCAAGAAGGATGGTGGTTCGGTCACATTTGGAAATGATGATCAAGCTCAAATTAAGGGAAATGGAACAATTGGTAAGACAAACTCTGCTCAAATAAATGATGTCCAATACGTGGAAGGATTGAAACACAATCTATTAAGCATAAGTCGGTTATGCGACAATGGATGCGAAGTCGTTTTCAAGCCAAAGGTATGTGAAATCAAGAAGGCCAAAACTGGAAAAATTATGTTCTCTGGTAAGCGAAAGAAAAATTTATATGTGTTATATCTTGAAGAATTACCTAATGAATCATGCTTTATATCAATCAATAAAGATAAATGGATCTGGCATAAAAGGGCTGGGCATATCAGCATGAAAACGATTTCAAAAATCTCCAAACCTGATCTTGTTAGAGGCTTACCAAAACTTAATTTTGAGAAAGACAAAATCTGTGAAGCTTGTGCAAAAGGTAAGCAAGTCAAGAGCGACTTTCATACAAAAGATTTTGTAACAACAAAAAGAACTCTTGAACTACTTCACATGGATTTATTCGGGCCTGTCAAAACAACAAGTCTAGGAGGAATGAAATATGGTTTTGTTATTGTTGATGATTTCTCAAGATTTACATGGGTTTTGTTTTTAAAACAAAAAGATGATGCATTTGAATCATTTAAAACATTTTGTAAAAAGGTGCAGAATGAAAAGGACTCCAGCATCATCTCTGTAAGGAGTGATCATGGAGGAGAATTCATAAATGCCTCATTCAAAAGCTTTTTTGATGAACTTGGTATATCTCACAATCTTTCATGTGCAAGAACTCCACAACAAAATGGAGTTGTTGAAAGAAAGAATAGAACACTACAAGAAATGGCAAGAACTATTTTAGAAGAATCAAATGGAGAAATTTTTTTGGGGGAAAAAGCCATAAACACTTCTTGCTATATCTTGAACCGTGTATCTATCAGAAAAATCATCAACAAAACTCCATACGAAATCTGGAAAAACAGAAAACCAAACATTTCTTACTTTCATATTTTTGGTTGTTATTGTTACATTCTAAACAACAAAGATCTTATTGGAAAATTTGATGCAAAATCCGATAAAACAATCTTTCTTGGATACTCAACCGAATCTAAAGGTTATAGAGTGTTCAATTTAAGAACTAATGTTGTTGAAATTAGTATGCATATATTGTTTGATGAGTTTGATGATCTAGATATAAGTAAAAAGGATGAGGAAGAAGAAACTCAAAATGAAACACAGCAGGAAACAAGTCTGCAGAAAACAGAGATTGATAAACAATCTCCGTTTCATTCTCCACCAAAAAGCTGGAAAACCATTGGAGATCATCCTCAAACTCAGATCATTGGAGACACAGCTGATGGAATCCGAACCAGAAGATCATTCAAAAATGATGACGACAGCATGGCAATGATATCTCAGATTGAACCAAAGTCAATCAAAGATGCTATTACTGATCAATCTTGGATTAACGCCATGAAGGAAGAACTTCTACAGTTTGAGAAAAATGAAGTTTGGACTCTAGTACCAGATCCTTTAGATCAAACTGTTATTGGCACTCGATGGGTATTCAGAAACAAGCTTGATGAAGAAGGTAAGGTCGTGAGAAACAAAGCAAGATTAGTAGCTCAAGGCTACAATCAACAAGAAGGTATAGACTATGATGAAACTTTTGCTCCAGTTGCAAGGTTAGAAGCTATTCGAATACTTCTTGCATATGCATCTCATAAACTCATCAAACTGTTTCAAATGGATGTGAAAAGTGCTTTCTTAAATGGTTTTTTAAATGAACAAGTGTATGTAAAACAGCCCCCAGGTTTTGAAAACCAAGCAAAACCAAATCATGTTTTCAAACTTACCAAAGCTCTTTATGGCTTAAAACAAGCACCAAGGGCATGGTATGAAAGACTGAGTTCATTTCTGATCGAGAACAATTTTCAAAGAGGAAAAATCGATACTACCTTATTTAAGAAAACTGAAGGAAATGAATTACTCATTGTTCAAGTATATGTGGATGATATCATTTTTGGATCAACAAATGAAAAACTATGTGAAGATTTCTCAAAACTTATGCAAAGTGAATTTGAAATGAGCATGATGGGGGAATTAAGATATTTTCTTGGTTTACAAATCAAACAATACGAAAAAGGCATTTTTGTTTGTCAAGAAAAATATATCAAAGATCTGTTGATCAAATATAAAATGAATGAGTCAAAAATTATGACAACTCCCATGCATCCATCCACTTCCTTAGAAAAAGATGAAAATGGCAAATCTGTCTCTGAAAAAGAATATCGTGGAATGATCGGTTCTCTGCTATATCTAACTGCTAGCAGACCAGATATTGTGTTTGCAGTAGGATTATGTGCTCGATTTCAATCAGCGCCAAAAGAATCCCACTTAACTGCTGTTAAACGCATATTTAGATATCTCGTTGGAACAACTAATCTTGGTCTTTGGTATAGAAAAGGTTCCCATTTTGATATTATAGCATACTGTGATGCTGATTATGCTGGAGACAAAGTTGAAAGAAAAAGCACAAGTGGAGCATGTCAGTTCTTAGGCGAAGCATTAATCAGTTGGTCGTGCAGAAAACAGAACACCATAGCACTATCCACAACTGAGGCTGAATATGTGTCAGCTGCAAACTGTTGTTCACAAGTTTTGTGGATTAAGAACCAACTTCAAGATTACTCTGTAAGCTGTTCCAATATTCCAATTTATTGTGATAATACAAGTGCTATAAATCTGTCTAAAAATCCTATTCAGCATTCTAGATCAAAGCATATTGAAATAAAACATCATTTCATTCGTGATCATGTCAATAAGAAAGACGTTGAATTAATCTTCGTTGATACTCAAAATCAACTTGCTGACATTTTCACTAAGCCTCTTGTGGAGGATAGTTTTAATTCAATCAAAGAAAAACTGAGAATCATGAAAAATCCAGAAAATTCTGGTTAAAATCTGCTTCTGCAGAAAACGGAGATCGTTTATCAGTCTCCGTTTCGCGATTCATCATTCTCCGTTCTGGAAAAAGCAACATTCTGTTTTTCCCTCTTAAAAGTAAAAAAGGAAAATCTTGGCATTTATTACACGTGCCTTTGTGTCTGATGTTAGAATGCTGACACATACACTCCCCAATCCCCCAAAATGCTTTTCCCATTTCCCTAGGTACAAACTATTGGGCAGCATACTCATCATTACTCCACCTTTTTCTCTCCATCTTCTCAAGTCAGAAAATTGTTTCTTTTCTCACCTTCTTTTCCCCAAAAGCTGGAATCATCTTTCTCTTTCTCTAAATCACGTTCACTGTTCATCTTCTTCATCATCTTCTTCTCAAAAAAAACAACCATGGCTCGAACCAAACAGTCTGCACAAAAAACGGAGATCAAGTGCCTCCCCATCTTCGCACCAGAATCACTCCTCCACGCCGCTCCATGTGTGTCCAGTCTGGTATTGGTACGTCGAAATCCATGAACCCTAAACCATTTTATTTCATCATTTCAGACTCTGAGAGTGATGACTCTTCTGATTCATGTCCCCCAGTAGCAAAATCACCAACACAAACTGAACCACAAAGAAACACGATGCCTACAGTACCAACACCTCCACCACAAAATCCATCAACAACTACTAACCCTTCGACACCCTCAAAGTCGGCTTTCTCTTCTGAACCTTCACACTCAACTCCTCCCCATCAAAAACGGAGATCGTTAAATGACATTGTTTTCCCTTCCACAAACCAAAAAGAACCACTCTCTCAATCAAAACCACCAACTAAACCCATGAGAACCAAAAACACAATCATTATTGCTCAATTTCTCGCTCGAAAAAATCTCCCAAATCCTCAGAGAAAGAAAACGCTTGCCCCAAAACAAAACCTAAAAACCAGTCAGAAACCCACCTCTCCAGAACATTCTCCCGAATGTTCCCCACCACAAGAACGTTCTCCGACTGCTCCTCCACCAGAATCTTCTCCACATCCACAATCTTCTCCACAAAAGCATACCAAACGATCTTCACCTATATCCACGTCCTCTGATTCTGACCCATCTCCCCCAACTAAGAAACCAAAACAGAATGCTCCTCCTCTAATCTCCCTTGCCAAATCAAAACTCTTCAAAGAAAAATGGGCTCAACGCCTAGTTGGGATAGGAAGACTTTTTTTTTTTGATAATCTTGTTGTGGATGGCAATGATGTTCAGCACCATACGGATATTCTTGGATGGACTTCATTCTTAAAGATCTCTGAATCTTATTTCCCAGATGTTGTCCGTGCATTCTACTGCAATGCCAAAACTTTTGCTGACAAATCTCTTTTTATCTCAAAAATAAAAGGAGTGGAAATCAGATTGACTCTAGACATTTTGGCCAACATCCTTCAGCTACCAACAGAAGGGCCATCTGTCTTTGGTGACAACTGGTATTCGGCTTTGGGTCTTAGAAAGACAGATGTTTTGGCCGAGCTGTTTGAAGAAAACTCCACACGTT
>NC_021161.2:37743607-37787083 GCF_000331145.2 Cicer arietinum
CCACTCTTTTTGCTCAAACATCTGGCACTGTCCCTTCACATATTCCCTCTTATTCTCAACCACTTCGCTGCCCTACACATGACTTTAGTACTCTCTTGTCTAATCATCTTCTGTCTGCCATGTCTCATTGTTTGTTTCACCACAGAAAACCAGTTCCTCCATTTTCGGCATAAGTCAGTTTTTGAACTTTTCCGCTACTGCTGGCCCCTCTACCTCATCTGTTGACCCCCTACCATCTGTTTCATCTTCTTTTGCGTCTCTTCCATCCTTTTCTACCATGCCTATTCCTTCCAACACAGTTGTTGCTACCTCTTCTCAACCCTCCGCTCACCTTCCCTCCACTTCCACCTTAGTTGCACCCTCAAACTCTGATATCATGGCCGCTCTCCAGATCATCATGGCAAGACAAATTCAGCATGATCAAGAGACTGCTTTACTCAGAACTTGGATGGCTGATCACCTTGCTCCCAAGCTGGGTATTCCACCTCCGCCTCCTCATCCAGTGCCACCTCCTTCTCAGATCCCTCCTCCTGGAAAATCCTCCTCCTCTGAAGGATCTTCTCCCTCCCTAGCCTCTTAGGTCTATCACTTCTGTCTTTTTGTATGACAAAGGGGGAGAATTAAGTTAGATTTTCATTTATTTTGTCACAGTTCTCATTATGTATTTCTGCCACTTTTGATGTATCTCTGCCAAAATTAATGTATTTTTGCTATCTTTAATGAAACACTTTCTGATTACATTCAAATATTTTATTTTATGCTGAATTAACAAATGCACAAATTGAGGGGGAGCTGTTACAGCTCTTTATATTAGAATCAAATTAAAATCTAAATTAACATGTTTGTCATCATCAAAAAGGGGGAGATTGTTGAGACAAACTCTATATTTTTAAGTTTTGATTAAAATAAACAAAGGTTAATTAAGAATGTTAATTATGATTCTAAATGTTATGTTAATTTAACTTGTGTTTTTGAGTGGATTTAATTAAGAGCAGAATCAAGCAAAGACAAGAAAAGACAACAACAAGATCATTCAGCATCATAACAGAGAATGATCTTCAGCTTCACCAAATTATCCATCATAGCAAGTTGGTCCAGACTCAAAAAGGATATTTGATCGCAAAGATCAAAGAGTTTAAACATGGACAAAAGTCATGACGGCTTAAGAACTCCAAAATTCAAATGTCAAGAAAACTTGATCAAACTGGGTATATGACAAGACAAGAACAAAGGAAATACAGAACATTCAAAACGGGAACTCCAGAATGATTATTGAAGCTCAAGAACGTTCAAACTGATAAAACCAAGAACGTTAATCATTCTCCGTTTTCTGCACATCAACAGCAGCCTTGCATCCTCTCTGTTTCAGTCTGCAATTCGCTTCAAATCTTCTCCAGCCTCCTCTAGCTACACTCAAGACTCAAGACAGCTAATGTACCATCCAAGATCAATGAAGAAACGTCAAAGAAAGGACTGAGATGCTTTAAATGTTAGACCATTAAAAGTCAAAAAGCTATTTTCAAAGAAGGATTATTTTTATTCTAAAAATAATGTTTCAGTCAAAAAGCTAAGTCTCTCCAACAGCTCTTGTACCTTCATTCAAGTACATCTACAGCCTATAAATAGAAGGCCATTATCCCAGTTCTCAGCAAGAAATTCAAGTGCTAAGTAATCAACAATATACAATCACACTTAAGCTTGAAATTCTACAAAACAGAGGCAACATCATTTTCTGCAATTCGCGAAACAGCCACTGTTGCACATTGACATATCAGCTGCGAAATTGTCATTAGATACTCTGTAAAGAATCTATTCTCAAACAAGAGTTGAGCAATATCAGATTATGTCAAATTCAATCATTTGTAAAAACTCAAACTATAAGAGTTTATTTATAGTTTGTTTAAGATTTCTTCCTATCAAGGTTAGATAGGTGTTGTAATTGCTTTCTGGGTGGAAAGTAATTAAGAAAGAAATAGATCAAGGTCG
Source organism: Cicer arietinum (assembly GCF_000331145.2). Classification (NCBI taxonomy): domain Eukaryota; kingdom Viridiplantae; phylum Streptophyta; class Magnoliopsida; order Fabales; family Fabaceae; genus Cicer; species Cicer arietinum. The sequence goes on from NC_021161.2 coordinate 37,745,594, forward strand.
ATCTATTCTAGGTGTTGTAAGATTAAGAAGGCTCTTCATTTTAAACACTTAGTGGAAAATCTCACAGTGTGAGGACTGGACGTAACCCACGTTGGGTGAACCAGGATAAATCTTTGTGTGGTATCATTCTTGAGTTATTTTCTTAAGTTTTAACAGGAATTTTTAAAAGGCATATTTACAATTCAAACCCCCATTTCTTGTAAATCGATATTGTTACTTCAATAAGTGCTAAGTGTTATGTTTTGTTTGGAATTGTGTGATGGCATGTTTGATTGCAAAACTATTTCGAAGCTCATGATGTTGTGGTGATTGTGTGGGAATTGCTAAGTGTTAAGATGTTGAATTGTGTATGAATGATATTGAGTTAGTTTATGTGTTTTTGGAAGAATATGCAGGGAAATCGATTTCCCAATCGATTGGATAAGTTACAGGGACTTCCCTAATTTGACATAATCGATTTGCCAATCGATTTTATAATATGTTTTTCAAAACCATTTAAGAAATCGATTTGGAAATCGATTTGGCCATGCAGGAATTCAGCAAAACTGACGAAAATCGATTGGCATTAAGTCCGGGGATGAGCTATGCTGTCAATTGATTGCCCAATCGATTGCCCAATCGATTGAATTAAGCCCAGAATTCAAATTTCACTAAAAACCTTCAGGAAATCGATTTGGAAATCGATTGGCTTAGTAGAAATTCTTATTTTGAGTTAGATAACAGATTGCTCATTGATTTATCAATGTCTTGGTTAGTTATGTATTACTTGATGGATTGAGAAACTTATTTTGTTTTCATTGTTATTTGGCATGTGTTATATGAACTTTTAGCATATGGAAAACCCTTTTAAGGTGCATGCTAAGTTGAAAGGTTATTTTGTGCATTCAAAAACTTAAATGTTATGTGTTACTTGTAAATTTTCGGTTGGTGACCCTTTACAACTATTGTGGAAATCTGGGCTTTGCCCTCAGATGAGAGGCAGGACAATCCTACCGGTTCGTACCCTGTGGATGGGAATGTAGAGGGGAATGCCTGACTGGAGTTATGTTAAGAGGATCTTCCGGGGCGCGTGGAGATCACTCAGGGCGTTTAGCTTGTTTAGGAGAATGATCAGATTAGGTTGACATAGAGGGAACATACGTCTTTCTTTTGAATTGTATTTATTTTAAAATGGAAGACTGTACCTATACGAATACTGTCAGCTTGACATGTTATTTTCGATGGGTTACATGTACCACTTTTTGATGTGTAAATATTTTGGATTCATACTTTGAGAAACTTTTCCGCTGCTTGTAAATTATAATGACTCAATTATTTATCCAAAGGTATTTCCTTATTTATTTCTCTGTTTTATTTTAATCTCTTTTAGAAAGAAAAAAATAAACCATCGCTTTGAAAATCGGGGTGTTACATTGTGGTATCAGAGCTTTGGTTTGGTTTTCTTTGGGGGCTGTGGAGCCTTTGGTTATAGATTGTAGGTCAACCTGTAAGTTGGGAGTTGTTATCTGATCATGCGTCGGTTTAGGTGGGTTGAGTTGTCATGTCCGCAATAATTATTATGTGTTGGTATAGTTGGAAGTTAGTTTTGGAATTATTCGAAGTGGTGTTAACACTTCGACTTTATGTTGGTTTTTCGGAAACACTACCTCCAAGAGAGAACGATGTTGCAAGGATGAACGTCAGTAGGGATGATCAAATGGTTGGAGCTACAAATAACATGGAGGTTTTGTTGTTGCACGAACTGTTGCAAAGACTCTGCGGGATCTAGAGAAGAGGAAAAGAGAGATCTGTGCTCTTAAGATTAAGAGGGTTAGAATATTTTCGTCGTTACCATCCTCCAAAGTTCAAGGGTGATGAGGACTCAGGAAAAGAGTTGACTAGTGGATTCAAGAAGTGGAAAAGATCTTCGAGATGACGGATTGTCAGGCAGAGTTGAAGCAAATCATGACGACATGGAATTTATAAAATGGTTCCAAGGACACAGAAGCTATGTGTTGGTGTAAACTCGAAGATGATAAGTATGGATGGATTAACATTAGACTAATAAGGGATTTCAAGTAAAGATCTAAGTTGAGGACTTTTGTTAAGAAAAGTATTAGATGTTTTCCTGGTAGATTTCAGGATGAAACTGGATGAAGTTTGACAACTGTCAAAGAGATGTGAACATCATGGAATTGTTGAGAAGATGAGGCTTCCATTTGGGATAACATTTGGTGCTTAGGTGTCAATGAAAGAGACTGGTATTGAAGTTAAGGGAGCGTTGCACATTAGGAATGAATACTCATTTGGATAGATAAAATACGCTTTGAGGAATTGTCGATACCTTGAGAAATGGAGGCTGAATTTGTGTTTGACTAAGTTGATAACTTTTTCATTATTTGATTAAACTAGTTCAGACTTGATGATTTACTTGGAGTAGAAGCAATAACAAAACTAATGAGTGCAGGAATAAAGTGACACAAGTAATTTATCCTGGCTCACCACTAACTTGACTACATGCAGTCCCTAAACTCATAAAGATTTAATTTAATTAAACAAATTTAATTACAAAGCACCTGACCCTCCAAGCCAATCTTCTCAAACAACCTGACAACCTCACACTTTTGAGGAACACACACACTTTGACTCTACCAGCCAAGTCTTCTCCACATAATCATATAACCTAAGGCACACTAACACCATTTTCGGGTTTGAATGCAAAAGTTTGGAACTTGAGTAGTTGTTTCTAACAAGATGATTAAAAGAATGACTATCACACTCTAAGAAAATCACTTAAAAAATATTTCTTATTCGAACAAGTGTTTCTCTCATTGAAATCTAAGATGAATTTGAAATTTTGAGTTTGAACTCTAAGATGAATTTGAAATTTTGAGCTTGGTGTTCAAATTCAAAGAGGCATTTTGCATATCACAATAAATTGCAGACAATTGGTGAAAAGTTGCATGTATACTATCATGTTGTGAGGAGGAAAATACTCTAGTTGCATCATAAAATAACTTCAAAAAACTCGTAAATGCCTTGGTTGTATCTCAATCATAACTAGTTGGGGGGCCAACTCCAAAGAAATCCTTATAACTTGACTCATCAACCTCAAGGTTCCTAAAAGCTACTTGAAACTTCTCTACAGCCGCAAGCATCAAGTAGGTCGAGTTCCAATGAGTGGAAATATCAAGAGATACCAAATTTTTACAAGATATTCCAGCAAATTGAATACATTCCTTAAACTTGGCAGCCCTATGAGATGAAGATTTTATAAATCTAACAGCAATTCTAATGCTAGAGATTGCCAAAAAAAATTATTTCAAACCATCAATTACAATTAAATTTAGAATATGAGCAACACACTTCATGTGGAAGTGTTCCCCATCAAACCATCCATATCTTTTTTATATTTTTTTTCAAAAAAATCAATAGCAACATTAGTGGATGATGTATTATCAACGGTTATTTTTGACTCATTCTGAATCCCTCAATCCTTTAAAACCTCTTTAATATTTCTACCTACTGTGTCACCCCTATGATTTGTGATTACTGCGAAACTAATTATCCTTTTTTGATACTTCCGATCATTATCAACAAAGTGTGTCGTAAGGGTCAAGTAGTTAAGGTTTTGGATTGAAGTCCAACAACTTGTTGTAAGAGCTACTATTGCAATCAGACTTAAAAAAAGATTTCAACCTTACTTTTTCATCCAAAAACAACTAAAAACTATCCCTAGATACAATTCGCTTATATGGTATTGTGAATTGTGGTTGTAATGTTCTCAATATATATTTAAGTCTTTCACCTTCCACAACTTTGAATGGTTGTGCATCCAAAACCACATAAATAAATAATGCCCTGCAACAAGCTTGAAAGTTAAATTTACTACTTTTTGAAACCAAATCAGGTCCTTCTACAGTAGGAAATGTAAAATTAGTTTGGGTGGGGTCATCATATACAACAAATGGTTTTTTGGCACATTTGGTAAGGTGGTAGTTGAGGTTGACTGTGTGGTGAGTTCGAGAGGCACACAAGTATGTTTTGTGGCAATATTTACATGCGAGATATTGTACCTCAACTTCATTAGAAGGAATTTTGTTAAAGTGTTCCCAACATTTAGTTGACTGCCTAAAACCACTTGCTTTAGTTCTTCTCTTCTTTTTAGCTTAACTGTTAGTCAATTCAGGTCCAACAGCTATCGTTGTTGCTGTTGCATCAGCTTCATTAGTGTTGATATTTAGAGTTGGTAAATTTTGACTTGGTTGGTTCATCACTGAAATTATTAAGGAGTCTTAATAAATAAATACCAACCACATTGAATTGTTTACTTTAAATTCATTGACTTTTAAAGGATTGTAATAAAATTTTAAGGGGATGTATTAAAATTTAAGTGGATGTAATTTAACATTCAAATACTTGTATTATTTTATTATTTAAGTGGTTGTAATTGAACATTAAAGGAAAGTTATAAATATTTAAAGGACTTTAATGTAACCTTTAAGGGAGTTGAGTTCTTATGTAAGTGACTATAATTCAACAATCTAGTGTGTTTCATACACACTAGACTTATTTAACCCATTGAGGGTAACTATAAAATAATATCTACTGTGTAAGTAGCACACTATACTCATTATCCAATAATAGAATAATATTGGGAAAAAAAAGAAGCATTAAGAAAAAGCATATAATAAAGATAAGCATATATTTGAGATAAATGCATCAAAAAAATTTAAGCATACATATAATACATTTAGAAATTTAAAAGTATGTATAAGAAAGAAAATTAACATACATTAAAACTTATAAATAAAGAATCCAAATAAATTTAAAATGATGTATAAGATAGAAAGTGAAGTATACATTAAGAAAAACTAAAGCATTACAAATAAATAGAAGCATACATTAAGAAAAACCGAATCATTACAAATAAATAGAAGCATACATTAAGAAAATGCGATGCATTAATTTCATTTAGAGAAAAAGAAGCATACTTTTACAAGTTAAAAATAAATCTTACGACAAAATTTTAAAAAAAATGCATACAAAGGTAGCAAACATTTGAAGAAAAAACATAACATCAAACACAAATTAAACACATATACTTGAATTAAAGAACCATAAACTTTAAACACATCTTAAAAAGAAAAATACATGTTAAAAAGAGAGTATTCATTTATAAGCATAAAAGATAGCATACATTTTAACAATATATAAACATGAAATAGAAACATAAAAATGATATATTATTCAATAATATATTTACAAAAAATAAACATGCATTAAGAAAAACTGAAACTTAAGCATTAGTTACATTCAGAAGAAAAAAAATTATACTTTTACAAGTTAAAAATAAAGCATACAAGGAAATTAAAAAGAATGCATACAAAAGAAGCAAACAGTTGAAAGAAAAGGAAGCATAAGCATCAAACACAAGTTAAAATGAAAGCATACACTTGAATTAAAGAACCATAAACTTTAAACACATTTTAAAAAGAAAAATACAATACAAGTTAAAAAGAGAGCATTCATTTATAAGAATAAAAAAAGTACTATTTGCATTAAGAAAAAAAATAAACATACTTTTACAAATTAAAAATAAAGCATACAATTGAAACACAAATTAAAAATGAAGTATACATTTGAAACAAAATCATAAACATAAAAAGATAGCATACTTTTGAGAGATAGAATTAGTGGCATGAGCAATATCATTTTCCATGATTTTTACAATTCTTGATTGATTTTTTTAAAAGTTTCTTCACTACGAAAATAGATAAATAATTTTCCGTGAAAATATTTCAATTCTTGAACAACCGAAATTGATAGGTTACACATAAAAAATCAAACAAACAATTTATAATTAAATAGGAATCCTCAAATATCCCAATAAGGTAATTAAATACTCAAGTTATAAAATTCTAAAAATTCATACAAACGTAGAAAAATCGAAAAATAATATAAAACTCGAGTCTAACACAAATAAAGTTCTAAAACTGAGCAGAACTACCACGACTAGGAATTAAAAGAAATGATCCATCTATTCCTCTGAAAACTGTTCTAGATGGGAAAACGAATTAGGGAAGTCATATGTCCAAATACGGTGCAAATAGGCATACATATATATTTATAATTGCATAAAATATAAGTAAATCATGCACTTCATTTAACAATTATATCATATATCACCCAAAATACAAATCAACTAAAATGCATAAGTCTTATTTGTTAGTCTATATGTCAATGCAAATATTTTCGAAATACCATCACTCCGTCGAACAAAAAGTCCCACCATTGAATAATATCCCATCATTGGACAAATACTCCGCAAAGTTTCATACTCACTATCCCATCATTGAGTATATTTTTGAATCACATTGTTTTTTCGAGAAACCATCGTCAAGTATTTGTGACTAGGTCCAGACCACTAGTTTTTACCTTTTAACAAATCTATTACCTTTAAAAAAAAAATCAGTTTTTGACAATCTAGATTTTGAAATATATTATAAAATAGAAATTTCAGGAGAAAAAAGAAAACAAGATTGATCCAAAAATATACACTAATTTAGACCATTTCACTAGTATTTCCAACAATAAAAGATCTTTACTCTTACGCGGTAAAGTGGCAATCAAGAGACTGAACTCTGATACCAATTGAAGATGTTGTAAAATACAAGAAAGTAGGGGTTTGAATTATGTTTCACCATTTTTAAAAGATACTACAATTGTGTAACACCCCGTTTTTCAAAGCGAGGGTATATATTTTTTTTTCAAAAGTAATTACACTAAAACAGAGAAATAGATAAAGAAATGCCTTTGGATAAATAATTGAGTCATTATAATTTACAAGCAGCGGAAAGGTTTCTCCAATTATAAATCCAAAACATTTACATAACCATAAATGGTACATGGAACCCATTCACATAAGAAGTCGAACTGACAATGATAGTATAAATACAGTTTTCCCAAACTAAAAATACTCCAATCCAAACAGAAGGACACCTAGTCCCTATACATCATCCTAATCTGATCATCCTACCAAAAAGCTATACACCCTGAGTATCTCCACGCGCCCCGTGAGATCCTCCTAACGTGACTGCAGTCAAACGTTCCCATCTCCATTCCCGTCCGTAGGGTACGAACCGCCAAGACCGTCCTGACTCTCATCTGAGAGCAAAGCCCAGATTTCCACAATAATTGTAAAGGGTCACCAACCAGAAAATAACAGTTAACACATAGCAATTAAGTTATTAAATGCTCAAAACAACTTTTCAACTAAGCATGCACCTTAACAGGATTTTTCATATGCTAAAAGTTCATATAATGCTTGCCAATTAACAATGAACTCAAAATGAAGTTCTCCAACCATCAAGTAATACATAACTGACCAAAGCATTGATAAATCAATTGAGCAATCGATTATCTAACTCAAAATGAGGACTTTTGCTGAGCCAATCGATTGCCAAATCGATTTGGTCAGTTCTGCTGAGTTTTTGCATGACCAAATCGATTTCTAAGTCGATTTTGTCAGTTCTGATGAGTCCCTGTGTTGCCAAATCGATTTCCAAATCGATTTCGGCAGTTTTGCTGAGTTCCTGCCTCTCTGCCAATCGATTTCCAAATCGATTTCTTAAAAGATTTTGAAAGATATATTTATACAATCGATTGGCAAATCGATTAGGTCAAAATGGTGAACTTCCTGCAACTCATCCAATCGATTGGGAAATCGATTTCCCTGATCGTTTTTCCAAAATTTCATGCATTAACTCAAGTCATTCCTAATCAAGTTCACAACCTAACACTTAGCAATTCCTACACGATTACCACGGCAATTGGGATCTCGATAACCATCATACTTACACACAACAATCAACACATAACACTTAGCATTTTCAACGCAATTACCACAACGACTCAAATTCAAATCACTTAATCATAAAACTCAAATCAACCACGACTCGCGTGCCAAGCACCCTAATGCAATGCGTATATGCCAAAATGCATGGACTCGGAATTCCAAACCAAAACCCTCCTCGAAGGGCCGTAAATCATAATCGTACCGCCTATCGCAGGCCAAAGTACCAATTACCGAGGTGCCACCTATCACGGGTCAGCACGATTTACTAAAATGCGTAAATCATAAACGTACCACCTATCACGGGTCAGTACAGTTTACCGAGGTGTCACCTATCACGGGTCAACACGATTTACTAAAAGAAAAAGCGGAAATCGTAAATGTACCACCTATCACGGGTCAGTACAGTTACCATGGTGTCACCTATCACGGGTCAACACGATTTACTAAAAGAAAAAGCGGAAATCGTAAATGTACCACCTATCACGGGTCAGTACAGTTACCATGGTGTCACCTATCACGGGTCAACACGATTTACTAAAAGAAAAAGCGGGAATCGTAAACGTACCGCCTATCACAGACCAGTACTGTTTACCGAGGTGCCACCTATCACGGGTCAGCACAATCCACCAAAAATGTAAATCGTAAATGTACCACCTATCACGGGTCAGTACAGTTACCATGGTGTCACCTATCACGGGTCAACACGATTTACTAAAAGAAAAAGCGGGAATCGTAAACGTACCGCCTATCACAGACCAGTACTGTTTACCGAGGTGCCACCTATCACGGGTCAGCACAATTCACCAAAAACGTAAATCGTAAACGTACCACCTATCACGGGTCAGTACAGTTTACCGAAGTGTCACCTATCACGGGTCAACACGATTTACTAAAATATAAATCGCAAACGTACAACCTATCACGGGTCCGTACAGTTTACCAAGGTGTCACCTATCACGGGTCGACACAATTTACCAAATGAAATGCATGAGCATACACAGACTCCATTCACAACAATCGTTAAGCAAATGCAGATATTAAAAGATTCCCCATTTTTAATACCCATTTAACTTAAACGACCTTCAAACAACATTAATTAAATAAGTCATTAAGAGATTCCCCGTTCTTAATACCGATTTAACTTAATGATTTTCAAAACAAAACGTTAAGCAAACAGTCATATTAAGAGATTCCCCATTCTTAATACTCATTTACCGAAACGATTTTCAAAAACGATAGTTAAGTAACCGAGACATTAAGAGATTCCCCATTCTCAACGCCCAGTTAACTTAAACATTTTCCTCAAATACACATTAAGTAAACCGAGGTATTAAAAGATTCCCCATTTTTAATACCCATTTAACTTAAACGACTTTCAAACAACATTAATTAAATAAGTCATTAAGAGATTCCCCGTTCTTAATACCGATTTAACTTAATGATTTTCAAAACAAAACGTTAAGCAAACAGTCATATTAAGAGATTCCCCATTCTTAATACTCATTTACCGAAACGACTTTCAAACAACATTAATTAAATAAGTCATTAAGAGATTCCCCGTTCTTAATACCGATTTAACTTAATGATTTTCAAAACAAAACGTTAAGCAAACAGTCATATTAAGAGATTCCCCATTCTTAATACTCATTTACCGAAACGACTTTCAAACAACATTAATTAAATAAGTCATTAAGAGATTCCCCGTTCTTAATACCGATTTAACTTAATGATTTTCAAAACAAAACGTTAAGCAAACAGTCATATTAAGAGATTCCCCATTCTTAATACTCATTTACCGAAACGACTTTCAAACAACATTAATTAAATAAGTCATTAAGAGATTCCCCGTTCTCAATACCGATTTAACTTAATGATTTTCAAAACAAAACGTTAAGCAAACAGTCATATTAAGAGATTCCCCATTCTTAATACTCATTTACCGAAACGACTTTCAAACAACATTAATTAAATAAGTCATTAAGAGATTCCCCGTTCTCAATACCGATTTAACTTAATGATTTTCAAAACAAAACGTTAAGCAAACAGTCATATTAAGAGATTCCCCATTCTTAATACTCATTTACCGAAACGACTTTCAAACAACATTAATTAAATAAGTCATTAAGAGATTCCCCGTTCTTAATACCGATTTAACTTAATGATTTTCAAAACAAAACGTTAAGCAAACAGTCATATTAAGAGATTCCCCATTCTTAATACTCATTTACCGAAACGACTTTCAAACAACATTAATTAAATAAGTCATTAAGAGATTCCCCGTTCTCAATACCGATTTAACTTAATGATTTTCAAAACAAAACGTTAAGCAAACAGTCATATTAAGAGATTCCCCATTCTTAATACTCATTTACCGAAACGACTTTCAAACAACATTAATTAAATAAGTCATTAAGAGATTCCCCGTTCTCAATACCGATTTAACTTAATGATTTTCAAAACAAAACGTTAAGCAAACAGTCATATTAAGAGATTCCCCATTCTTAATACTCATTTACCGAAACGACTTTCAAACAACATTAATTAAATAAGTCATTAAGAGATTCCCCGTTCTCAATACCGATTTAACTTAATGATTTTCAAAACAAAACGTTAAGCAAACAGTCATATTAAGAGATTCCCCATTCTTAATACTCATTTACCGAAACGACTTTCAAACAACATTAATTAAATAAGTCATTAAGAGATTCCCCGTTCTTAATACCGATTTAACTTAATGATTTTCAAAACAAAACGTTAAGCAAACAGTCATATTAAGAGATTCCCCATTCTTAATACTCATTTACCGAAACGACTTTCAAACAACATTAATTAAATAAGTCATTAAGAGATTCCCCGTTCTTAATACCGATTTAACTTAATGATTTTCAAAACAAAACGTTAAGCAAACAGTCATATTAAGAGATTCCCCATTCTTAATACTCATTTACCGAAACGACTTTCAAACAACATTAATTAAATAAGTCATTAAGAGATTCCCCGTTCTCAATACCGATTTAACTTAATGATTTTCAAAACAAAACGTTAAGCAAACAGTCATATTAAGAGATTCCCCATTCTTAATACTCATTTACCGAAACGACTTTCAAACAACATTAATTAAATAAGTCATTAAGAGATTCCCCGTTCTCAATACCGATTTAACTTAATGATTTTCAAAACAAAACGTTAAGCAAACAGTCATATTAAGAGATTCCCCATTCTTAATACTCATTTACCGAAACGACTTTCAAACAACATTAATTAAATAAGTCATTAAGAGATTCCCCGTTCTCAATACCGATTTAACTTAATGATTTTCAAAACAAAACGTTAAGCAAACAGTCATATTAAGAGATTCCCCATTCTTAATACTCATTTACCGAAACGACTTTCAAACAACATTAATTAAATAAGTCATTAAGAGATTCCCCGTTCTTAATACCGATTTAACTTAATGATTTTCAAAACAAAACGTTAAGCAAACAGTCATATTAAGAGATTCCCCATTCTTAATACTCATTTACCGAAACGACTTTCAAACAACATTAATTAAATAAGTCATTAAGAGATTCCCCGTTCTTAATACCGATTTAACTTAATGATTTTCAAAACAAAACGTTAAGCAAACAGTCATATTAAGAGATTCCCCATTCTTAATACTCATTTACCGAAACGACTTTCAAACAACATTAATTAAATAAGTCATTAAGAGATTCCCCGTTCTCAATACCGATTTAACTTAATGATTTTCAAAACAAAACGTTAAGCAAACAGTCATATTAAGAGATTCCCCATTCTTAATACTCATTTACCGAAACGACTTTCAAACAACATTAATTAAATAAGTCATTAAGAGATTCCCCGTTCTCAATACCGATTTAACTTAATGATTTTCAAAACAAAACGTTAAGCAAACAGTCATATTAAGAGATTCCCCATTCTTAATACTCATTTACCGAAACGACTTTCAAACAACATTAATTAAATAAGTCATTAAGAGATTCCCCGTTCTCAATACCGATTTAACTTAATGATTTTCAAAACAAAACGTTAAGCAAACAGTCATATTAAGAGATTCCCCATTCTTAATACTCATTTACCGAAACGACTTTCAAACAACATTAATTAAATAAGTCATTAAGAGATTCCCCGTTCTTAATACCGATTTAACTTAATGATTTTCAAAACAAAACGTTAAGCAAACAGTCATATTAAGAGATTCCCCATTCTTAATACTCATTTACCGAAACGACTTTCAAACAACATTAATTAAATAAGTCATTAAGAGATTCCCCGTTCTTAATACCGATTTAACTTAATGATTTTCAAAACAAAACGTTAAGCAAACAGTCATATTAAGAGATTCCCCATTCTTAATACTCATTTACCGAAACGACTTTCAAACAACATTAATTAAATAAGTCATTAAGAGATTCCCCGTTCTCAATACCGATTTAACTTAATGATTTTCAAAACAAAACGTTAAGCAAACAGTCATATTAAGAGATTCCCCATTCTTAATACTCATTTACCGAAACGACTTTCAAACAACATTAATTAAATAAGTCATTAAGAGATTCCCCGTTCTCAATACCGATTTAACTTAATGATTTTCAAAACAAAACGTTAAGCAAACAGTCATATTAAGAGATTCCCCATTCTTAATACTCATTTACCGAAACGACTTTCAAACAACATTAATTAAATAAGTCATTAAGAGATTCCCCGTTCTCAATACCGATTTAACTTAATGATTTTCAAAACAAAACGTTAAGCAAACAGTCATATTAAGAGATTCCCCATTCTTAATACTCATTTACCGAAACGACTTTCAAACAACATTAATTAAATAAGTCATTAAGAGATTCCCCGTTCTTAATACCGATTTAACTTAATGATTTTCAAAACAAAACGTTAAGCAAACAGTCATATTAAGAGATTCCCCATTCTTAATACTCATTTACCGAAACGACTTTCAAACAACATTAATTAAATAAGTCATTAAGAGATTCCCCGTTCTTAATACCGATTTAACTTAATGATTTTCAAAACAAAACGTTAAGCAAACAGTCATATTAAGAGATTCCCCATTCTTAATACTCATTTACCGAAACGACTTTCAAACAACATTAATTAAATAAGTCATTAAGAGATTCCCCGTTCTCAATACCGATTTAACTTAATGATTTTCAAAACAAAACGTTAAGCAAACAGTCATATTAAGAGATTCCCCATTCTTAATACTCATTTACCGAAACGACTTTCAAACAACATTAATTAAATAAGTCATTAAGAGATTCCCCGTTCTCAATACCGATTTAACTTAATGATTTTCAAAACAAAACGTTAAGCAAACAGTCATATTAAGAGATTCCCCATTCTTAATACTCATTTACCGAAACGACTTTCAAACAACATTAATTAAATAAGTCATTAAGAGATTCCCCGTTCTCAATACCGATTTAACTTAATGATTTTCAAAACAAAACGTTAAGCAAACAGTCATATTAAGAGATTCCCCATTCTTAATACTCATTTACCGAAACGACTTTCAAACAACATTAATTAAATAAGTCATTAAGAGATTCCCCGTTCTTAATACCGATTTAACTTAATGATTTTCAAAACAAAACGTTAAGCAAACAGTCATATTAAGAGATTCCCCATTCTTAATACTCATTTACCGAAACGACTTTCAAACAACATTAATTAAATAAGTCATTAAGAGATTCCCCGTTCTTAATACCGATTTAACTTAATGATTTTCAAAACAAAACGTTAAGCAAACAGTCATATTAAGAGATTCCCCATTCTTAATACTCATTTACCGAAACGACTTTCAAACAACATTAATTAAATAAGTCATTAAGAGATTCCCCGTTCTCAATACCGATTTAACTTAATGATTTTCAAAACAAAACGTTAAGCAAACAGTCATATTAAGAGATTCCCCATTCTTAATACTCATTTACCGAAACGACTTTCAAACAACATTAATTAAATAAGTCATTAAGAGATTCCCCGTTCTCAATACCGATTTAACTTAATGATTTTCAAAACAAAACGTTAAGCAAACAGTCATATTAAGAGATTCCCCATTCTTAATACTCATTTACCGAAACGACTTTCAAACAACATTAATTAAATAAGTCATTAAGAGATTCCCCGTTCTCAATACCGATTTAACTTAATGATTTTCAAAACAAAACGTTAAGCAAACAGTCATATTAAGAGATTCCCCATTCTTAATACTCATTTACCGAAACGACTTTCAAACAACATTAATTAAATAAGTCATTAAGAGATTCCCCGTTCTTAATACCGATTTAACTTAATGATTTTCAAAACAAAACGTTAAGCAAACAGTCATATTAAGAGATTCCCCATTCTTAATACTCATTTACCGAAACGACTTTCAAACAACATTAATTAAATAAGTCATTAAGAGATTCCCCGTTCTTAATACCGATTTAACTTAATGATTTTCAAAACAAAACGTTAAGCAAACAGTCATATTAAGAGATTCCCCATTCTTAATACTCATTTACCGAAACGACTTTCAAACAACATTAATTAAATAAGTCATTAAGAGATTCCCCGTTCTCAATACCGATTTAACTTAATGATTTTCAAAACAAAACGTTAAGCAAACAGTCATATTAAGAGATTCCCCATTCTTAATACTCATTTACCGAAACGACTTTCAAACAACATTAATTAAATAAGTCATTAAGAGATTCCCCGTTCTCAATACCGATTTAACTTAATGATTTTCAAAACAAAACGTTAAGCAAACAGTCATATTAAGAGATTCCCCATTCTTAATACTCATTTACCGAAACGACTTTCAAACAACATTAATTAAATAAGTCATTAAGAGATTCCCCGTTCTCAATACCGATTTAACTTAATGATTTTCAAAACAAAACGTTAAGCAAACAGTCATATTAAGAGATTCCCCATTCTTAATACTCATTTACCGAAACGACTTTCAAACAACATTAATTAAATAAGTCATTAAGAGATTCCCCGTTCTTAATACCGATTTAACTTAATGATTTTCAAAACAAAACGTTAAGCAAACAGTCATATTAAGAGATTCCCCATTCTTAATACTCATTTACCGAAACGACTTTCAAACAACATTAATTACACGGGCCCGTATCGTTTACCGATGTGCCACCTATCACGGGTCTGCACGGCTTACTAAAATATCGTAAATTGTAAATGTACCGCCTATCACAGGCCAAAGTACTATTTACCAAGGTGCCACCTATCACGGGTCTGCACGATTTACTAAAAAGCGTAAACCATAAACGTACTGCCTATCACGGGCCCGTATCGTTTACCGATGTGCCACCTATCACGGGTCTGCACGATTTACTAAAAAGCGTAAACCATAAACGTACTGCCTATCACGGGCCCGTACCGTTTATCGAGGTGCCACCTATCACGGGTCTGCACGATTTACTAAAAAGCGTAAACCATAAACGTACTGCCTATCACGGGCCCGTACCGTTTATCGAGGTGCCACCTATCACGGGTCTGCACGATTTACTAAAAAGCGTAAACCATAAACGTACTGCCTATCACGGGCCCGTACCGTTTATCGAGGTGCCACCTATCACGGGTCTGCACGGCTTACTAAAATAACGTAAATTGTAAATGTACCGCCTATCACAGGCCAAAGTACTATTTATCAAGGTGCCACCTATCACGGGTCTGCACAATTTACAAAAAAGCGAAAACCATAAACGTACTGCCTATCACGGGCCCGTACCGTTTATCGAGGTGCCACCTATCACGGGTCTGCACAATTTACAAAAAAGCGAAAACCATAAACGTACTGCCTATCACGGGCCCGTACCGTTTATCGAGGTGCCACCTATCACGGGTCTGCACGATTTACAAAAAGCATGAAAATGCATGAGCATATACTGACTCCATCCACAACAATCGTTAAGCAAATGCAGATATTAAAAAAAACGTAAACCATAAACGTACTGCCTATCACGGGCCCGTACCGTTTATCGAGGTGCCACCTATCACGGGTCTGCACGATTTACAAAAAGCGAAAACCATAAACGTACTGCCTATCACGGGCCCGTACCGTTTATCGAGGTGCCACCTATCACGGGTCTGCACGGTTTTCAAAACGACATTAAATAAATAAGTCATTAAGAGATTCCCCGTTCTTAATACCGATTTAACTTAATGATTTTCAAAACAAAACGTTAAGCAAACAGTCATATTAAGAGATTCCCCATTCTTAATACTGATTTATCTTAATGATTTTCAAAACAAAGCGTTAAGCAAACAGACATATCAAGAGATTCCCCATTCTTAATATACTTTTGACTTAAACGATTTTCACACAAAATATTCAGTAAACGAGTCATTAAGAGATTCCCCATTCTTAACACTCATTTACCGGAACGATTTTCAAAAACGATCGTTAAGTAACCGGGACATTAAGAGATTCCCCATTCTCAACGCCCAGTTAACTTAAACCTTTTCCTCAAATGCACATTAAGTAAACCGAGGTATTAAAAGATTCCCCATTTTTAATACTCGTTTAACTCTAATGGTTTTCAAATTCCACGGAAACAAACTCAAACATACTCTCACATTCAAACCATAATTCACAACAACCACACCAATTAACAAACATCAAGTATGGACACGCCAAATACAACGAACACAAATCAAAGTCAACATAACACCCAGATACATCAAATTTCATTTACTCATAATCATACACAATGACATTCAAATTCATTTACCACGAAACATTCATCATTATAAACAAAACCTAACTCTAAGGTTTTACCCATAACGCACTAGTTTCGTTTTTCCCCAAATCGATACATTTAACCCTAACAAATTCCTTCCCACACAACCACAGATAAGTCCCTAAATGCAAACTAAAAGTTTGGAAGGAGCCCTTACCTTCGCGTTAGCTCTAACGTGTGATTACGGCACCGTGTGTAAATTCGGTAAATTTTCCGCTCGCAACGCCGCTTCCAAAATTGGTCCACTAGCACTGTAGCACGGAGGTGAGCAACCTTCCCTTCTATCACTTCTTGAAATGAAGCTTGGATCTTGAAGAAACGGAGGGGTTTGTGTTTGGATCTCAAAAACCGTTTTTCTTCGTTTTCGAATCAAAGAGGAAAAGTGGAGTTGCGAAAACCTTGATCTAACTCTCACCCAACCTTGGGTTACTAGTTTTGAAGAAAAGAAAGCGACGAAACTGAAAATGGGAGGAGGAGGAAAATGGCTCCCGGCTGAACTGAGGAAGGAGAAGGAAAATTTTAGATTTTTCTTCCTTTTTTTTTCTTTTCTTTGTTTTTCCTTTCTTCCTTTTTCCTTCTTTCCCTTTTATACTATTTTCTTTTCCTTTTCCTTCCTTCTAGTTTTCCTTTCTTTTTCCCTCCAAGCAAACATATATATATAATAAATATAACTTAACAAATATCTCAAAATATCTAGATATTTGTTAAATTACTGTTTCGCCCGAAACGCATAAAATTAACCGTAAAGTATTCACCGCAGTTAATTTCAATTTATTTATCGACGAGAAATTCTAATTGGCATCGAAATATCTTTTTGATTAAAAAAAAACTCCAAAATATTATTAACTTTGGCTTAAAAGCCTCCGAACCAAAATCCAAAATACACCAAAAATACATAAAGCACACTTTACAAGATTACGGGTCTTACAAATTGCTTAACCAAAAATATGTTTTTTTTATCAATTTATTCAACTTACGATTAAAAACAAGTTTAGAGACAAAGAATTAGAATCATAGAGAGCATAAATAAGAGAAACGAGAGAACACATATATTTTTATACTAGTTCACAACATAATTGTTGCTACATCTAGTCCTCCCTTTATATAGAGATTTTGTCTTAGTACAATCGAGAACTTAATTCACTATTTGGATTAATAACGTACTAGTATTGTTTACTCTGACTATTTAGGCTTTGAGTATTCTTCTCTAACCTCTCTAGACTATCATCGTTAGAACCTTTCTTAAACTTTCTGGCAGCCTGCCGTTGAGGTTCAAAAGTGTTGTTGCATCTCTTCAGGTAGCTTTTAGAGATGAGAGAGTTGTTGTCACTATTGCACTGATTTACATCAGTTCTAGTTTGTGTCTAAATTGATATAAAATATTTCTGGAATTCTAATTCTCATTGAGATGATGTTACAATTCAAGTACTATATTAGTTTAAGTGTATGAAAACACTCTGACAGATTTACATCAATTCAAATAACTTTAATGAGATGATTTTTCATTCATACTTTTCTTTTGATGTGTTCATGAATTTTTTTTGAATTTCTTCTTAACTCATTGCCTTTTTTCATTCTCTCTCGCACTTGAATGACTAGACGATTTTTTCTTAAATACAAAAAAGAAGTGTTAGTTCAGAATTTTTTACTGTTGGAGATCTTCAATCATCGGTTAAAGCATATCAATCTGTAAGATGTATCCATATATACCTTCATATTTGATTATGTGCATTTTCAATTAAAAAGACAAATCTTAGAGGATGTCACAAAGACTATCAGACAACTAACATATTCAAGATGTTGAGAAGAGTTGAGGCAAAATTCAGTTATGCCCTTTAAAAAGCTGAAATGGCTAAAACATAAGAAATGTTACTAATAGGAATTTCATAGTATGTTATTTTTTCTACGTAATTATGAAGAAAAATAATAAAGTATAAGCAAACGCGAAGTTAAGGGCACACATTTTAGGTGATGCTTTATGTTGATGAAACATATATTGGTATAGACATTGAAATATCTAGTACTAATTGAAATCATGCATAAAATAACGAGACAATTTATTTTTTGTTCACTTTTTCCTTGTAAATGCATTAAAATGTCACTTTTTCCTTGTAAATGCGTTAAAATGCTTATGTTGAGTTGACAAATTCAAATCATTAATTAATACGAAGACAAAATAACTTAAAAGCTTAAATGTTTATTTTGTCTAAAAATAAAAATCATAAGTTAAAATGATTAGTTTTCTTCATCAATTTATAAATTAAGCCCAAAAAAAGAATTTCATCTATTTCAAACCCAAAAAACTCTAACAGATCCATCTTAAAGTTATAAAATATTGTTGAAGAAATAAAAATGAGTAATAAAAAGAGATTTGTTTAGCTAAGTATTAAGAGTGTCACGACCCGAAAATTAAATGTCGTGACTGGCGCACAAGCTATACTCCTAGCTTGACAAACCTAACAACTAACTTAACAATTAAACAACTAAATCGTTCTCTAACCATTTCAAAAAATATATATATAATTTTTCTCGAAATTTCGACAGAGTATCCTATGTAACTTCAAGATTCTCAAATTTATAAAATTCCTATTTAACTTTCAATTCAGTCACAATTCAAAGAATATAATCTAATTGTTTAATACACTTCCGGAAAAAAAAACTTCTAAACTCCAAAAATAGCTGCAATTTACATCAGACTCAATAGACGTTACAAAAGATGGTCCTCGATCAAAGAGGCCTACCAAAAAGAAATATGTTGAGACTTGAATCTAATAACATATTTCTACTCAGCTGCCTGCGAATCTGGAAAAAAAAAATAAACAACATAAAGGGTTAAGTCACAAATACTTAGTGAGGAGACAACAACCACCATCAATTAGAAGGGAAACACAAAAATGCACGAATAATTGTTTTACAATCTTGTGGCGATTATGTCATACACATAATAAAATCATTAATCTTATAATTTAGTTGTTCATATAGAAATATTAATAATTCAATTAATAGTGAAACGAAATCAAAATGAATAACCTTAAAATCATCATAGAAAATCAACAAGTAAAAATACAAATTTTTGAGAACCAAGAGGCGGCTTCATCTCATTGATAGCTCTTTCCTCCTAAGGGTGGCATTTCCCTTAGGGGTGGCTCCATCTAACGGATAGCCATTTCCTCTCAATCCCGTAACGCATCATCACGTATCAATTAGGGAGCTTACATCGCATTGATAATCCTCTCCTCCTACGGATGACATTTCTCATAGGGGCGGCTCCATCTAACGGGTAACTCTCCCTAATCAAAACGTGGTAACTAGGTGCACCTAACACAATTAACGATTTAATAATTATAACAACGATTTCTCAAAACACATATTTAAAATCATTTCATCGTAATTTATGAAAAACATATTCAATCGCATAACAATTCAATATATAAATACTTTAACTCATACGTAAATTAAACTAATAACATATTATATAACAACGACCATTAAATTAAATAATTGACGAAATCGAGATAAAATTCAAATGTTGTGTTCCCCAAATTTTTCAATAAATACTTTAATATAGAAAACAAGTAAAATAATAATAATAACAGCATTATAAAAAAAATATACGACGATGATCGTCGTCAACTCACAGCTATGGAGAATCGTCTAAGTTTGTTCTCCAACAATTCTCAAAGTAGCCGACAGGATCTCAGCAAACAAATCTGAGAATAAAAAATATTTTCAAGACTTTAGAAAAATTATTCTAAAGTTTAGTTAACTCTAGGAAACCATAAAAATCATTTAAATATACTCTAAGCATAAAATAAGGTTTTTATTCAAAACTACACTTTCTATATATTCATACTAGTATTAGAGTTGTGCATTTACCTCAATGAGTCTCAATAAACAACTCTCAAGATGAGGGGATACTGTGATAGAGAAAGGAAAATGAGGGAGTGAGATGGAAAGAAAGTGAAAGTAAGAGTGAGTGGGGTTGAGTTTGTTTTATTTATTATTAATTAATTATTATTATTATTTTTTTTAAAAGACACGGACGTGTCAATGAGGGATATTAATAGGTACTTATACTTATTTGTATTGTAAATACACTTTGGTGTTTATAAACATGATGAAAAAAGATGATGAAAAAGAGGATGAGGAAGAAGATGGTAAACAAAAAGATAAAGTTGTTGGAGTTTTTTTGGGTTTGACGGAGATGGAGCTTCTTTCATTTTCTAATTATACTTTATGAGTTCATGAAGATAATGATGAGGAGAATGAAGAATAATAACTATTTTAATTTATAAATGTTTTGGTGTAGTGAAAAAGATGAAGAAGGCGATGAAGAGAATATCTTGATGCGATAAAGAGGATGATGATGAATAGAATGTCTTGGAGCGGTGTTCTTATACTTAAAAGTAGCTATCACTATTGTTAAACTATTTTTTTTATTTATCAAAATACTTACACACTTATAGTTAATTTAGACAAATCAAAGACTAGATATAATCAGTTAATATTTGAAGTTAAAAAAATATTTCATAAAAAAATAAATATAAAAATCGTAGAATCTAAATCAAAATCTATCGAATTATTTATCTTTAATGGTAAACGAAAAACTTTTTATAGTATTTAATATTTACCTTAGGATAAGACTATTATTAATAGTTTATATTATCATTTTATTTAATGTAAAGTAAAAGCTATCGGATTATTATTAATGAAATATTAAAACTTTGTAAAACAAATGTATATATAATATTTACCTTTCATTTATTTATTAATAGTTTATATTATCATTTTATTTAATGTAAAGTGGGTTGTTGATTTTATTACCGGAGTGAAATCCAAATATTAATAGTAGTGTCAAAATTGTGGTAATTATTAATTTTTGAAATACAATAAAATATTCTTGGTGGAGATTTTTTTCCAACCTTAATGGATGAATTGAGTTGAAATTAAAAAAATAAAAAAGCTGAAGGAGAAGGGAACCCATCAAAATTAATGGAGAAAAAGAAAACAGCAAGAGCAATAGCCATAAACTAAAATCCTGCTCCACGTCAACATTATTAATTACTCTTTTCTCAACAAACCTTCATCGTCCATGGCGGTTTCAGGTTTAAGAACTGCTACTTTACCATTCTTTCATCATCATCATCATCACCGTTTCTCACTTTTACCTCCTTCCTTCTCCAATCTCAATCTTCATTCCACCTCAAAACCACTCACTCTCTTCGCTCGCTATGCTCAAACTCAGGACAACCTTTTCTCCTCTCGTCGATTCCAAGGTTTCTTCTCTCAACTCACTCACTACAAATTACTAGTTAAATTGAGATTCACAGACAAATTTTACTTTCTAACAAATCAGCTTTAAAATACAACTTGAAATATTCATTTATATAGAATTTAGAGAAATTGAAAAGGTACAATATGAATATTATTCATTCTGAGTCTGAAGAGATACATGATATGTATTTATATTTATTATATACATGGCTGTTACACCTGTCACTAACAGAAAGACTAACTGAATAACAGAAAACAGTTATATTTTTAGGGCTGAGCCAGAAGACACAACTATAACAATATCACTTATATATTCTTAGGGTTGTTTGGATATGCTTATTTGAGCTTATCTACTGGCATAAGCACTCATGAGACTCTTTGAGAGAATTTATGAAAACCGTTTATGATATATCAATAAGTTGTTTTTAGCTTATTTCTACAAATTATCTGGGATAGCTTATGAAAACAGTTTATAGTTTATATGAAAATAGTTTGATTGTATTTTATTTTTTTAATAGAAATAACTTCACATGAACATTAAGATGACCAGCATTTATACCATTTAGCGCTTAATTAAAGTGTTTATCCAAAGATGATTTAATAAATATGAGTTGTCCAATCTTTGTCCAGCAGGTGAATGAGCAATGCATGATGGCTCAGAATCCAATTAATAATATATCACCCCATCAACACATTTTTTATTTTTAAAATTTTATATTAAACTGTCATTTTATTATTACAAAGTAAAAATTAAGAATTTTTAATAAAAATAAAAAGATAAATGTTTTCTCAAACCAAAGCTAGTTACTATGTGGCTATGGAATGCTATGAACTTTTGTGCTGAAATGGCTGTAATTTGTGTGCGTATGTTATGTCAGATAGTATCGAAAAGCTACCGAAGCTTGTGGAGGACATTGTCCAGACATCTGTGGATACAGGTCCTAGGGGTGTTCTAAGGTTGGCTCAAGGTGTTCAAGCTTTCATTGGGGTTGGTCAAGAGTGGTTAACTGATGTATCAAAGGTAAACTAACATACTATTATATGTTATTTACTTTGTTTGATGTTTGTGGCCAAGCCACAGATAGTTGCATACCTATTCAATGAGAGAATATAGTTTCACTATTAAATTAGTCCATGACCATTTGTGAAGCACTAGTTGGTATGGCCATTTGTGTATACATTGTCAAACTTTTGTTTTTTGTCAATGAAAAAAAAATTGCATCTGTTTCTGATTCTCTTTATTGGTGTTTTTATTATAAAAAAAGAACAGAATTATTTAGTACTCTTGCATTATTTTGCAGTCACCAAATTCATCTGCTGGATTACTGACAGAAATGCAGCTTGGTCTACTGTCCCCCTTTTATTTGAGGAGGTTGTTTGAACGCTTGGGGGCAACCTACATCAAATTAGGACAGGTATAACTGGATACCATGACTTCCTTCTCCCTTCTCTGAGTTTGTGATTAGTAATTTTTGAAATTAGAGTTATAGATAAGGAAAGAATAAAAAAAAGAATAATGACCTGAAGTTGTGATTATAGTTTTTTACACAAGAGACTAGGCACTAACCCTCATTGAAACTAATACTAGACTCGTAATCCTAATTTATTGAGGAAATATAATTTGAAATAGTAATTGAGATAATTACGTCATTAATCACAGTAGAGTTCTAAAATTTAGGAACTTGTAGCAGAATAATGATGAGATAGGCCTCAGAAGATATTATCACTTTGATACTATGATGAAATTGTAGGGTCTTGGATAAGGAAGGAGGGAGAAGGAATAGAGATTTTGAATTTTGATTATGGTTTTTTGATTCAAAAGACTAAGCACTAACCCTTGTTTCTATTAATAGTACTGTACTCCTAATCCTTATGAAATTAGGAAAAATTGGTGACATAGAAAGAAATAGTGAACCTATCCTAAGAGATAAAATCTAATTATTCTAAATTAAATCTAAGATGCTAGCCAAATATTAGATATTTTTTTTCATATATTCTAACAGTAATATTACTTCATTGGTAAAAATGTTACGATACTTCTCTGTTTCAGTATAAAATGACTCAATAATCGATATTCAAATATTTTGTAGTTTTTAGTTGGAGAGTAGTAAAGCAAGTTGCTGATAGAATTTGCATACCACTTGATATGATATGATCGTATCTTCTACTCAAAAGTTCCTTCCTAATTTAATAATTGATCTTCCATATGCCTTGCACCTTTGTACCAATGGTCATTTTTGGTTTTTGTCTGTTAGTTCATAGCATCCGCACCGACGTTGTTTCCTTCTGAGTATGTACAAGAATTCCAGAATTGTTTTGATAGAGCTCCTCCAATTCCTTTTGAGGTAATTCAATCAATATTGCGTAAGGAACTAGGAAGACCAATTGAAAGTGTTTACGAATACGTCGACCCAACACCCCTTGCTTCCGCTTCCATAGCACAGGTATCTTCTGTACACCTTTCTTTTTCTTTCAATAACATTTTATTCAAATTACTGTAGCTGCTAATGCAATTGTTGTATATTACATACAGGTTCATGGTGCAAGGCTAAAAGGCTCACAGGAGGATGTGGTTATAAAGGTCTTAAAACCAGGAATAGAGGACATATTAGTGGCAGATCTTAATTTTGTTTACGTTGTTGCTCGGATATTGGAGTTCTTGAATCCTGAAATAAGTCGGACATCGCTGGTATAAGCAATATGGACACACTTACTGCTGCATCAATATTTTTGCTACAAATACAATATGAAAAAATGTTTATTTTATGGCATCTTTTCACAACCAGTGAAATTTTTGATCATGTTACATTCACGATCCTTTGTTCCTGTCCCTTTTACTAATTCATTTTCTTTCTTGTTTCTTATATTGTAAAGGATGCTTTAAAAATTCTTTGTTCGTATTCTTCTGTTATAAGTTTTGTTGTCAACAACAACACCACTGGATGAGATCAGCTACATAGATCAATCGATGTCATAAAATCGTATCTTGTATTAGATTTATAGATAGATAGAGCTTTAACCTCTAAATATCTCCTAACAGTTTGTCTATAGTGTTCTTTGGTCTCCATCTACCTTTCACTATTACATTATCCTCCATTTGAGGGTCGTTTGGGTAACAACTTAATTAAATTTTTTTGTAATAAGTGATTATTGTGTAAGTGTTTATGTATAAGCTATTTCTATTATTGAAATGAAATATGCGTAAAATCCACATAAGCTCTGCATAAACTGTTTTTGGAAGCTAATTAAGGGGGGTTTATGAACATATCATAACCTGTTTTCGTAAGGTCTTCCCAACACTTGCACAAGTGCTTTCGTTCTTATAATGAGTTTCCTTTTAGTAGGTTGGTATTGTCAAAGACATACGAGAGTCTATGCTTGAAGAAGTTGACTTTTACAAGGAGGCTGCAAATATTGAAGCTTTCAGGAGATATTTAGAAGCAACGGGACTCACTGGGCAAGCAACAGCTCCAAAAGTGTATCAATACTGCAGTACACGGCAAGTTTTAACCATGCAAAGACTATATGGAGTTCCTCTTACTGACCTAGACTCCATTAGTTCATTAGTTACTAGTCCAGAAACCAGTGTTATAACTGCTCTCAATGTGTGGTACGATTCCAAAATTCTATTTGCAGTTAATGGCCCCGTGCCTTCCCCTTTTGACATGATAATGAATCTTGGTATAAAATATTGCTGCAGGTTTGGAAGTTTGCTTGCATGTGAATCTTTTCATGCCGACGTACATGCTGGAAATCTGTGGCTTCTACGTGATGGCCGTATTGGATTTCTTGACTTTGGTATGCTTTTTCTTCCTTGTGCATGGTTTACAGTTGGTAATACTAAAGTTGTAATGTTTTGCAGTACTCTTGTCATTTGTTAACCTTCCAAGGTTTCAAAACATTTTATTCGAAATTTATGATTTTTTACTTGTTTCCATCAATCAGCGTATTTTTGGCTATGCTTATTGCAGGGAATCGTCTTGCAAACTGTAATCACTGCTTTTTGCTTTGTTCTTTTACAAACTATGCCTTTTTGCTTCTAAATAACCACAAATTTTATAGTACTCTGTTGTTTGTCATGTACTTGCATATACATGTATGAAGTATTGTGTACTATTATGAATTTTAATCAAAATCTATATTCTATTAAAGAAAATTCAATCTACAGGAATTGTTGGTCGTATATCTCCCAAAACATGGGCTGCTATGGAAGTTTTCTTAGGATCAATTGCCATCGAAGATTATGACTCAATGGCATCTTCCTTAATTCAAATGGGTGCTACAAACAACGATGTTAATGCTAAGTCCTTTGCCAGAGATTTGGAGAAAGTGTTCTCATCAATTAAGGCAAGTGTACTGTAACACACATAAACTCGCTTGTCTGTTATACATGTGACAGTGACTAGTAGGTATTTCTACTTGTCTAAGGAATGTGTATATCTACTTGTCTAGACATGCACGCACACTCTCTTAATCCAGATCATTCATGCAGAATGTAATGTATACAATTTTCACTACTTACTAACTGATAGAACTAGCCTAAGAATGTTTTTGTGTATGTCGGCAAGTATTTTCATCGTTGAGTGGTTGAATTTTCAAAATTATGCATATAATAACTCGACCCTAACCCATTTGTGGAGGTATTTGCTTACACTGCATTTGTGGCTGCTATTCAAGTGCAGGAGTTGGACACTGAAATAGTTGTAGCTACTACAAGGGGAACAGCCAGAAAACCAACTGCTGTCTCTGCTAATGTAGTCGTTGATGAGAGGCAGATGAATGCACTATTTCTTGATGTGGTAAGCTATTTTAGTTTTAGATTGTGCTAACAGGAAACCAAGGAGCTTTTATGTCCGAAAGTCTCATTATCAACTACTGTATTTTAATTGATAGATATATGGAGTTTTGCTACTTATTAAACAACACAATGATTTATGCTTCCTTACTGTTCTGACAAATGAAGATGTTGCTTTAAAATAGCTGTCAATTTGTTCAAATATAAGTTTTCGCATGTGCAACATTGAATACCGCATATGCTACTTGCGCATACTTGAATTTTAAGCTAAAAAACTTTTTTTAACAAGAATTGGTATTGAAAAAGTATTATTTTGGATAAGCATGAAAAAATTTCAGTTTAATGTAGAATAATAAACAAAATTGCAACATTCCAGTCATAAAAATGAGAAGCATCCTGTATGCATTTATACAACGATCCTCTCAACTGAGGAATTTCTATGTTGAATGTTTGATGAAGGCTAATTTAGTATGTAGTACTTATGTCATCTGTCTATATACTCCACAGGTTCGGGTCAGTGAATCTTATGGATTAAAGTTTCCTCGAGAATTTGCGCTTCTCCTGAAGCAGCTCTTGTATTTTGACCGGTACACGCGGTTGTTGGCTCCCAATTTGAACATGCTTCAGGATCAGAGGGTTTCCATTGCCTCCAATAGAAGAAGCAACTATAGAGAAAATTTGTAATAATTCATTATATGAGAAATATAGATGTACCACACTTTAGCTCAACATATTTTATCTGTATGATTACTTTTGTATATACATATAAATGAAATAAGCCATTGTTGTCTTGTAAGCCTGACTTATTTGGTTGTGACATTTGTTTGCATGTTCTCAGTACTTAATTCAACATCCCTAATGGAACATTGATTTGTTCTTCTCTGCCTCCAAGTGGGAATTTTGATGAGTATAGCTTATATTCCCTGATATATGAATTTTGCAGAGCTAAGTGAGAATTGCATAACCTGGACCGTAGTATTTAAACACTATATTGCACTGCACTGTAACTAAATATTGCATAGTTGAAAAATTATAGCAGCTATATTGTTGTCACAACAACAACAGATATAATTAGCTGAACTCTGATGAATTATTAGCTGAACTCTGATGAATTATGTGTGTTCTTGTATGTCTTGTTTTTTCTTTTTGGACCAGGATTTGCTGATCTAACATATTTCTTAGCGCGTGTTTGGAAAAGAATAAAAACATGATGCCGCTGATCTAAATTGTTTGAAAATAAACACAAATAGTTACCTCCATATATACCAAACTCATTTATACAAATATTATATTTTCTGTATCTGTTGCCAAACTGTATAAGAAAATTGAATAATGAAATACACTTTTTTGAAGAACAATGAGTCACTCTTATTGCCCTTGTTCAAGACACGATATAGTTAATAAAAAATAAGCCAATGTGTATATTTCTTGATCACTATATCTCAAATTTCAATAAAGAATTCCTTTCTTGACATTCCCAGCTTCAAGTTATATTCAACAAATTCAATTTTCACCTCTGTTGGAAGTTAATGTTCTCCATTGAGCATGGTTTCTTTTCCTTCAACAGAGGATGGAATTGGAGCCCCTCTTATCACTTGACTTGGGGAGGAATAACCCATGAGTTGATGAAGTGCTGAACTTTTTGGCGGTGACTCTGGTGCCTCTCTTTCTGTTATAGCCTCAAAAGTACTGGGAGAGACGTTTGGATTATCGCGTGCACCGCTACGCGAGTGATGAACTGGTGCAACAGAAACATGATCTCCTTCTGAGGAGTAACTTTTACTGATAGAACGGCCATAATCATCGGAATATGACACGGGATCCACAGCATGCGATTCAGCATGAGGATTCATGCCATTTGTCAGTTTGTTTCGTAGATCAAAGTCACTTGATGAGGGCCCAACGGCTCTTGGAGTGTAAGAAACTATATGAGTTCTGTTCTGCAGAGAAAATTTAAGTACCTCTTGACATGAACCACATTTGAGTCGATGACATACTCTTTTGAAAAGGAGAAAATTTGCAGGAAGTTGCAGCAGCTTTAAGCATTTATGACAAGTGATAAATGGTGCTCCACCTGCTACTGGCCGGTAATGCCGCTTAGTCAAGCTTGGATTATCTCTAGTATAGTTTGTCTCAAAAGATCTGTGCCTCTGATCACAAGATTTTGTTTCACGACCGTGTACGAGTTCTGAGGTCATTAACCATTGCGGGCTCGAACTCGAAGGATAAGATTGGTGAGATAAGCAACGACTATGACCTGGATGAGGCCTACACAAATCTTCACGCTGGTAAGGAAAATGCGGAGGAAACTCTCGTGAGAATTGCCGCTCTTGAGGAAAGCAATTGAAATAAGGATGATCAACATGGTGTGAATTGCCTGTTGGCTCAGCTGAAAACAAAAAGTTATGCCTTTGGTGCCAGTTGATGCCATGAATATAGCTTGTATCTCCTCGAGGGTAATCTGAACCGTGATAAAATCTTCCTTCATGAAAATCATGGCTTTTTTGGTATGCAGAAATATGATTTTCCATGGCCGTTCTTTCGATTCCTTCCCGGTTTGCATGTCTGGTTCTGTTGAGCTGATCCTGCAATTTATAAACCATTCTCAACAGTTTCATCTTCTCCTGATCAGGATCCTCGATGGAGTCGGGCGAAACATAGCTTGAACTGCAGTAGACTTCATCAAACATTTGATTTGATGGACTACCGCTTTCATATCCAGATTGGGAACCACTTCCATGGAAAGGCATTTTGAATGGAAACTCAACTTTTTTTGTTCTCATACAATGTGCATGATCATCATGTCTTGATGTCTCCGGAACGTCATTTCGATTCATGACACGGTACTTTCTGTCAGGAAAATTCGACTGATGTTGTGTTTCAACATCTTCATATAACAAGCGGTTAACGTCTTTTCCTTTTCCAGAGCCTCCCTCAAAAGAATAAATTTTTTGACCTAGGAACCGCTCGTCCATCGCGTCGTTAGAAGACACACTGCCATCATAAGCATGAGAACTTCTAGTGGTTGGAGATTTTGATAATTCATCTAGTGCACCACTAATTTCCAAACTCAGATTATTTACTTCTGCATTGTGAAATGTATCCAGCGCAGACCTTAAATGATCAAAGCTATGGTGAATATTTTGAGGAGAAGATGCATGATTATCATATATACCTTCTTTAAGTTCATGAGGAGAATCTTCTGAAATGCTTCCTCTTTCAGACGCCAAGTTTTCGGTATTCAATCTTTCGGCAGTAGATGCATTTCCACCAATGTCCACTTGAGATTTTACCCCTACTAGAGCTGATTTCTCATCCATGGAATCTTCTCTATCCAATGAACTAATTAATTGATTTCCTTCTCCTTCTAATGGCATGTTTCCATTACTTAGCTCTTCGTTTTCTAGTTTCAAGTTAGTCTTATTTGCATTTTCTCCTGAGTTATCTGCTGTCGATTCTGCAGAGGCCTCAATATCACAGTGTGAGAGCTCATCATTTGAACAACCTTTGTTCGATACTGTATGTCTGATATCAGATAATTTATAGATATCTATCGTATTTTTCGGTTCTTCATCTGATAAATTTAAGGGTCCAAGCTGCTCTTCATTGCATTCACCATTTTCAATTTGACCCCTTCCACCATTTTCATCCAATGAACAATTTCCTGATGAACTAGTCGCCTTTTCTCTCAAATCATTCTCCTGAGAAATAACTGGTCTCTCTTCATTGCATTCGCCATTTTCAATTTGACCCCTTTCACCATTTCCATCGAACGAACATTCTCCCGAAGAAGAACTAGTTCTTTTTTCACTCAAACCATTCTCCTGAGAAGTAAATTGTTGCTCTTCATTGCTTTCAGCATTTTCAATTTGACCCCTTTCAATATTTCCCTCTGACGAACATTCTCCTGAGGAAGAAAAAGAAGCTTTTCCCCTCAAAATATTTTCTTCAGCAGTAATCGGCTTCTCTCCATTGCATTCACTATTTTCAATTTGATCCCTTCTTTCATTTTCCTCTGAAGAACAAACTGCAGACGATGAACTGGCTGCTTTTTCCGTCAAGTCATTCTCTTGAGGACTAACCAGCTGCTCTGCCTCTCCATTGCTGTATTGTTGTTTGTCATCAGAAACACGACCCGATGCATTTCTAGAAGCTTCATCAGTCACATACAAGCCGGATTCTGAATTCACAGCTCTACTTTTTCGTTTCTTAGCTGCATGGAGCACAATGAAGTTATTCAAGTTACAAATTTAAGAACTATAAGAGGTGTATGTATAGAATCAGTATCCTCATGTAAAATAGAATTGAACATCAATTCTAGCTTCATAGAGTGAAAAAATTTATTCTATTATAATACTTATATCAATCAATTTAAGAAAATACATAAAAAAATGAGATATTAAAGTTTATGGTCAAATCAAGCACAAAATGTTAGAGTTGAACATGTGCAAAAGCCATAAAATTCACAGTGGAAATTTTTTCTACATCATGTTTCCAAAGAAAGATAGGGAAACTTTACAAAACAAAACATAAGCAGTAATGAGATTTTTAACCTTGAAGAGTTGTGCCACATCCACCACACTTGTAAACATCAAAATTTGGAGACTCTTGAAGCAGCTGCCAGCATTTAGGACAATATACAAATCGAGGTTTTGGTGCCGATTCACTATACATTCTTTCTTACTCCAATTTTGCAACTAATGATAGTTCAAAGACTGGATTTCGGCAACAAATTTTGCATAAAAGAACTCAGTGAAATTCCAATTCCATTCACAATCTTCTGGCTTGAAAAGTAAAAGTAATAAAGCTCTCCCAAGCTTTCACTGCCTGCATAAGATAAGAACAAAGTTTTAACTTAATTTCTTGAAAACAATGATTCAAAGTCCACGCATTAAATGCGTGACGCAGTAATTGATATTGACCATCTAATCTCAAATCAATGGTACAAATTATTTAAAGATGATTTGATGAAATTGTAATCTGAGCCGATTGATCTCACATCAATGGTCAAGATCAACTAATGCATATAAATGTGCGTATTTTTAAATGCAGGGGATCCAGATCCTGACAACAATTATCTATATATGGGAAAAAAGAGTATGATATTCAAGGAAATGAAACTATAAGATGCAAAAACTCAAGAAAACTGCCGATGATAAAAAACCTTCCTTCATATTTAGTAAGTTTCGAAAAAGTGGCTTGATAGGTCTTGAATAAACTAATTTAGTACTCAGCTCCTAATTTTAAATATAAGAGAAAGTTAGGTCAACAAAAGTTTTGGACCAAATTTATCAAATTTTTGTTGACTCAACTTTCTTTTGTAAGACCGGAGCGAAGGGAGTACAAACCAGACATAACTACTTGCAGAAGATATACAAACTAATGAGTAATGAAGTAAATGTTTTCTGAAATGAGCAATACTCTTCAAAAGGAACATACATCAATTTTTTGGAAGCAAATCCATAATTCTAGAAACTTATCCACAATAAATTCTCTACTATGGTAGTTCCATGTGAGGACTATATAAAACAAGAGATCTTCTAGATTAACAATTAGAAATAGACAAAAAAATAAACTACCAAAACCCCCCAAAAAAAGACAAGGAGAGGAGAGAGAGAGAGAGAAAAGTTAAATTCCTTGAATTCTCAAACACATAAGGAATGATGAATTATAAATTGAAGACATATATGTTAAAATATTTTAAACAATCCTACAAAATAAATAAGTCTACAGAGGAATTTAAAATACATACACTAAATTTAATAGAACAAAGAGAACACCAACTCTTACATACATACTCATTAAGTAAAAATTCCTCAAAAAGAAAAAGCATTTCATAACATGCAAAATCCACATAGGAAAAAGACAAACAATTCTTCATTGATAAAAAACATGAATTTTTTCAAAGAAAAGAAAGAAGATACTCATTTGAAGAACATCAACAACAATAACTTTAGATCACAAATCATCAAAAAAAAAAAAAAAACCTTAGTTCACATGTAAGATGAGATCAGAAGGAGAGTAGATAGAGAATGAAAAAAAGAAGGGGTCACAGTGATGATTGAATTGAAGAAGGAAAGGAAGCTGGTGAGAAAGTGGGGTTAAGACAAAATGAAAAATCTTGTCTTTGACTCAAAGCTTTTGTTTATGTTGTTATGACCAAAGAATAGAAGAGAGGGACAAACACAGCTTCATAATACTTTCTTCTTGTTCTTCTTTTCTTTATTTATTTCTTTGTTCATTTTTTATAAGTGGTGTTTGGTAAGTTGTTTGGGTCAACTCTGACTGACCCACAACAACAAGAAAAAAAAAAGGATTTTGTTTAATTTCTATAACATCAATTTCTATATCTTTGTGTTTTTGTTGTTGTATTTGGTTTGTGCGGCTAATAAAGGAAAGGAAAGGAAAAGGGCCAGCAAATATGAAAATGGAAGGGACAAAGAAACAAGTGTACAAATGACACAACACAACGGTTTCAGAGTCTCAGCACTTTTCCCCATTTAAAGCACAACCTACTCAATGTTGATGTGTCTTCCGTACTCTCTTACCATTTGACATTTTTGCTTTTGACTTTTTTGCTTAATCGTTCCAAGATTATTGTGTTTACTTTTTCAAAAACAAGTGAGATTAATTTTTTAATGGTGCAATTTTTTATATTATAATATTAGTTATGGATTCGATCAATCATATTTTAATGTAATTTTGACAGGATAGTTTCTAAATTATTTCCATAAATATTTTTATGATGAGATGTGATTGAATAAATGTTAATTCTTTTTATAAAAAATAATATATATATATAAGTTATTGTAAAATTAGTTGTTTATTGACGACCAAATGTGGCTACTAAGTCTAAATGAAATTGGAGGTCAATATTAGGTCCTATTGAATTTGTGGTGGTGTTGAATATGAGCAAAGAGACTATATCAAAGAATTGGTCAAATCAAAATATCATACAATTAATATCTTATATATATGGCATCGATTTTAGAGTCAAAAAACATAGATAATCATTCACTCTTTAATAATAGGCATATGTAGAATATGAGTAGTTGAATAATAGTTAGATGCACCTGAATCCAATCACATGGACAAGGTATCAATCTACTCAGTTCATAATGTGTATGAAGAGATATTCCCCTAATAATAGGGTGATGGAGGGTTTTGTGGAATTATATGAAAATTAATAACTTAGTCGATAAGGCCGTTTTGTACTATAACTCATACATTAGGGTCTTTATCTATATTAGTGTGTTGCTAGTCGTGATCTTGTATGATTATATGCTAATATGGCAAAAAAAGAATGATGTGTAGGCTCCTTCCTTATTCTAAGTCTATAAGTACTCATTGTAAAGGCTATTTTCAAGACACACAATCAATCAAATAAGTAATTACTTATTTTTTGTGTTTTCCTTTATTTTTTATGCAACAATAGACAATCTTTCAACCTTCAACACTAAACGTTCTATGGAGTAGTCTATGAATCCACAAATGAGAAATAAAGTCTCTTTCTCAACATATCTACATGTCATTTTCTTAGTTGATCAAACGACAAATCAAAGAAGCAAAAGACTATTCAGTTGATCAAAGACTAGTCGACTAAGTATCAAATTTTGTACGACAACAACAATTAGCACGCCCTATGGGACTAAGAAGGTGTATATGCTATTTACAATTGAGGTGCTACAACAAGAGCACCTATGTGTTTAGGCAAAACCTTTACCACAAGTTCAGTTGGACGATGTATAAATTGAGCCTTTATCACATGTCATTTAGTACTCTATTTATTCAAGACATTTTTCAAATGTTTCAGTCGAATATGTTTGCTAATTCTTACTTTGGGGGGCAAATGATATGATTAATAGTGAAATAGAACAAATTGGTATGCCAAATTGTTGAGACAAAATCTCAATTTAATGTTTTGATGAAAACAAACAAAAAATTAATTAAGAATGTTAATTATGATTCTAAATGTTATGTTAGTTTAACTTGTGCTTTTGAGTGTACTAATTCAAAGATAGGACTTAAACAAAGCAAAAGAAATCAGCATAAAAAGGCAAGAAACTGAACAGACAAGAATGGAGAACATTCTTAACAAAATCTGGAAAAGGAATAATGTTCTCCAGTTTCAGAACGATCATCAAAGCTCCAAAACTAATCAATCTCCACTAGTTAAAAGAAGTTTTAGCCTCTGAATTTTACATCTATATCATCAGCACTTGGCAAGGAACAATTTGAGATAATCATATTCAAAGAAACTACTCGAATCAGAAAGAGAGAAGATCACAAATTAGCAAGACCAAACAGATCTGAACATTCTTGACAGCATTCTGATCAATCTGGACAACACTGCAACATCAGCCTCCAAACTGATAAATATTCTCCAGCTTGTTATACTTGATCTTCAACAGCGAACATCTTTCTCTAGAATGATCAGACCAGTCTCCAGATTGATAATCAATCACCGTTTCTGTAGAATTTCAGCATTGATCTTCTTACTTATGCAGAAGTTTATAATCATTCACCAAACTGTTTTGGAAAGAATCAAGACTCTAGATCAAAGCTGTAACATCAATAATTACATATGAAGCTTCAAGGATCATTAAACACAAGATAAATCTGATCAAGAACAAAGAAACCAACCCAGTCAAAAAAGTTCATATTATGTTCAAAGGCTGGAATATTTTTATTCAAATATATTGGTTTTGGTCAAATCTGACAGAGCACTACCAACAACTCTTTTGACCAATATTAAATGCTCTAAAAAGTCTATAAAAGGAAGGTCAAGCTCAAGGAAAAATCAGAGCTTCAAGTACTAAGAAAATTCATTACTCATTTCAATCATACTTGAATTTCTCTCGCACACATACATTGAATCAATTCTGATTTTTCCCATTCGATTCATAGAATCATTCTCGTGTATTTTTCTATCAAAGAATCAGAACTCAAACAAGTTTTGAGCCTTCTCAAATTCTAACAAAGCAATCTCAATATTATTGTAAAACTCAAACTATAAAAATTTAATATAGTTTGGGTAGATTGTAAGAAATCCTATCAAGGTTGATAGGTGACTTGATTGAACTCCTTTTTGGATGGAAATGTTTTAACTTTGTAGCAGATCAAGGTTGATCTGAAATAGGTGCTGTAAAACCAAGAATGTTCTTTGTTTTAAACACTTAGTGGAAAATCTCACAGTTGTGAGGACTGGACGTAACTCGGATTGGGTGAACCAGGATATATCGTTGTATGATATCTCTTCCGTTATCTATTTACTTTCAGTTTGATTGATTATCAAGTTAAATACATAAACTAAATTACTGATTTTAACTAACCAAGAACGTTCTCCGTTTTATGTTTTCACAACCAAGATCAATCTTGAGTTATTTTCTTAAGTTTTTAACAGGAATTTTTAAAAGGTGCATTTACAATTCAAACCCCCTTCCTTGTAAATCGACATTGTTACTTCACAAATATTTAGGCTTATGACACGACTCTACAGGTTACCAATCAAGAACCTACTCTTTTATTAAGTTCCGAGATCTAGAACGTTCTAGAACGTTGACACAACTACTTCGTGATTATATAATGTAACATCCATGGAATAATACTCCACCAACCTCAATTAATCAACCATTATATCAGTCTTTTTTAGAATTGCCTCCCTATGGCCATGTGGGTTCAAATCCTCATAAGATTTTGTACAAAACGACTAATGATTTTGACAAAAAGTAGACATGGATTTATATTCTTCTTATGTTGAATAATCATTTAGCCGTTGATTGGATTCAAAACGAGAATTGAACAGCCACGGATACTAATTCCACCTAATATAACTATTAACATGATGATTCTGAACATGTTAAAGCATATGTACCAAATTTTCTTCAAGGGGCAACAATGCCAACAACACAACATGATCCAACTCCAACTTTAGTTCCAAATCTCATCCGACTGATGCCGGTTGAAAGTAGACTGATTTTCCGGCAGCAAACTGATCTTAACATTAAAGTCAAGGTTATGCAAAGGTACTTTGGCATATAATTTAGGTCTTCTCGCGGTCTAAATTTTTTAGGGTTGCTCGAAAATAATGAAGTTGCCACGAAAGTTTATTTAAAAAAAAAAAAAAAACATTGGAAAACCTTTAGAAATTGAAAAATGATCTTTAAAATCAAATTTTTGGTCAAGAATCGATTATGCGTAGAAACAATATTAGCACTCTACAACATCTATTAAAAAGCAATTACCCATAATTAATTGTGTGAAAAATTATGTTAACTTAAAAAACATTTATTTCTCCTTATTATTAAATGCAAATATAATTTATTTTTAAGAAAATAATTTTTAAATAAAAGTGTACTTAAAATAAAGAGAATTTTTTTTTTGTTATTGTGCTTGACATGAGTGATCTCATGCTTATACGTATCTTTTGGTGCGATAGTGAAGTCAAAGCAATGTAGTTCTTGGTAAAAAAGGAGGGTGTGTCGGTTGATTTAATTAAATGTAGTCATAATTACTCTTGTGGTCAATTAACTTAATTTCAGGTAACGATTTAGTCATTTATATTTTTTTTTCTTTTTCCAATTTCAGTATTTTATGTTTTTAAATAATTTTGATGTTACCATTTAACTGGGTTTCCGTTAAGGCAACGTTAAAAAACTCTCAGTTCTGTTTTCTCTTTCATAGTTCCAAAACCTTTGTTTGTTCTTCTCCTTTCCCATCGATAAAAACCCATTTGAACGATAAGAAGATGAAATCGAAGAACATACTTTCGGAATCAAACTTGAAGAAATCGTAAACTCACATTGACAAGAGAAGAAAGGTAATGTGTTTATTGATTCTGGTGTTTAGTGATTTTGATTTGTTGTTTTCTTTTTTCTGAATGCATTTATACTTTTATACTTTTGTTTTAGGGTTTAGTTGGATCCTTATGGTATTTATTATTTGCATGTGTTTGATTCTTGAATGAGTTGATTCTTACATTTGTTTTTTATTGGGGCTTAAGGTTTGTGGTCAACACATATATATTCCTTCCTATTTATCTAAGATTATGGGGTCAGGTTTGTGGTCCCTACCATTTGATCATAGTTTTCTATTAATGAGATATTTTTTTTCTTTTCAATGTATAAAAAACAAAATATATGTCTTTTTTTATTGATGTCCATCATGGAGGGTATTTTTTGGATGACACAATGCAAGTGAATGAATGTGAAGTGTCAAATTAAAAATGTGATGCTGACAGGTGGAGTTACTTTGAGATTTTTGATATTATTAAAGAAACGGGGTATCCTGAAGTAATTAGTATGTGGTATGAGACGTATGGTGATAAAAAGTTTCTAGAAAATAACATTGGGGCAATGGAAATGGTAGGTTGTGCCAAAGCTAATGGGAAAGTGAAGTTTTATGTTATTCATCCAGTATCTCAACTAATATTTGTGGCTAATGTGCTATTGAGGCTCAAATAGATGAAGCTAAACAAGCCCATCAAGAAGCTGTCCAAATAGGAAATGATACACATGAACCAACCCAATATGCAACTCAAACAGAAGACAATATTGAATTTAGTGATAATAGGGTTGTTAAAATAACTTTTGGAGACTCAAATGATAAATTTCCCATGAATGATGGGTTTAACGAAGTCCAAATAAATGGTGATGGACTTGAAGGACAAGAAGGGATATGTGGTAAGGAAATCGAGTGTCTAGGTAAAATTAAGAAGATGAATGGTGCAAGTAAGAAATGGTCTAATACTAGTAAAAGGAAGAAACAAAGTTCTGGTAAAAAAAAGAAGGAGACCTAGGAAGATCATTGTTGAGAAATAACATATTGTGGATGAAGATCTGGAGGTTAATGTGTCAAGTGATGACTCTTTTAATTTGGCTTCAAATAGAAAGAAGCATGTAATGCAAACTGAGAAGGAATTATGTGATGAAGAGTATTTCACAGAAAAATTGGATAATGATGAATCAAGAGTAGATGGCAATGAAGAAAGCACTAAGGACAAATATAATTATATTTTTGTTTGTCATGCAAAAAAAAAAAAGATGATTATAAGTGGGTTTTAGAAATCCTTTTCACCAGTAAAGAATAATTTAAGGAGGTTATGACAACATATGTCATTCATAATGGGAGGGATTTGAAGTTGGTAAAATATGACAATATAAGAGTGAGAGTTGAATGCAAGGAAGGTTGTGAGTGGTTTGCCTATCATGCAAAGTTACTTGATGAAGATACATGACAACTTAGGAAACTAGTTGACACACATTCATGTAATAGAGAGTATAAGGTCAAATTTATGAGATCAAATTGGCTTTGAAAAAGATCGTATTCAACAATGAAGGAGAACCCAAAGATAAAACTTATATATATTTCTAACAAGGCTCAACAAAAGTGGAATGTTGTAGTGAGTAAGATGAAGGCATACAGGGCACATAGGGTTGCAATTATTTTGGTTGATGGATCATTTAGAGAGAAATATCTAAGATTGTACAATTACTATCATGAATTATTAAGATCACATCCAAATAATGATGTTAAGTTACAAGTCCAAGCTACAAATTTGGAGGTAATTGATAAAGATTATATGGACATACCACTTTTACCATGTTTTCAACACCTATATATGTGTCTTAATGGATGTAAAAAGAGTTTTATGATTTGTAGACCAATTATTATTCTTGATGGTTGTTTTCTTAAAGGGTATTACGGGGTATGATTCTTGTTGTTGTGGATAGAGATCCAAATGACCAAATGCTTCCAATTACTTTGGCTGTAGTTGAAGGTGAGACAAGAGATTCATGGACTTGATTCCTTAAATTATTAATTGATGACTTGGGTAGACAACCAACATGTAGATTCTACACTTTTATATCTGATCAACAAAAGGTATTCATTTATCTTCAATTACTCACTTTTCATTTATGCTAATTTTTCTTGTTTATGTTAAGGATTGATATCGACAATGGACGAGTTCCTTCCTGGGGTTCAAAAAATGTTTTGTATAAGACAACTCTATAACAACTTCAGAAGAAAAAAAAAACTCAGGGAAGAAGCTTAAGGAATTGAGGTGGAAGGTAGCCAACTCAACATATCATCAAGCATGGGAAAGAGAAATGAAGGAGTTTAGGAAGGTTAACGAAGAGGCCTACAAACATTTGGTGAAGATTCCACTAAGATTTTGGTCAAAGTCAAGATTCAGTTTAAATTATAAATGTGATGTGCTTGTTAGCAATATGTTAGAGACATTCAATAGTATCATAGTTGGACATAGAGGGAAACCCATAGTGACAATGCTTGAAGACATCAAATGGTACTTAATGAAAAAGTGGACAACAAATAGAACTAGATTAGAAAGGTAAACTTGTTTTGTTCTATCTCAAAACACGAAAAAAGTTAGAAAATGAACAATAATTATCAAGAATGTGGATGTGTAGGTAATATTATGGTTTTGTTTTTTAATTCTTGTTATGCTATTGATTGTTTTATCATAAGAATTTTGGCTATGTGTGTTAATTATGTCATGTGTTCATTTTAGGTATATGTTTATTCTTAATGAACAAGGTATGCTGGTGAAAACATATTTGGAGTTAGTAACATCAACCATAAAGGAGAAAAGTTTATGGTATCACTGGAAAATAGAGAATGTGCATGTAGGAAGTGGATGCTTACTGGAAATCTCTACTGCCATGCATTTTGTTGCCACAACTTCCTCAAACAAGATCCAAAAGACTTGATTCCAGCATATTATAGGCGAGACACATATGAGGCTTGTTACTGATCTGTCATTTACCCAACAAATGGACATACTATATGGCCACAAATTCCATATCCCAATTGATGAACAGAGACAACGTTAAAACAATTTTTATTTTAGTTGAACTAATCTCAAATACATAAGAAACAATTTAATATCCCAAACAACAAGAATCGAATAACAAATTTTTAATGTGAACCAAAAATCGTAAATCTAATAACCCTGATATGAGAAATCACATATGAAAATCAAAATTCAATCTAACAACCTCAAATAAAAGAATCCAAAATCATAAAGGTATTGATACCTACCACAAAATTGCTACAACCCTAAAATTTTCTTCCTCTGTTCAGACCTTATTTTTTCATTGTGCGCATCACATATATCATACCACCAACACAATTTGACAACTCACGAATTCTATTGAAAATGAAAGAACCATTGTAGTAAGAATGTGAATTTTACTCATTTGTCTTGATTCAAATCATGAGTAGGATAGTTTCTCTCATGAATCTTCAATTGTCTTGATTCTTCTGATTGCGGTAATACCAATACAGGTGAGGTCGTCAACTTTCTCTTTAGTAACTGGAAATTTTCCTCACACTTCTCTGTCCATGCGAACGGTTGATCCTTTCTAGTGAGTTGTGTCAATGGAGCCACAATCTTAGCACAACCTTCAATAAACCTCCTGTCGTACCCTGACAGTCCTACGAAACTTAAAGTAAGAGTAATAACTGCACCAGGTTTGCACTCAACTCAACCTACATGATAGAACTTGCTTTGTCATGTTTCTGTGAAGAAAGTGTCGTCTATCCCTTTTCATAGATATTTAATAACATTACGCACTTTCATAGTCGGTAAGACTCGTTTGTTCCATTCAACATGATTTTGTTTACTATCAACAAGAGATTAAGGATGATCAGTTCCTCAATTTGTCAATAAGTAGCCAACAACCATGATTGTGGCTTAGACTATCTTAACCGAACTGTAATAGCGTTCCTTTAACTTCGATACAAGCCTATTTCGTTGATACCTAAGCACC